>NW_028153816.1:0-338000 GCF_964211835.1 Anser anser
TGCAGATGCACTGCTACTGGTCACAGGTGTTGGACCCTCTGTGAGACAAACAAGACAGTTAACCATCCTGTTTGAACATGAACTATAAAATGAGCATTAACTTTTAAATTTGATTTGTCAAATCCCACAGAAATGTTCAAAACTACTCCGCAACTCCCCCCCCCGCCCCTGAAGAAAATAAAAGCCACCAAAAACCCACAAAGAAACAAAGAAACAAACAAAAAAACCAGAGTGGAACTCAAAGCTTCCAAACAACACACAACTCTGTTCAGCACACAAGCTTCTGCTGCTGTTGACGACAGTGTAACCTCCATAAAGAGGCCTGACAGGTGCCTTTTAAAAAAAAAGGTGCCTTTTAAGAGAGAAGCAGAAGATAACGCTTCAAATTCAAAACCGGAAAGACAAGAATGGCTCTTCCCTTCCACGGCACACGCAGAAAACTTTTATCCTAGTATTACTTGCATCGCTCTTCCTCCTGACAAGTGCAACGTAACCGTGCAATTCACTGCACCATGGTCACAGTAAACCCCTCATTTCCAAAATTCCTCCTTGCAATGGCAAGAGCCTCAGACAAAGATGCCGACTGACCGCTCAGAGGTTGGAAGTCCAAGAGAATCAACTCTGTCTGAAATCCATTATCTTACCTCATGAAATTTCAGTCTTACCGCACAGGATGATTACAAAAGCCCGGTCTAGTCCACCTTAATTTGTTTCTTCCAGGATATATTTGCACAGGTGTTTTTCGATGTAATGGCATGTTAAATGACATTTAGAGTCAAAGTTAGAATTAGAATCGTATTTTAAAAACAATACAACCACGCTCAAAATCAATTACGGTCACACACAATGGGAAACAACCCAGTACTGCCCTGAAGAAGTTACCCAGCGGGTCACTCGCTTTCTTGAAGCCTACCACTGACCTTCATAGGCATCTCTCTGCTTTAGCTTAAGACTAGTTAAGACTACACTGTCTTGAAATCTGGCTTCACATCTCCCCTCAATTACATACAAACGGTGAGTAGAGGCATTTTGGCCACATTCTGTAATTTTTTTTACTTATTTTTTGAAAGAGAAAAACGCAGTCATTTTTAACTCTTTCTATGGAGTTCTCATTTTCGCCAGTGAAAAATCACTATGTTGTTTTTAAATTAAGTCACTCACTTCAGCCATCTTCCCTCACCAGCTGCAAAGCCGGGGGTATCTGCATTGATCCAGCTCCGTACTAATACATTTCACAATCAGTTCAATTTATGCGACAGGCTGGAACCTGGGCTGAGACCTCTGAAGTGCCTGTAAACCAATCCTGCAGACAGCCGCTAACCCATCAACCGTACCTGGGAATCGTGTTGCTTAAAATATTCCATATATGCAACGTACTTTTATTCTGTACAAGATTCACAGAGGCTAGGATGGAAACAACAGGAAAAAAAGGACCATACCTGGTTTCTCAGACTGACAGGCTACACATTTGTTATCTTCCGTCTTATTTGGTACAAGGCATATTCCACAGTCCCAAGAGCCTTTCGCCTTCTTAAATTTGTCTCCAAAGCCCAGAGTGGCTGTTGTGTCAGTGCTGCTCGAGGAGGATGTCACTGTCACCGAGCTGTCTGTGACCACTGGTCATGTCAGAGCAGGCATTACTCCCGTTCCAGGTTTTGGTGTCTCACATGCTATACATTTTGTAGCTTCCGGTTTGTTTTGGACAAGACATGTATCACAATCCCACGTTCCAGGTACTGTTTTGAATTTGTCTCCAAAGCCCAGCATCCCTGCTGGGGGCGCTGCTGGCTTTGAGGTGTCGCATTGACTTGAACTTACTGTCTGTTTCATACTCTCAACTGTTGAGGCTTTAGTAGCTTGACAAGTTACACATTTGTCCTTTATGTCTTTGTTTTGCAGAAAAGGGTCACATGTATCAGATTGCCAGTACGATGCTTGTTTAGAAGTCTCTTTACCTGCAGAAAAAGTTGTTATTGCAGGCCTAGTATAAACCACTGTGCTTGTTGTAGGTTGTGCAGACGTAGAAGAGCGTGTTTTCAACAATCCAAAGTCTAGGAAGCAAGAAAAAAAAGTCTTCCTGTTAGCGCAGCACCTCACTACATGTAACTAAGTGACTTTACTAGAGGGCAAAAATTTCAACTCAGGTGCCAATGGTTACAACTAGACATTCAGACCGAGCGCAACAGGAAGTCCCCAGAAATCTTATCTAAACGGATGAAATTTCATCTGCTGCACTGGGTCACAACAGAACATTTCGTTAAAGCTTCATTTAACTCTTTGTTTCCAAGCAAGCTTTAAATCAACATTTTCACTGGTCGATACAAGTACAAACAGACAGTAGCTGACTGAAATCTGACAGTCCAACGTGGAATGGAAATAATACAATTTGATTAAGACGCGATGCCCAATCGAATCAAATTTCTAAAGCTCCTCCTTCCGTAGCAGATGACTCAAATCTACTCCAGTAACTGTACAGAAGTTTGTACTCGGAGCAGCAATCCATACGGTATTTTCCCACAGATGCTGAATATTAATTAAATAATAAAAACTCAAGACAATTGAACAACTGTCTAATTTTCTATAATCTTTTTCAAAATGCATCGGACACAGGACAACTCCTTATTTAAAAGGTGGCAATTTTAACAGAAAAGACAAGCTACTAATACAGAAAGACTAAAGGAAATGCATCTTAAACAGCAGCTCAAGTTGCTTGTAAATCTACCTTGAACATAGTTGTTTTGTGGTTTGTTGGTTTTTTTTTAGTCAAAAATGAAGTCTTTGAACAATGTGGATTTAGATTCTGCTTCTTTTAAACCGATAAAGAAAGTGAATGTCACTTCACTCAGAGGTCTTCCCTTAAACAAAATGCACAATGTATTTTCTCTCACTTAGCTCTTTCCAGTAGAGAAATGTGCTGCCTTCTTAACAAGTATGTAAGTTAGAAGAAGACTTTTGGGAAAAGATCAAACTCAATAAAGCCCTTTTTCTTAAAAGATATCTTTTCCACAGACACACTTTATGAAACTGTTGAAAACAATTGCAATTGCTTAAAAACAAAATTCAGAAAAGGGTTTTTAACGTAAAACACTCCACTTCTGTTTGCAGTTTAAATTTTAATCCACAGGAGCCATTGTAAGCTAAGGCCCAAAGATTCGCAGCTTTCGCCATGTATTTGGAACTGAAGCTCTTTCCTATTCTTTCTTCACCTGGGCTGAAGGTGGGACAGGAGTGTTGAGCTTTACAAACATTTCCTTTTCAATTCCACAAATTGTATTTACTTAAAATGAAACACCGATTATCTGGCTAATTCTCTTAGTACCTCATTTACAATTACATCCTAACACGTAAAGGAGATGCAACCCATCTGCTTTTCATCTTGCAGTTTTACTTCCAGCAACAAACACCACTTAGAATAGAAGGGGGCAGATGCACCCTAACAAACGCAGCGCTTAATGTAATGCTCTCCTACATTCATATTTATAGCAGATACTCTATTAACCATAAGTCGTGTGTTGGTTTTTTTTTAATAAAAAATGCTAGCGTATTTTTTGCAGCATCTTTTTAAAAGGAGTTCATTATCTCACCAGGATTTTTTAGAACGTCTAAGACGCTTCCTTCCTTTAAGACGTGGGCAGTGGTGAAGGGACCACCAGCAAAATCTTTGACCTCCTCTTTCTGTGTGTTGATGTTGGTTGAGGTGGTGGTGTCTTTTGAAACAAAAGAAAACAAAACCAGCTTTCACAATGTGACCTAGTTAGAGCAGATTATACTCACTTTTGTTAGAAACAAGAATTTCCAGCTTCATGCTTCTCACATAAGAATCTTCACAAATTCTACTTACTTTGCAATGCTTTATGATTACAAGCAAAACAAAAAGCAACAAAACAAAACAAAAATTATAAAAGCAGATCTGTCACTGGAAAAATACTGCAGAAGTCCAACACTGCCTGGAATTGCTAGCATGCGCAGACAGGACAGATTGAAGATTTAATAAAGAAAAAAAGGAAAATCAGCACTTCAGATCTGAAGTGCTAAAGTTTCAGTTACCTAGGGTAAGAAAGGGCGTCACTGGAGTACCACTGGGTCCAGAAAGTTCTGCCGATTTTACAACGGGAACACTAAATGTAAACCCAATCTGCTATGAACAAGAGAGGTTTTTCAGATTCTCAAGCCACAGGAACTTCAATCGAATGCACACACAAAACCAAATCTGAAAGCTGCTCTTCACATTTGTAGCACGCATGCTGAATGACAAATTATAAGCCAGAAGCCTACATACTTTTCTCCATCAAGGCAGATTCTGCTTTAGTGTTCTGCAACAGCCTACTAAATGCCTAAGAAAAAAAGTCAAGCTCCTTTATTATTTTACTTACAGAAGACGTAGGTAGCACTTCTGCCTCAGTAGATTTCACAACTGGAGATGAAAACGCGAACTCAGGACTGCTAACAGTACTTGTTGGTTGTATCTGTATTTTCAAAAGAATTAAAGGTTTATATTTAAGAGCAACAACTACTTGAATTCACTACCCAACAGAAGTCCCGCAGTGACGTCGAAAAACCTGATGTTTGAGTTATTTTGCAGATAAAAGTAATAATAAAACACAGGGAAGTTTCCAAGTGGGTATAGGACAATATCTTCAAAACCAAATTCCAGAAACTGAGAGGAAAAGCTGGAGATGCTACTTAGGTCTAAATGCACGGAAAAGCAAGCCAGGAAGCTGAAGAACGGCAAACTCAGCCCAATGATACTCCAAGAACTTCAGCAAACACCTCAACATGTTAAAGCAGCTGTCTACTTCAAACCGTACAAAAAATATTTCAAGTACTCTGGAACAGATTAATGTTTATTTTATTGCAATAATATGCCAATTATTGCACCCTAGGCTCATTCTATGTGAGGCTTATATGACCACGTTACCTCTAATTTAATAACTTAAATAAAGTTGTGGTTTAACCATTGCAGGCAACTAAGCACCACACAGCCACTCGCTCACTCCCTCCAAGTGGAACAGGGAAAAGAACTGGAAATAAAGAAGTAAAGTTGTTAAATTTGAGGTAGCATTAATGACTCATCGCATGTAATGGCTACCTGGAAAGACAAATGCCATAACCCTGTACATACTCCCCACTCCTTCCCCTTCTTTCCCCCAGCATTTATTGCTGAGCACGATGCTAAATGGTGTGGAATATCCCTTCGGTCCTCTGGGCTCCGCTGTCCTGGCTGAGTGCCCTCCCAGCCTCTTGTGCATCCCCGACCTCCTCGCTGGCAGGGCAGCGTGAGACACAGAAAAGGACTTGTCACTGTGTAAGCACTGCTCAGCAACAGCTAAAACACCAGTGCCTTACCAACACTGTTTTGCTCACAAATCTGCAACACAGCATCATCTAGCATCATCTACTACGAAGAAAATTAACTCTACCCCTGCCAAAACCACTATAAATAACGTGGCATAAAGTCCACACCCCCCTTCCCCCGCAGACTTCCACAGCATTTGAAGCAGTTATACAATCACGTTAAATGGGAGTTGGCAGGCTCTAAGACTGAGAGAAGCAGAATCAAAACATTTATGCCTTTTTCCCCAAACTGGCATACAACCCCAATTCATTCAGCTGCGTAGAAACTAATATTTGTTAGTTTCATGAGCACCACAGAAAAAGTCAACTCGCAATAAAGCAGTATACTCATTGTAAACATTATTTATAGCATAAAGATTTACCTTGCCCGCTGCCGTCGCTGCTGCATCTGCCATGCCTGCCGCCTCCGTTGAATTTGCCACGCTTGTCGTTGCCGCTGTTGACCTTGATATGTCCTTTCTCATCAGCAGGTATGGCATGCCCGCCGCCATTATTGGACATGTCAAGCCTGAGGGCACTGTTGAACATGTTATGCCCGACGTCGCTGTTGTATATATCATGTCCTCCACCTCCTCCTCTGATAGATCTGTCAAGTCCTCCACCTCCGATGGATCTGTCATGCCCTCCACCTCTGATGGATCTGTCATGCCCTCCACCTCTGATGGATTTGCCATGCCCGTCGCAGCTGCTGGAGTTGCCGTGCTCATTGCTGCTGTTGAAACAGCGCTCGGTGACGCTGAGACAGCGCTACTACCAATGAAACTAGAATTGAACTGAGGCAGCGATGCAGCACTGATGGGTAGGGGTATTTTCGGTAGCACTGGTTCCTCCACTTCCTAAAGTTGCAAATTTTAATTTTTCTTATACAAGACATACTACTTTCTCACCCCATCCCACCCAATTTATTAACAAAATTAAATAGAACAAAAATCCATACAAATTAAGAGAAAGCAAGTTTCCAGAAGAAATCCCGATCTCCCCACCTCTGTCTACCACGTCATTTTAATTTATGGCAGGCCTGCTTCCACATTATACTCTATTCAACAACTGTACAGCAAGAACACTGAAAGTTAACTCAAAACCTGTGCAGAACAGAGACGCACAGATCACATTTTTTTTCTTTCTTTTCTATACTTTAGTCATCAAAGCTCTAGAGAAGCATCATCCTTTCTAACTACCCTCGCATGGCTTCAATTAAGAGTACACTCTCAAGACAAGTGAGAAAGTGTTCCTCTTGCAAAATTAGGCAGGATAGCTGCCAAAGTTTCTAAAGTCATTACAGCAGTGAACGTGGAAAAAGGTAATGTTTAAAGAAGCAGGTAGGTTCAACAACCAAACTAAACACAAAAAGCACCAAAGAAAGTCAGACTAGCAGCACTGAAGATTGTGTTCTGGTAAATACAGTCTATACCATGTATCAGGATGCAAATATAAAAATCAGAAGAGAGCCTCTTAACAACTTCAATTTTCATCCCTGCCACTTACTTTATTTGATTACTAAGATTGGATGAGTTATGTTTTAAATGGCATAGAAAATCTGACCGAAATTTGTACAGTACTATCATGATCTACTTAGAAATGACTAGGCAGGGATGTAAGTTGGTACTACTCATATTCAGTGCATCCTGTAGCTTACATCTGTTTCACAGTTTTGATTTGAAAAGTTTATGGAACTTTTGATATTTGGACCATTATTTTATTTGCGTTACAGGAATAAACAACAGTGTTTACGATTTCTTTATATTGCATCATCCAGAAGTCCCATTTAATGATTTGAAACTTAAATTAACTTAAATACTTAATATTAACTTAATATTAATTAAATACTTAATGTTAACATAAATACTTAAATTAACTTACAGGCAGCTTATATAACATCCAATAAAAGAAAAAATAATCTGAATATTCATGGTCATAGTTTTATGGAATAGATTTTTCCTATTAAAATGAGAAAAAAACTCTCTCACAATGAGTTGGGTGAGTATCAAAAACTGAGTCATCGTTAGCAGACATGCAGAATGCTGTCTTCTACTACTCTTTTTCACACTCTTGGCCTGTATCTTTCTGTATGACTTAAATATGAAACCAAAAATTAAGCTTTTTTTTTCTTTTTATACTTGGCACTCGTTTCAAGTATCATTCCTGTAGAAAAACTATACAAACCTTCACCAAAACTTCTCTTCTTAGGACTCATTCATTCAATTGCTAACGAGAAATGTTATAGTTTGAAGAATCTGAAGAGAAGGTAAGAGAATTAAAAATTTCAAAATTACATAAGCAAAGTTCAGGTATTCAAACACAGGAAATCAATTGGAGCCTGCTCTGAAACCCACAAGAAAACAAAAACAATGCAAAAATAAAGCG
Source organism: Anser anser (assembly GCF_964211835.1). Taxonomy (NCBI): domain Eukaryota; kingdom Metazoa; phylum Chordata; class Aves; order Anseriformes; family Anatidae; genus Anser; species Anser anser. Next base: position 7,720 of record NW_028153816.1, read on the forward strand.
GTATTGTTATAATTTACTATGATGCAATAAAACTGACACACTTAGCTAGTTACTTCAGTAAGCTCAGTGACAGCAATTAATTTAAGAGTCACTTACCTGTTCTTGTACAGCTCCTGATAAATAGTGTATTCCTCTTTCCCTTCTCATTCTGCCGCCTCCGCTACTCACTCCTGAAGACAGACCATTGGACGCAGCAGTACTGAATTTGTAGCTGGTCACATTGCTAGCACACGACAGTACAGAAGTTGGGGGAAACAAGAGAAAAAGAAATTACCAGCCAAATTTTTTTTTCAAGATATTAGAGCTGTTATTAGTCCTAGAATTGAAACCTGCTGATCAGAAAAAAACTAAAGCTGTCTCACAAGTTGCTAAACGCTGGTAAATACTTGATGTTCTAAATAGGAAAAACTTTATTAACAGCAGCAATGAAAAGGACATACATAAGTGCACCGTTCACATGGGAACAATGACTAAGCCAGAAGACCTGAAATAGAAGAGCTGATTTAGATTGTTATTTTCCAGTGCTTCCTTTAAATAGGACTGGTTCTCTGATTCTGCGATGCACGTGTATCTTTTGCAGGGATATAAAAGAACAGCTCACAAAAATACAGAAAGAGTGCACATATGCACACATACACATGGGAAACACTGCCAACAGCTCTGATAGAATAGGGACGCCTCAGACTTGTGTGGCAAGGTAATATGGCCTAAGCTTCAGAAGCAGCTCTGGCTTTCATGTGGCCATCAGCAGGAACAGCAGAGGTGTTTGGGTATGCCAACATTCCAGAAGTCTTTTCAGACATGAATACAGATCCCTTTTGTAAGGCATACAAAGGCATTTTTCTGGTACTTAAAAAAGCCTAGCACATAACCAGAAAGATATCCTAATCCAAGAGGAAATGGGGAAAAAATAACCCAAACCAGAAGTGGAATAGGGAATAACTCTAACAAAAGTACTATGGCAAGAAAATGAAGTATGCCTGGAAAAACCGTGACATCAAAGCTTATCTTGCAGCCAATCAGTCAGTCAGTACAAAAGTGCATTAGATCGCACTGGAAGACACCAGGTCAAACTCCCACAATACTGAGGAGGAGAACTGGTCTAAACTTGTCAAATACTTGACAACAGCCTGCTTAGCACTGTAACTGCATAGAGGAAGACAGATCCCTAAGGCATATGCTCAGACTTTTCTCTAATCCGAACTGTCAATCCATTAGAATTCTGAAAAAAGTCTTACATCAAAATAGATCTTCATTCAGACAACTATCGCTTGCCCATAACAGCCCATATTCCTCTTTCTGTTAACACCTGTGAGCTTCAAGGGGGCAAAGACAGTTGTCAGCCTTCAAGCAAGTCTAATCTACAATTGGACTCAGGATATAAAATATATATATATATACACACACACGCATAGATATATAGCATTGGTGGGCCAGAGATTTACTGAGTATTCCAACTCAACTGTCCAAAGGGACTCTTGCCAGCAGATCAGTGTGGTGCTCCTGCTCCAGAACATGGCACCCAACAGAGACCAGCATCACAAAAAACACTACCACCACTACCTACTCTACAAACAAAAGGTAGGGCACTGCAATAAACTTTGTGAACGAAATCAAAAGCAGTGTGAGTTTGCTGTATCTCCTTCCTAAATGGAGAAGTAGAAAGGAGTTCTAACAGAGACAATTTAGAACAGTTTGAAAAAAACATAATTAAAACCCAGCACCTGATTGCACCTGTACCAGAACCTTAAAGCCAGTCGCTTCCACCCCTGAAAAGGTGGTTGTTGTGAAGTCCAACTTTTAGATGCCAAAACAAAGTGTTGAGTTCTTTCTGCAAGCCAAAGAATGCCCATGGTCACATAAGAATTGCTTGGCAGATGAGCATAGAGTCAACAAAATTCCCTGCTACTGTTCTTTGAAAAGAGCAACCCCCTAAAAACCGAGTGCAAAGTCCCTTAACTCAAGCATTATTACCCAAAACACCATTTGCCCAGAAGGAAAAGCCATCAATATTATCTGGAGGATAACTCATTTGACCTAAACCAAGAAAGCAGTATAACACAAAGCAGTCTCCTCAAGAAGAAATTCAATTAATTCTGCTGGATTTTTTTTATTTTAGAGATGAGTTAGCATTTGGCCTCAAATGATCCTAAAGAACACATGGTCTTCATGTGAACTCAAAGCAGACAATTAACTTCATCATGAAAGGAGTATTAAAAAAAAGAATAATAAATCATAAATCTTCCTCCATGTTTTTGCTTAAAAAATAAAGAAAAAAACACATCAATAAACATCCTCCTGAACTGTAACTCACTTCCCCTACTTCACCTTCTAAAGAATGCTTCAGAAAGAATCATCCCATTAGGACAGAGCTTTCAAACTGCAAGCAATTAAATAGCTAAAACTAATAGCTTTTCCCCTAGGGAACATTAGGAGGGACAAATTATTTTGTTATAAGTAAACTGAGTTATAAACCATGAAATATCTGTCAAAGCAAAATTTGTAACGCTACAGATTTAGTTAAACTACAAAATGAGCCATATTTCCTGTAGAAGGAAAAAATTAGGCCTCCAATAGCAAAGATCCTTTCTGTGGATACAGCATTATAACGTGCCTCGTTTCCCATCTTCGTATCCTACTCAGAAGATAAACTTGGGATAAAAAGTGGTGTATCAGTACTTTTATTCTTGCTCATCTTCCTTCCTTTCATAAAAACAACAATTTTCTCAAAGTTATATTGATCTTCAAACACAATCCAGACTTTGCAGCTCCCTCAAAATACAAAATTTTCATTGGATTTCCCATTCCTTTTACTGAGAACTGTCACCACCTTTCAGGTGCAGACCGTACTGAAAAAGGAGATTTCTTTCTTCCTTCAAGTAAGTTTTAAATTAATAGATGTCATACCTTTCAGATGGTTCTGCTCGCTGTTCTGCAGGCAAAGTCTTCTCTCTCATCCCCTGCAAGTTAAGTTTAGTTCAAGACTTAGCTGAATATGTACAGAATACACAAAGTACCAACAACCACTTCATGTGGTTTTTTGTGGTTTTTATTTTATTTATTTATTTTTAATTTTATAGCACTGAATACACCTCACCTACTTAACGTTGTTCCCTAATTCAGCATTGTGGGTACAGTTCAGTTAAATTTTGGGGCTAAAGTAAGCATCACTGCTTCACTCAGCATTGAGGACAAACTGATAGAACACTAAATCAAATTTGTCAAATCCTCTAACAAAGAAAGTAATTACTTTAAACAAAATGACAAAAATTGTGTGTGGGGGGGAGAGTTTTCATCAAAACTTGTGTTTGCCAACCCCGTAAAAGGGACATACTTTTCTGTTTTCTATCATTTATGAACAAACAAGGAAAAAAAAAAAAACTCTACCCCCACAAAAAACTAAGCAGTTGCTGCTAGAAAGTTGCTGCAAAGCTTTTTGTTTCTGGCCCAAGTTTTTTAATTTGGTGAAAGCCTTTTCTGTGCACGTGCACATGCCAGAGAGGTTGCTTAAGTAATAGAAGCTATAGTAGCTGCTATCTTCTGTTTTTTGTAGAAGACAGAAATTGAATTCGTTAGCTTTGTAACTGTTATGCATACCAGAATTGGTTTTCTCCCTTTTGAAAATAGTAGAGGGTATGCCTATGACAGATTTGGTGAGCAAGGTGATCAGATGAGGGCACTGCAAGACTGCCAGAACGCACCAGGTCTGGGGGGAAAAGGAATCCGGCTGAGCATAGGAATTTCTAAAAGGTAACCAAGGAGTTGTGCATTGATACAGTTATTCTAAATAATCAGATTCTTGTAGCTCTGCCTTTGGAAAGTCTGTGGCCCTTGCTGTAGTGGCTGCACACAGGATGCAGTCTACAAAACCAGAAATGCAGAAGTCCTATGTTTTGACTCCCTGGATTCATCAACCTGCTTCAGGATGGCTGGGGGAATCCAACTGTTAAGTCTAGCCAGACAGCGCAACTTGGGCTTAGCTGCCATTGTAACCAGCCTTGTTTCTCAACAGTAGCAAAGCTGAATGCATTGGTAAATATTTTCAGGTTTGGGCCTGCATAAGGTAGAAGGGACAACAAGTGGTTTTATATGCTAGGGAGTTCTTGTTCTTAGAGCTTTCCCTCTAGTTTGAGAGAAGCACATAACTAGTTTTACAGTGGGTTGAAAGGAAAGAAGTGGGGGGGAAAAATGGGAACGCAGGGGGAAAGCCAAAGGCGTTATTACTAGAACAGGTTTAGAATGCTATTCTTTGCTTTTCATGAGCTTAGGGCAATGGGGAGTTTAAAGCTTAGCACTTCCTGAGAGGGTTTCTTACTCTATCGGCTCAGTTCTATCACTTATTTAAGGCAATTCAGGTCTCTGAACGGTTAAAGAATTGATACCAAATTTGATGAACTTTGATCCAGGATACTGACAAAACAGGACTTCATATAAACAATTTCAGTATGTTCATGAGGTTAGCTTGTGTGTTCTGTTAAATAGTAAAAAATGACACTTCTGTTTCTGTTTACCTAGCATAATTCTGCAAATGTTGCCTCCTTCTGCTTTAGAATGGAAATGCTCTTCTCCAAGAGAGCACTGTCCAAACTTCTTTGCCAAAATTTTTTGATTAAATTAATATTGTTTTATTTTGAAAACAAGAATAAGCCACAAACATGTTTTCTTGCTTCGGCTATCCAGAAGAACGTCAACAGTATTTTCAGATTTTCCTTCCCTACACAACTGTATGTAGGAAGAGTGCAGTTGGAAGCAGAAGACCTAAGATGATGTATCTTCTGTTTGTTTACTACAGTAACAAGACAATGGATTACCTCTTTATTAGAACTTGTGTAGCTTTGCAGTATTGAAACAAATGTAGGTATTAAAATACACATCAGTAATACGTTTCTGAATGGCTGAGTACCGTGCTCTCTTAGCATTGAAATACCCAGCCATTGGATTAGTTTGTCCCTCATGTTTGCTGAGTTTGGAAGCTATTTCAGAATGCCTTCAGCTTGTATTCTTCCCCAAAAGCATAGAACTCACTTCTCTGCATCCCCAATTCAAGTCAGAGAAACTGGGCACTGCAGACACAGGAGGTCTGCCTGTACAGAATCAGTGAAGACAAGTCTAAACAGCGGATTTTTTTGAATATGCAGCTGGGTTATCTGAATGTTCTTTATGCAGTGTACCTCAGTTTTAGTACAGATAGCACTTGTCTTGGTTCTTGTCATTAGTCTGAAGCTGCCCCTGAGAAAATCTTGAAAGGGAAAGTAGTGAAAGCTAATCAGCTGGCCCTTTCTTCTTAAGAACCAGCGTATTTTGTAATTCTCCCACTAATAATAAGGCGTCATGCTGGAGAATCGCGATTGTGTTGTTAAGCAAGACTGACTTCACCTGAGCGGTATAGTTGGCAGCTGTTGAATGTTTAATGGACTTTAAACAAACAAAAAAACTGAGCAGGTGGAGGTAGACATGGCAAACTGACAGGCAGTGTCAGATGCTTCTTTGAAATGGATAATCTGACTCCATTCACTTCTTTCTGGAAATAAGATCTAGTAATTAACCAAACAAAAGATAGAAGGGTTAAGACTGCATCTTTAAAGCAGCTGTGCTTGATAAATGTCTCTGGTCTTAAATCAATCTTTAGCAAAGCACAGAGACATAGCAGCAGCTTGCTTATGCCAACGCTAAAAATACTTGATGTGTACAGGTAACCATGTCAAGGCTCTGGAGTTAATCCATGAGAACAATTCCTTCTGGTATTGGCAAAGGTGAGGATGCTTGCTTCTATAGAAATGAGGTTTTGAGCTGTGACTTAAGCTGTCACTTAGGTGACTGTTTAGGAAAGCTTCCTTTTAAGCTTTGAAGTATGTAAGCTGACAAATTGTTTAAGTTCAGAACTGGGTTTACAGTCTCTTGTTCTCTGACTGTATGCAACTTCTCATGTTTCAGACTGAAAGCAGAATTGCAGCGGTACCAGTCATGCAACTATAATGATTATTGCCAAGATTACCAGAACTACCACTCGCAGAGGAGTTACGATGCTTACGCTGACTACAACTACAGCTCCTATGCTCCCTATGACAGCATGCAAGCTGTTGGAGACTGCTCTTTAGGAGATTCTTTAATGGCTCCAGCTGTTTTTGAGGTAAAGATAGTGCACGCTTGCTGTAAAGAAAATATTTCACAGATAATACGTTGTACAGATTTGCTCTGATTCTTCTGATTTGCTTTGCTTAAAGCAAATTAAACAGTTGTTTTAAGTGGTCTTATCGTGGTCAATGTATTAGTTGTGACCTCCGGAAGTCCCTTCCAACCTGTACTGTAATATTGGCTTTCTTCTAAAAATAAATAGATAAAATGCCATCTATCCTTGTAGTTGTAGGAAGAAGGAATGGGTTGAGACTGCAGCACTTTGAATCTGTGATGCTTTCTGAAATGAGTTATGATTAAACTTAGCCTTTTCTGTCTTTCAGGAATCTTCAGTTATGACTGCAATCGGTGATGACCTAATTACTGACGGTAATAAGGGTTCTATCATTGTCACTTGAGTTTAGCCATCCTTGTGCCTTTTAACAATACAAGCCAACCTCTACTGGATGAAGAACATCTTGAAAATTCAGCTGAGGTCAAACCTCTGTGGGGTTGATCTGCAATCAGCTGGGGTTTTAAAGCTGATACAGCATACACTGACCGCATCAAGTAAAACGGGACACTGTCAATGCTTCGCAGCAGGTTTCTTGTACCTGTGCCTTCATTCCCATTTGAAAATGGTCTAAGACAGAATTTTGTTCTTTGTATTGGTTCCGCTAAACAGATTTTATATTAGAAACTCAGTAATATGCAAAAGCTTTGTTCTCCACCCTGAGGTAAAAGCTTATGTTGCAGATTCCAAAAGGAGGATTCAGCTTGCACTTACAAATACGGTACAAAACATATTTGTGTCCTGGAAGGTTTGCAAAGGTCCTCACGTGGAGGCATTTTGTGTTAGTGTTTAGAAACTATCCTATGTAACGTGTATTGCCATAGAAGTGAATTAAATGACTCTTGGGAGGGTTTCATGGCTGATTATCCTTAAACGTTATCTTTACTATCTTAAACATTGTCTTTGTCTTTATCTTGAAAGACAGTTCTAGTCCCAGCCTTCTAATATAAAAATTCCCAAAAGTTGGAGCTGTGAGGCTCAAAATTTTAGAGGACTAAATACCTCACTAAAATTAGTAGATCTAATAGCTTATTACACTTAGCTTAAAATACATTTTATTAGCCATTTCACGTGAAGTTTTTTTGTGCGCATGCCTCAGATTTGATACTTGGACTTACCAGGCTTTTATTTTCAGATCCACAGCTCTACTTGGATGTTGATGAAATGAACAGACAATTCACGGAGACAAGCGAAGAACTCTACGATTCACTCATGAATTGTCACTGGCAACCTCTGGATACGGTCACTTCTGAAATCCCCTCTGCTATTTAAGTGTCTTCTAGAGCATGACCGTTAGGACCAAAGTGCTAAAACTACATTTCTTCTACATTATTCTAGCTCATAAGTTTTAAAGCACAATGATAGGTTGGGTTTTTTTTGCTATGCTTTTGACAGTTTCTGTAATCTTTTTGTTCATCACTCCCTTCTTGGAGCATCATGAAGTCATGTAAATATTCGAGAAATGTAAAGAGGTAAATGGGGTCTAAAGATAGACTTGCCTGTGTAAATAAAAGATTTGTTTCTGCAAACCTGCCAGCAAGGGATTTTACTTGTACCTGTGTGCAGCACGTTCTCTTCCGGCTTATGGAATTTAACAAGGTAGTAAGGGTATTTCATCTGTCTTTATTTTTATATGGGCATTAGGACACAAGCAAAATCTAGCTTCCCCTTGTTTTCCTGGTTCCTTAGGTAAGCGACAAGCCAAGCCTTTCATGTGCTTGCTTAGACTGGAAGTATGTATGGGAGACACTCACAGGCCTTGCTATGGAAACACCTGCGCCCACTTTTTCCTGCAGGCTGCTGGCTCTAACTGTACTACTGATACATGCTAGGTCAGCTAAAATTGGCTTATAAATAGGGTATGTTAAGCATATGGAAGTGTAGACTTCAACTGCCATAGCTACAAACATCCCGTGGAATGAGGATGATGTCTGCTGGCACTCTCTGCATCAGCATTCAGTTTTCCCTTGCCCTTCTTACTGTTAGACTTCTCAGCTGACGCTTTACAGCGAAGAAATTGCTACAACATAATCCGTGTTCTTAAACCTAAAAAAAAAAAATCTTGGAGAAAACAACTTGCTGGTTTTCCCTCCTTGCTGGCAAGGAGAAAAATAGTCCACCAGGAACAACAAAAAAATCCTAGTAACAGCTCCTTAAGTTATACCCTCTGCTACCCTCTCTGATTGCTCTGGTCTTCCTTCATTCGTGGTAATGAAGTTTTTAAAGCTCTGGTAGAAGGATGACAGCACTCAAGTCAAAGGAGATGAGAGCAATGAGGAAAGCTTTGCTTTAAGCTAGAGCAGTCTTGCGAGTTGCTGCCTTTATGCTGTTCTTATCTTGAAGGGTACAGAGTCTTTTCCAGTCATAGGGACTCCATAACCCTATGAGTATGGAGAAATAGTTGCTAATTAACAGTGTGTATAATAAGTAAGTGAGGCTGGAAACAAAAGAATATTCCTCCAAGAAAAAAAAGGAAGCAGAAATTACTGTACTTAATAGCTGGGGAAGCTGTTAAAGCTAGTTGACACAGTTCTGGTACTGCCGTGTGTGTTTTGGGGGCAACATAAACCATAATTGCTGTGATGGCAGGTAAGAATCCAATTCTTTTTTATGGCTTAGTGTAGTCAGTGAAAGCAGTGGTCCTAAGCTGCATGCTGTTCTTAAATGTAATGCAAATTCTCTTTTGTGACTCCTCAGTACTTCCAGGTTACTTGTAGCTGATCACCAGCAACTGCTTCTGTTAGCTATTAGCTGTTGGGTTTTTGCTAGGAATACTTTCAGTCCTGAATTGAAATGATGACATCCTGAAACAGAAGAGGCTCTTGGAGTATTGTAGGAAGCACATTCTTCCTGGTTCTAGTGCAGGTGTACACGTAGGAGGAGGCAGAAGGCAAAGAACCTCACATAGGTGGAGGGGGTGAGGTGGCATCACAGTTAGAGCTGTTGCAGTTAACTCTTCCCAAAGCATGAAAGCAACGTGGCTGGGAACAGGGATTTGTTGGGTTGCTTCTTTGTGTGAGCCAGGGAGTCTTTTGAGGGGCAGATTAATAAGAATATGACACAAGGTAGAGGTGGAATAGATGAAGCAAAGAATCTGGGTGGGAAAAGGGTTGCTTGTACGTGTCTATGGAATTGTTTCAGGGGACTGAGCTGGGGCAAATTCAAGATAATAGATGCAGCCTCCTTGAATTTGGATGGCAGTGCTGAAGCTTCAAAACCTTACAAGCTTTGATGCCACTTCAATTGTAGTGCATAGCTGTGGTACTTGAGCTCAGAAGTGCAAACTGCACAGGATTTTTTTATCTATTTTCTTCAACGTGAGCAGCAAAACATCTTCCAGGAATGTGCCTGGGTGCTACGCTGCTTTGACACGGCTTGCTTTGCATCACCAAACACAGTAGTTAGGTTGCATCGAGTACTTTGTGGAAACATTCATTGTGTTGTCACCCAGAAATGGGATGCTACAGATGTGTGTTGGCCCGGCAGTATCAGTGCTGGTTTTTGGCCTTTGAGAGGTTGGTCCATAACATGTGACCTGTGTAATGAGGGGCCCACATAGATTGGTGACTTCATTAAGTCTGATGCTGTGGTGGTGTGTGACCCAAGGCCCTGAACGTCAGAAAATCAGGCTGTGGCCACCTATTTTATGCAGACTTTGCCTATTAACAAGGTCTCTACACTGTACGTTAGAGACGTGCGCCTCCTTTTCTGGACTAGATAGCGAAAATACCAGTTTTGTAGTTCAGTGAATGAGATTGGTTGGGCTGTTTGTTCTCCAGAGCTGAAAAATGTTGGGAGTGTATTCTCTTGGAGTCCACAGAAATGAAAATGATGAGAGGAAGAGAACGTTGGTTGCAGCCCGCGTGCTGCTGTTATAAAGTAGTTCTCTGATGTCTTTTTCCCTCTGCTGAGACTTATCAGCCTATCGTCCTTTCCTGTTAGGAGCGCATACCTGGCTTGGGATGGTGTGCGCAGGGCAGATTCTTTACCGTAAGAGCGCAGTGAATGCCAGACTTCTTCCTGTACTGCCGTGTTAACCGTGAGTCACAAATTCAGGAAGCAGTGATTGCATCGGAATTGCTACAATGCTTTGCGGAGTCTTTTTACTGGGTAAACTTCACAGCTGCAGTTACAACTTCCAGCCTGTGTTAGCTGAACACATCGTACTGGTGCCCGCCATCAGTTTGACAAAGATGGGATTGCAGTAGGGACTTGCTTTTTTCCTTCTTTTTAATTAAACAAGTCTTTGAAGCAACTTTTCCAACACCGCCATACTTCACTTCTTCCAGTTATTTTCTGTTTTACTTAGCTGAAATGTTTTTTTTTCTTCCAAGCTTGAGGAAGTTTTCTACAAGAATGTCCCGTAATGATTTCATAAACTCTTTTCGTTGTACCTAGCTGCAACAGAGAGTGCTTTTATTCAAAAACCTGCTGGTTTTCTTTTCCAAGAAGTAGTGGGGTTTTTCCTATCTCTTCACTGATGGGAAAGGCTGTAGGACAGTAGCTTGAGGGGCTACTAATGCTGTCATCAGTGAGCCGGGAAAAGGCAGGAGTCCGAAACGGGTAAAAAGTACTTAAAAGGATACCAAAAGAGTAAACGGTACTTAAGCCGTGGATGTTTCTTTTTGCAGGGATGCTCTGAACCAACCGCTTCTTTCTAGCGCTACCTCAAAGTAACTTGCAGATAGACCTCACAGGGAAGGTTGATCAAATGGTGATGATCGCTGTCATTCTGCTGGACACGCAGATACTTGCCTTTCGTTTTGGCTCATTTTTAATACCAATTAACTTCAGTGCCTCGCGTTAATAGACACCGTTTGACTGCATCGGCAAATGTTTCTGAGTCGTGAGTGTCATTAAAGGCCTGTCACCCTATGGAAATCCTTCTAAATAAGAAAAATGGCATTTAAATAAATAAATAAAGCAGCGTTTGAACTTATGAGCAAACCTAGCGTAGCTGCCTTTGACGCTGATCTGGAGGAGAAAAATCACGTTATCACGCTACTATGGTTGCCTTAATAGGTTTGGTGTACATGAGGGAGGGAAGTATTATGTGATGTTTGTCTAGCTATTACATGGCCGATGCAGGAGGGGTTTTAGTCAGTTCCCTGAGCACGTATTGTTGCAGAAGTCGGTGATTTCACTGCCCAATGTCTGTTATTAAGGGCACGATTCATGTCCCGTTATCGTTTTTATTCTTTATTTATGTGTTTATTTTCTGGGGCGGCGATCTGTCACGATGCCCATCGTTCCCCTGCCGTGGGGTAGAATTTAGCGTGACGACTGCTTCCCGGACCAACGGGGCCACGAATCCGGCCTAAAACACTGCTTGTGCGTTGGTTGTCGGCGTGGGGGCTGTTGGTTGTCGGTGCGGGGGTATCGGTTGTCGGTGCGGGGCTTTTCTGACGAGCACTGTGGGCTCGGGGCGCCGTCCCACGCCCGGCGCGGTGCTGCGGCACACCAGCGGTCGGCGCCACGGCGCGGGGAGGCTCTGGAGGTGACTCCTAGCCCCGTGCTTACGGTGGCCGGGCCGGGGTTCATTATGGCGGCCGGGTCCTGAGGGCGGGAGCGGGAGGGCGGCGGGACCGGGACGGGACCGGGGCGGGGCGAGGAACGGGAGCGGCAGCGGGAGGGGGGGGCGCGCGTTCCCGTGAGGGGAGGGGGCGCGCGAGGGAGGGAGGGGGAGGGTGTGAGAAACACTCCGTAGCCAATAACTTGGGCTCAGGCGAGGAGCTCGGCGAAGCAGGAATTTATTCGCGATCGCAGTGGCGGGCGTCCCGTCCGTGCGAGGACTACCGCACACCAAATTTCCCTGGTGTATTGCCAAGCACTTCCCCGTGCAAGGGCTTACCATACACCACATTTCCCGAGACTCTTCCTTTCTCTCCCTTATCTCACGCTTCGTCCGTCTCCGGCCGCGCCCCTCGCGGAGCTGCGGAACCGCGGATCAGGACTCCACACTCGCTCCGTACAAAAGTACGTCTCAATCACACGGCACACAGAGTCTCACCCGACCCCCAAGGCAATACTTCCTATTTCTTACCTTGGTCTGTGCACAGAGTTACCGGATCAATTCTCAAAGCCGGAGTGCCTGCCTTCTTCCCTTCCCCACTCCTTCACGGATCCTGCCTCTTTCATCAGTCTCGGGCCCTCTGTCAGCTCTCCGCAGAACCGCCGCCGTCGATGCACAGGACCGCTGAAATCAGCGGGGCATGCCTTCCTGCTGCTGCGGCGGTGGGGCTCCCCAGTAGGCGACTGGCTCCCGGACGAGCCCCCAAATTGTGAGAAACACTCCGTAGCCAATAACTTGGGCTCAGGCGAGGAGCTCAGCGAAGCAGGAATTTATTCGCGATCGCAGTGGCGGGCGTCCCACGAGCAGGAGCGCCCCTGCTGGTTCCAAAACCCAGTTTATATACTTTTTGATGACGGGACCCTCCCCTGTTTCCCCACTGAGGGGGTGATCCAGGCTCACAATCTGTCTGATGCTTCCCAGACAATGCATGGCCTTCAGTTGCCGGCCTGTTAAATTTCGAATTTCTTTCGACTTTTTTACTGGTTGAAGCGGTAATGGTTCTTCACTTACCTGACTTGACTCAACACCGTGATTTTCCCCGAATTGTTCTACGGAGTCTGGTTGTCTGCATTTTACAAGGTCGCCTGCTAAGCGTTCTTATCGCTGCAAGCACACCTCGATACCCCATTCCTTACCTTTAAACAACGTAACTCTGCAAAAACAACATTTTTATTCCCACGAGGGGCAGGGCAGGCCCCGCGGCGCGTGGCGGCGGGGGGCGGGGGGGCCCCGTGACGGCACCGAACGCGGGGGGGGGGCGGTATGGCCTCGGGCGGCGCGACCGGTAGCGGCGCGACCGGCAGCGGCATGGCCGGCGGTGGCAGGGCCGGTGGCGGCGGGGCGCCGGGCGGCAGCCCAGGAGCCCGATCAGGAGGAGGAGGAGCAGGAGGAGGAGGAGGAGGAGGAGGAGGAGGAGGAGGAGGAGGAGGAGCGGCCGGCGGCAAGGTGAAGAGGCGGCGCCACCGTTTGGGCGCCGCGAAGCCCCCCTGTGCCAGGAGCAAGCGGGTGAGGAGCGGCCCCCCCACAGCGGGCCCTTCCCCCTCAGCCCACCAGTTACCCCCTTACTTACCCCCTTACCTTACCCGCCCCTTTATCCCCTTAGTTACTCCCTACCCACCTCCTTACCCCCTTAGTTACCCCCTCGACCGCTTAGTTACCCCCTTAGTTACCCCCTCGACCGCTTAGTTACCCCCTTAGTTACCCCCTCGACCGCTTAGTTACCCCCTTAGTTACCCCCTCAACGGCTTAGTTACCCCCTTAGTTACCCCCTCAACCGTTTAGTTACCCCCTTAGTTACCCCCTCAGCCCCTTACTAACCCCCTCAGTTACCCCCTCAGCCCCTTACTTACCCCCTTACCTTACCCGCCCCTTTATCCCCTTAGTTACCCCCTACCCACCTCCTTACCCCCTTAGTTACCCCCTCGACCGCTTAGTTACCCCCTTAGTTACCCCCTCAACGGCTTAGTTACCCCCTTAGTTACCCCCTCAGCCCCTTCCTAACCCCCTCAGTTACCCCCTCAGCCCCTTCCTAACCCCCTCAGTTACCCCCTCAGCCCCTTACTTACCCCCTTACCCCTCTACCCAGCCCATTACCCCCCTCCTCCCCCTCCCCTTCACCCCCAGCCCGCTGCCCTCAGGACCCCCAGTGCCACCCCCAGGGCTTTCCCCGCTCCCTGCACCCCTCCTCAGCCCATCATCAATTCTCTGAACGTTACCTGCCAGGCTTTGCTTCTCGTTTGTGCTGTAGGGTACAGCAGGTTGATGGTGAAAGCGGTCCGTCAATTCGGGGTGTGAAAATCCCCGTGCTGGAGGGGGGACGCGCCGAGATCCCTCCCAGCAGCTCTTTGCTAAGAAATGTCAGGACGCCCAGAGAGATGCTCTGGAGATGCCCTCTGCACATGTTTGTTCAGCCAAAACCTCTCCGCTATTAAATGAGCAACGTAGCTGAGGGGATTGATTATCATATGCAAAACCAAGGGAGCGCTACGCATGGATAGCTGCTCATTTAGGTTTTTATCACTTGCAGAAATGCCAAGTCCCTTATACCACATATTGACAATCAATCTTGTCCATCTAAAGCTGGCCTGGAAGGGCAATGCAAACATTCCCCACGCTTACAGAGCAACCGTTGAAACCTCTGGCTTGAACAGTGCATTAATGTTGAAAGTGCCATAGCTTGCGTGTGCCGACACTGTGTAGCTAACTGATAAACCTTACACGTGGATTGAAAATAATCAGTGGAGATGGTTTTCTAACTTTTCCATTGTCTGTTATCTCTGCGTGTTTTCCAGTAGGTTTATTTAAAGAGTGTGCCAGAGCAAACACGTGCGTGGGGATATCTGGGGGATTCTGCACAGAGAATGGCTGCTGCACATCCAGCGCAGATCAAATTAACAGTAACTTATCGGGGAAGAGTTTTAATGATTTGATAAATAGACAAACTGATAGGTGTTACATGTGTGCATTTATTATAGCAGTTAGCTTTGTAACCAGACGAATCGTGCAAATGTTCATAACGTAAAAGGACGAGCTTTGAGCAGATAGCTTGCTTAGAGCATTTGTCAATTAATTTCAGTTTATTTTCAATATCATGTCCACTCTGCAGAAGGTTCTGTGGCTTAATGTTAATTGTCTCTCAGTGATGCAGTTGGGGAGGCACGAAAGCGACCGATGCGATTTTGTGAGGTTATACCTCTGGTTCTGATCCCTACCCCGCTGTTTTTCTCATCCTTCCCCCTACAACTTTAGTCGATAAGTCGATTCTTAGAAATACTTAAATAGATGTGTTTTGTGTGCTTGTGATCATAATTACAGCCCACCAAACCCTCTGTCTCTTACCATTAAGCTCTGAAGGTGCCTGGGCACTGTAGGCAGTATAGTTAGCAGCTTCAAAGTTCCTGGGAACTAGTCCTGGATCTAATTTACCTTTTTTTTTTCCCCCTGCCTGCAGGAGGGATGATTAGCAGGATGCCTAGCTCATGATTGTCAGCTTTCTGGATATTAATTTTTATTATTAATTTTTATTATTAATTATATTCATTTATATTAATTTATCTTTTATTTAACCGTAGTTCCTGGGGCTTTCGGTCAGGTGGGAATTCTCCGATCGTACCCGATGTATGCCGCAGAGTCAGTCTTCTACAAAATACAGCAACAGCTTTAGAAGGCTCTTGCAAGAGGAGGTGCTGGTGCTATAGCTATAGCTGTGTTTCTTCCAGGACATCTTCTGGGTTAGCCTGACTGTTGAGAGCAGAACTGTTTTTTGTGCGTATAGTCACTGCAATTCAGCATTACTAAAATTGAAAATATTTAGATTCACTGATTTTAATGGGTAGTATGGTCCTGACTGTCGCAGTAGATAATTGCTGAACTTCTGGTTTAGTTGGTTTTCACGGGAGGGTGCGAAGAGGAAGAGTCCTGGAACAAGTCTGTAGGTCAGGAGCTGTTCAGGCGTAGAGTTTCCTGATAGCCTTGCAGATTGACGACCTGCTGGTGAATTTTGGCAGAGGTTTCAAAACTTTGAACCTTGCCAAGGTCACTTGGAAGTGCAGACAGTGATAGGTAGTTGTAAATCAATCTTAGGTGAATTTTAGGTTTACCAGAAGTGTAGCGATCCTATGCCAGGGATCAACCTCGTCGTCGTCTTCTGAATATTTGCTGTATAATATCTGTCTTCAAGGTCCGTGGAAGGTGGTATCGCAGCATATGCTGTTGACTGCGTTTCTGTAATTAAACAAGTGTTTTTTCTTTCAAGCAGGGAATAATTAGCAGAATGACAGAAACTGTGAAAAATATTGTACCGGCCTGGCTGCAGAAGTATTTCAATAAGCGTGAGGAGGAGTGTGTAGACAGAAATGAATCTGCAAACCAGGAGGAGACTCCGGTAAACTATCATCACGATTATTCAGATGAAGATACCAAAATCGATGAGAGATTCACGCCTGAACCAGCAGGAATTAGTAGACGAGGTATGTGAAAAATCATTTGGAATTCTGGCCATCTGTATTTATTCACAGATTTCTAGTTTTGAATCTGAATTTCAAAAGGAAATTGGAATGAGGGTTTTGACAGAATGAAAAAAAAAAACAAACAATCAAAAAAGTCGAAACAACTGTTTGTGAAACCGTCTTAGCTTTAAACTGTATACACAGTTACGAAGCATACATCTTATGCTCTTGGAAGGCATCAGTTAACTTTAGGTACTCTATTAGCCAGGTGCTAAATGCTGAAAATAAGTCATTTGCAAGTGTGCTGGGTTGCATTTTCCATCTTTTAAAAGATATGGAATGAAAATCTGTCTAATTGCCTAAGGCAATTAAAAAAATTAATTTGTTTTGCAGTCTTCGAAACAAAAGACTAGATGCTAGAATGGCAGAGGAAAATTCCGTCTCGTGTCCTGAGTTTGTTTGTTTTGTTTTGGTTTTTTTTGTTCTGGGCTTTGATCAATTTAGTAAAGTTCCTTGTTAACTTGATGGTGAACTGGGGAACTTGTGCACGGATGTGGTTTATGAGATTATTATCCTTAAAATATTCAATAATTTTAAGGTCTACGCGGGGGGAGGGGGTGTCTTTGAAAAGGTATTTGACCGTTGGCAACGAGGTTTGCAACTCCTTTACCTCATGAAAGATTAATTTGTCTTATATCCAGTGCCTCTCACTGTTCCTGTAGTCCTGTTGTATAAATTTGCATCTATTCTTATTTGAGTTTCTCTTAAATTAGCTGTTTTGGGGAAGTCAGCTTTTAATAAGTAAAGAAGTTTTGTCTGAGCGTGCGTAGGTAACCATAGATAATGTGGAAAGTCAGTTGCTTCTGTTGTTGGCAGAATCAAAAAATAAGGAGGAAATATCTTTGCCTCCAATCTCATCTAATTGTAAACAAGGAGATTGATGGCTTTCTGTGTAGCTGTAGCTTGGGAATGAGTTTGGAGAAAAGAATAGAGAAGGTCTTCGTGACTGAGGAACACATGTTGGCTTTCCTATGTAACTGCGTGAAAGGAGCTTTCATTAAGAACAGCTGCACTGCAAGCTTGCTAACTCCAGGAGATCAGGAGCAGGTGGACACCCTGGAACCTTTTGCAGCTTATGTTGCTGTCCATGGGTGTCGAATACTATGCTTAAGAATAAGATTTTTTTTAGCAAGATAGACTTCAAGGCCACCTATTCCAGGCCACTGGCATTGTTTGCAGACCCTTTGCTTCAAGAGGGAAAAATGCTCATCTGGTTACTTGGGTCAACATCCTTGTCCCTTGGGTCAAATTCCCAATAGTTAATGGGTAGGAGATGATGTTTTGCCTCTAACGTGAGCTGATATGGAAGAACTTGGGAAAAAAGTACTGCAAACGTTCATTTTCATGTTGTGTATTCAGATTAATATAACCTTTGTTCCAATATTATGGAAGCTGCAGTGTTATCTGTAATTTACCGTGTAATCTCAAATTTTGTAAAGCTTATTGCAAGCTGTACATGGGAGAAGGAGTATATATGTTTGATTTAGTGAACGGCCAAGTCAGCGTTAGAGCATTTGAGCACGGGGTCAGAATGTGGTGTTGTAAAACCTCATAGTTAACTACTTCTGGATGCAACATTAATACTGTGTATCGCAAGCAGTGTTGTTGTTGTAGCCAGACAGTTAGATGCAACCGTATCTGGGTGAGGAAGAAGTTAAATTTGGCTTCTCTCTTTTTGCGCTTAGAACTTGGCAATAGCATGGCTGTCGATAGGAAACAGGTTTTGGCTTCTGTGAGCTTGTCTATAGCAAAGCTAATTATCTCCCTGTTCTTGTCTAGAACCATCCACAAGTAGATCAGCACTGAACTTCCCAGTTGTGTTAACAAGGCCCTCTCTTCATCGGAGCCGTCTGAATTATACCATGCTGGATTCTCCTGTCCCACCTTGTCAGCCCTCGACATCTTCTATATTTGGCATTGGCAGTCCTAGGCTGTCCTTCATAAAAGAAATAGAAGATTCTACCTCTCAACAAGACGATGATAACATCTCAACAACCAGTGATTCCTCCTCTAGAGCATCTGATGAAGGTGATTTTTGTGTTCTCTGTTTAATTGACTTTTTTTTTAATGTGAAGTACCTTGCGTTCTTTAATATTCCACATCACCTTAGTAAATAAAATAGGTGAATGTCAACTTTGGATGCGAGAATTAAATTGAATTTTTAGTGTTTTAGAAGTATATAATCCTATCACCTTTTTAATAGAAGCGTGCTTTGGAATACGTTTATGATACCCTGATGTTAGAAAGAGTCAATGCTGAAATATACACATTCAGCTAGGTTATATGTAAATTTTGAACTGGGACGGTAGGAAATCAGGCTGACTTGCCGTAACTTGACAACTAGGCTGATTGTCTAGAAGGAAGAGTGACTCAGAATATCTAACAGACAGCTGGTTAAATGTGAATAAGTGCAGGTGACAAATAGGAACACGAGATGTTTTCCTGTGTTTCAGCAAGAGAAGATAAAGAAACTACTCTGACATAAGCTATAGGCTGTTTTTTGACCTTTCTTGGTAGAAGGCTTCAGCTGTCAATACTTTCATGTCTTTTGCCAAATTCACTGAGGAAAGCACACCATTTTAAAATAAAAAATAAGCATCGTGTCGATGTAGGTTGGTACGTAGGTCTTCTCGCTGAAAGGGCGAACAGCAGGTTTGCAGCTTTTTCTAGTCCCCCATATAGACAGGGACTGACGTGTGCTCAGCAGGTTTTCCAGAGAACTTTTGTACAGCTGAGAGTAGAGTTGCTGGGCTTTAGCAATATAACCTGAGTGCACTAGAACTTTCTGGTGTGTCTTCGTAAAACATACATGGGCAGAAGATCGTTAACTCTTAGAGCAGCCTTTGGGGAATCTTCCAGGTTTAAAACCTGTGCGATTATGATCTGTGCTGGCCTCCAGCCTTTTACCAACACAGAAAAAAGCTTTGTCCGTACAAATGCACTGATGTTTATGCGGTCCTCTTTTATCTTAGCCTGAAGGAAAAAAATACCTGCATTGGAAGCACAGTATTAACTTGGTAAGATTGGTGAAAACTACTTGCAGCTCTGTGAACAGTTTTCAAGTTTGTAGGTGATACTTGGTTTTCAGTCTGTACGTGAAGTTGATCTATTTAAAGAAGCTGAAGTCATGCTTATTTTTCTGTATTGAAGAACTTGAATTAGTGTGATCTTTATTGTTAAAGTTCTGTACGTACGAGAGGCATTTACATCTAGCATACGTCATTTTGGCAGATGTTGCAGTTTTAAAAAATACTTCATCGTCACTGCTCTGGCCCACAGAAGCTGAAAGAACTCATTCCCTCTCGCAGCATTCTGCAGCTAGCTCTAAGAAACCTGCATTCAGTTTATTTGTTTTTGGAGGACTGTGTCCTGTAAGTACTGCACAGTATTTCTTTTAATCAGTTTGAATGTGTACCTGTTTTTCTATCCACTTCTCATACTGTGTTTCCGTAGGTACGTGGAAGCACGTCTGTTTTTAAGCAAAACCAGCTTGGGTTTTCTCCATTTTACCCCGGAAAGACGGCCTATGCCGGTGGTGCAGCTGTAAGATCAAGGCAGCCAAAGACGGAACCTTATCAGGTATGAGAAAAGTAGTGTAGTGGGAAATAGTGATGGAAATAAAAAAAGCAGCACTGCCAAAGGAGCTTTGAGCAGGGAGCTGAATATGTGGTAACAGTTGCTCTTCTGCCCTCTTGGTCTACAAAAATAGACGTCTGAGATTGATTTCTGTTTAAATTCTTTAATGACAGTTTTTACCACAGGTAATACTTGTCAGAAAGAACAAGAATGACAGTTTGGGCTAGTTGTTGGTAGTTGGGGTTTCCTCTGTTGTTAGGTCTTTCAAAAAATTCCATTCAAGTGCCATTGTCTGCCTCTGACTACATTACGTTAAAATAACTTGATGCAAAAAAACCAATGACAGCATAACTTTGAAAACTTGTGTTTATGGTAGCAAAAGCTACAGTAGTCAAACCTGGCTAATATTTATCTGTGGATCTTCTTTTCCAAGCACGCCTACATTCATGCTATGGATATGTTGTATAAACCTGCAGTCTTTGAAAATATCTAAAATCAACTTTGCTGATCCTTTGTTCTTCTGGTACACAGAGGCATGCAGGACTAAATGCAGTCCCAAGATAAGCAGTAACATGCTTTCTGTTTTGAATGATTCATATAGTTCTTGGAGAGAGTTATTTGCCCCCAAGAGTTCTTGGAAATAGCAAATAAAAACTGCTGACAACTCTGATTAGCTAGAGCTGAATCGAAAAGGAAAGTCAAATCAGGTTTGGTAGGAATGTATTTAAATGAAAGTGACTTTTATCGATAAATCAAAAGGAATTTTAAGAAAATGAAAACGCGGGTTTGCTGGCTCTGTTCTGACAGTCCATTTGTGCAACGGAAAAAGGGCAGTACAAGTACCTCACTTACGGGAAACCTTGAAACCTTGTGGTGCAAAGCTGGGAACCCTCTTTGGTCGGCTATTTTTGTTTTTTACAATATTACTGCATTATGGTAAAAAGAGGAACCAAAATACTAGGCTTTTAAAGGAGAGAGTAGCTTGCTTCTTGCTGCTTGCTGTGAATGACAGCAAGGTACTAGAGAGTCCAGCGAAGGGCCACCAAGAAGATCAAGGGACTGGGAGCACCTCTCCTCTGAGGAGAGGCAGGGACTGCTGGGCCTGTTTAGCATGGAGGAGAGGAGGTTTGGGGGGATCTTATTGGTGTATATAAATACCTGAATGGATGGTGCAAAGAGCATAGAGAGCCATTGTGTTTTCAGCGGTGCCCAGTGCCAGGTCAAGAGGCAACAGGCACAAACTGAAATGTGAGGCTCTGTCTGAGCATCAGGAAATGCTTTTGCACTGTGCGGCTGATGGAGCCCTGGCACGGGTTGCCCGGAGAGGCTGTGGAGTCTCCCTCTTTGGAGGTCTTCAAGAGCTGACTTGACATGGTCCTGGGCAACCTGCTCGGGGTGGCCCTGCTTGAGCGGGGGGGTAGACCAGGCGATCTCTAGAGGTCACTTCCAACCTTAACCATTCTGTGGTTCTGTGAGTCTCACTTGTGTTTTTACATGCTGCGTGGTCTGCTTCCTGTCTTCACATCGTGTGATAAGCACAGTGTGGTTATTTGAGGGGTTTAACCTGGGAAGAAAAAAAGTCACACCAAAGGAAGTTTTTGACTGATATTTGAAGTTGGGTGGTGCAAATAAACAGTTTACTTTTTCAGTGTAATGTTTAGATCTGTTACAGTTTAAATCAGATCTTTATCTTTTAAGACAAAGATTTGCAGCCAACTTTAATCTTGGGGGAAGGGAGGAAGCAAGAGAGAAGTAAAACTAGTTCCTGGTTATGATTGTATACACTGATTTTAAGATGGTACACTTAGACCATCGTGAAACTCTGAGGTCTGTGTTGTTACTGAAAATGCTTTCTGTACCACAAGCCTTTTCTTGAGTTCTGTTTCCCTGATTACTGCTTCGGAGGCCTTAGCAGTCCTGGCATCATCCGTCTTGACCTTTTACAAGTACGGAGTTCTTTTATTGCTCGTGCAACAAGCACGTGCAAGATGCACTGAGGCCCAAGGTAAACTTCATTAAACTCCGAATGTATTCTCTTCTTTATGGCTTGAACTCCCAGTGACTGCATGTTTCTCTGTCATCAGAATATATTGATTGTATCATCAGTGTAGCCTTGGGACGTAAAAAACATGCCTCCTTAGCTGAGAATTGACCATTGTAACACTTAAAATGCTAATTTTTCAGGCACAAAAGAGAGCGAAAGCTAGAGAAGAAACTGTGCGGTCCCACGCTACCTTGAGTACCTCAGCGTGGTGCATCTTGGAGGCAGTGGAGAAGCTGTCAAGCCCTTTGTTGGTAAATAGCACTTCTTTTAATCTGTTTTTGCTTCATGTGTTTATAAAACTTAGTAAATGTGCCATCAAAGGATAAAGATAAAACTATTCTTCCTTACGTTGTGGCCGGTTTAATTTATTGCGCTGTTTTTTCAACAGGATGCTAAAAGAATGACATCTCTTTTGCCGCTGTGTTGTGTAAGTTGACCATGAACCCCCACATTTTTGTTGCAGGGAACCCTCTCTCTCAGGAGAAAAAAATTGCCCTCTAATATTTATGCTTTGTTTTTTCCCTCAGCCTCCGGACATAGATAAACCGGATATTACTGACTTCCAGTCCAAACGAAGAAAGGTAAGAACCAATAATGTCTTAAGCTGAGGTAGATAACTTTTTCAATGCTTTATCACTATTAGAAAAATTTTCTCAAACCTCAGTGACAACATAGACATCAAATCAAGTTAATATTGGCATGTATCCACAATAGATGATGGGCTGTGAAGATTACTCAGGTTAAGAATTATGTTATCTTTGTAAGTTGAGAGCAACAGCTCTAGAACACACCAAGTCGTTTTATCTTGTCCCCCAACTTGGGGTGAAGCTGCATATTAAAATTCCTCTTGAGGCAAGTTTTCTCTTGAAGAAATGATCACAAATAGAAAAATACTGCTTGAGTGGTCATATAGACTTTGTACAGACTTCCGTGTTCATTCGGGCACAGAAAACTAATTTTTCTGCTTTTTATCACCATTCAAAGTAAAGAGGAGGAAAATTGTTAATTTCCGACGCTATAAATCTTACGCTCCTAAATTCCTATTTGGAGGTAGCACAGAACTGGTGATAATGCTGTGGTAAAGCATGATTTCCTTTCATTTTGTTTAAAAAATGAAAACTAGTCATCTTTTTTTGATGACTTTAGTTAGGGGTATCATTAAATTGCAAAACTGTACCAGGCACAATAGCTCTTGGTGTATTAAATGCCTAACTGGGGGAATTAATATTTTTCATTTTTACCTTTAAAACCAGCGATGAACCATCGTTGGAGTCTGATAAATTTTCCATAAAATTAAATGGGCATCTCTTTCTGCGAAAACATCTGTGTTTCCAGTATCAGTCTGAGTGTACAAATGACCACTTGTTAAGTGTATGGGCTTCTTAGGCTGGAAATCAAAGTGGACAGTAATACTGGTTGCTTATTGCTTTTAACTCTTTCAATCTCTGTATTGTTTAGCCAGCACAATCTCCATTTGGTAAAGTTCTAAAATGAATGTAGCAGCAACTGCTTAGTTTTTAGGGGGGTAGAGGTTTTTTTTTTTCTTTTTCTTTTCTGACGCTATAAATCTTAACGCTCCTAAATTCCTATTTGGAGGTAGCACAGAACTGGTGATAATGCTGTGGTAAAGCATGATTTCCTTTCATTTTCTTTAAAAAATGAAAACTAGTCATCTTTTTTTGATGACTTTAGTTAGGGGTATTCTTGGGCTTATTAAATTGCAAAACCCTTAAATGACCACTTGAAGATCAGGTGACTGAAGGAAATAACAAGATGTGCAAACTTTTCATCTTCTGTTCTAATGAGAAAAGGGACAGTGTCTCAAGAAGTTTCTGTGCTAATTCCTTGACTGGATGGATGTATAATTAAGTTTACAATCACTTCAGAGTTTACAAACATCTCAGATTTCCTGGACCATCTTTTCACCATCTGCCAAATTACAAGGGCATGGAGAAGTGAAGTATATCATAAATATTATCCAAATAACTAAAACCAAATCTGGTGTGAATTCTCAGTTATATTATAGCAATACACCTGTGATAAGGCATTAAGAAAGATCTGCCAGATTTGCAACAGAGAGCCTGAAATTGTCAGCCACTAAATGAATGTTGCACGCAGCTGTCAGTGGGTGAAAGGAGATAGATTGTCTATTCATAATACTAGAATTCATAATGGTGGCGGGAGAAGGGTAGCCCGTGATGAGAAGCAATTATTTGCTGAGGAGACGATCGTGTGTTTTCCTGCTAAAGTGAACATGCGGTTGACGGAACACTTGTGCACTCGGGCTAAACTTCTGCAGTGGGTAGCAGTGATGTGGTATTTTTCTTATTTCAAGGAACTGTACCAGGCAGAATAGCTCTTGGTGTATTGAATGCCTAACTGGGGGAATTAATATTTTTCTTTTTTACCTTTAAAACCAGCAATGAACCGTCGTTCACTCGAAGTAGATTTGTGAACTTACATAAAACATGTCTTATTCAAGGTTTCAAACTGAATGTAATATTTTTTAGAAAGATGTATTTTTGTATACTTTAGAGAGAGTGTGAATCCTATTACTAAGAGCTGGGAGATACTGTGAAATTAAAGCTGCGGTGTAAACGATTTCCTGTTGGTATTGATTTGAACAATAGCATGCTTCCTAAGACTGTATTTTCTGATCCTTAAGACCGCAGGCGGAGCCATCGGTAAATCTTGTAGCCTTTAGGGTTTGTTTTCTGTCTGACAGTTCAGTTAAGTCAGTTTTGCAGAACACGCAGTGGTCTGTGTTAAAAATTAACTCTGGTCTGTGAAAATGCTTTGAAAAGGGAAGTCAAACCCACTACTTGAAGTGCATCTAATGCACATGTAAAGCATTGGATCATATTTTAATGAATGAGATTATTGTAAGATTGACAAGTTGTTTTTTTTTTGAGTGTGTTCTATTGTTTGTGTAACTTTGAAGGGGGAAAATGTAGGGGATGTGAAGCCCAGAAGCCTGTATAATTAGTTGCTTAACACTTCGAATGTTAAATTAATGAATTAAGCTACTAAAAAAAAAAAATCACAGTGTGGGCAGAGGAAAAGATAGGAGCATATTCTAGGAACATGGATTATTTTAATTATGGTAGCATGAATTATTTTGTCTATGAAGCTAACTGCCAAATTTTGAAACGGAATTCAGTCAGACTTTGGCTACTTATATATAGCTTTATGGATTTCGTTACTGGTTTTCTGGTGATTTCCCTCTACAAGTTGAACGGTCTTCAGAATTTTCAAATTGTATTCACTGAGTGCCAAGACCGATGGGGGGAGGTTTATAGTTCTGTAATTTGTTTTCATCAATAAATATTGGAATTAATTTGGGTGGACATAAGGATAAATTGATTGCTGTTTCCCTTTCAAAGCTGGAATCCCAGAATGCATTCCAGCCTCCACCTGTTAAGAGACTTGTGACACCAACAGTAAACCGTCAGCCGATGCGTTATACGCGGTATTCTGAACCATCACCGACTTCAACTACTCAGTCCAGCAAAATTTGCCAGAGAGGAGACACAAAGTTCCAAGTGAGTACATTTTTGAGTCTTTATGTGCCTGTTTTTTTTTCCAGTCTTGGAATGTTTCTCAAACCAATTGTTATCCTATCTTTGCAAAAAGTACTGATAGTATGTTTGAGGCGAGCTTTAAGGCAGTGGGAACCATTGTGAAATAGATTGAGCTTTTATGGATTTAATTCTGTTTTTGGAACACTCAGTGTCTTGTGGTTGTTTTCACGATGTCATGATGTGCTATTGAGTCATCCTGTTGTCAGTGAAAGAATATTAAAAGACAGAAATGTTTTCCTTTTATATTCTCATGTACACAAAGCTGTCACTGATGAAACATGCTCGTGCTCTGTGTAAACTATTCCAGGTGAGCTATGTGCTCCAAGTGAGAGTTCTGACAATGTGCTGAGTTATCGGTTTTGATTGCTTTGGAGTAGATGGAGTCTGATAAATTTTCCATAAAATTAAATGGGCATCTCTTTCTGCGAAAACATCTGTGTTTCCAGTATCAGTCTGAGTGTACAAATGACCACTTGTTAAGTGTATGGGCTTCTTAGGCTGGAAATCAAAGTGGACAGTAATACTGGTTGCTTATTGCTTTTAACTCTTTCAATCTCTGTATTGTTTAGCCAGCACAATCTCCATTTGGTAAAGTTCTAAAATGAATGTAGCAGCAACTGCTTAGTTTTTAGGGGGGTAGAGGTTTTTTTTTTCTTGTTTGTTGATAAATGACAGAAAACAGAAAAGTATGTCCCTTTTACGGGGTTGGCAAACACAAGTTTTGATGAAAACTCTCCCCCCCACACACACAATTTTTGTCATTTTGTTTAAAATAATTACTTTCTTTGTTAGAGGATTTGACAAATTTGATTTAGTGTTCTATCAGTTTGTCCTCAATGCTGAGTGAAGCAGTGATGCTTACTTTAGCCCCAAAATTTAACTGAACTGTACCCACAATGCTGAATTAGGGAACAACGTTAAGTAGGTGAGGTGTATTCAGGGCTATAAAATTAAAAATAAATAAATAAAATAAAAACCACAAAAAACCACATGAAGTGGTTGTTGGTACTTTGTGTATTCTGTACATATTCAGCTAAGTCTTGAACTAAACTTAACTTGCAGGGGATGAGAGAGAAGACTTTGCCTGCAGAACAGCGAGCAGAACCATCTGAAAGGTATGACATCTATTAATTTAAAACTTACTTGAAGAAAGAAAGAAATCTCCTTTTTCAGTACGGTCTGCACCTGAAAGGTGGTGACAGTTCTCAGTAAAAGGAATGGGAAATCCAATGAAAATTTTGTATTTTGAGGCAGCTGCAAAGTCTGGATTGTGTTTGAAGATCAATATAACTTTGAGAAAATTGTTGTTTTTGTGAAAGGAAGGAAGATGAGCAAGAATAAAAGTACTGATACACCACTTTTTATCCCAAGTTTATCTTCTGAGAAGGATACGAAGATGGGAAACGAGGCACGTTATAATGCTGTATCCACAGAAAGGATCTTTGCTATTGGAGGCCTTATTTTTTCCTTCTACAGGAAATATGGCTCATTTTGTAGTTTAACTAAATCTGTAGCGTTACAAATTTTGCTTTGACAGATATTTCATGGTTTATAACTCAGTTTACTTATAACAAAATAATTTGTCCCTCTTAATGTTCCCTAGGGGAAAAGCTATTAGTTTTAGCTATTTAATTGCTTGCAGTTTGAAAGCTCTGTCCTAATGGGATGATTCTTTCTGAAGCATTCTTTAGAAGGTGAAGTAGGGGAAGTGAGTTACAGTTCAGGAGGATGTTTATTGATGTGTTTTTTTCTTTATTTTTTAAGCAAAAACATGGAGGAAGATTTATGATTTATTATTCTTTTTTTTAATACTCCTTTCATGATGAAGTTAATTGTCTGCTTTGAGTTCACATGAAGACCATGTGTTCTTTAGAATCATTTGAGGCCAAATGCTAACTCATCTCTAAAATAAAAAAAATCCAGCAGAATTAATTGAATTTCTTCTTGAGGAGACTGCTTTGTGTTACACTGCTTTCTTGGTTTAGGTCAAATGAGTTATCCTCCAGATAATATTGATGGCTTTTCCTTCTGGGCAAATGGTGTTTTGGGTAATAATGCTTGAGTTAAGAGACTTTGCACTCTGTTTTTAGGGAGTCGCTCTTTTCAAAGAACAGTAGCAGGGAATTTTGTTGACTCTATGCTCATCTGCCAAGCAATTCTTAGGTGACCATGGGCATTCTTTGGCTTGCAGAAAGAACTCAACACTTTGTTTTGGCATCTAAAAGTTGGACTTCACAACAACCACCTTTTTAGGGGTGGAAGCGACTGGCTTTAAGGTTCTGGTACAGGTGCAATCAGGTGCTGGGTTTTAATTATGTTTTTTTCAAACTGTTCTAAATTGTCTTTGTTAGAACTCCTTTCTACTTCTCCATTTAGGAAGGAGATACAGAAAACTCACACTGCTTTTGATTTCGTTCACAAAGTTTATTGCAGTGCCCTACCTTTTGTTTGTAGAGTAGGTAGTGGTGGTAGTGTTTTTTGTGATGCTGGTCTCTGTTGGGTGCCATGTTCTGGAGCAGGAGCACCACACTGATCTGCTGGCAAGAGTCCCTTTGGACAGTTGAGTTGGAATACTCAGTAAATCTCTGGCCCACCAATGCTATATATCTATGCGTGTGTGTGTATATATATATATTTTATATCCTGAGTCCAATTGTAGATTAGACTTGCTTGAAGGCTGACAACTGTCTTTGCCCCCTTGAAGCTCACAGGTGTTAACAGAAAGAGGAATATGGGCTGTTATGGGCAAGCGATAGTTGTCTGAATGAAGATCTATTTTGATGTAAGACTTTTTTCAGAATTCTAATGGATTGACAGTTTGGATTAGAGAAAAGTCTGAGCATCTGCCTTAGGGATCTGTCTTCCTCTATGCAGTTACAGTGCTAAGCAGGCTGTTGTCAAGTATTTGACAAGTTTAGACCAGTTCTCCTCCTCAGTATTGTGGGAGTTTGACCTGGTGTCTTCCAGTGCGATCTAATGCACTTTTGTACTGACTGACTGATTGGCTGCAAGATAAGCTTTGAGGTCACAGTTTTTCCAGGCATACTTCATTTTCTTGCCATAGTACTTTTGTTAGAGTTATTCCCTATTCCACTTCTGGTTTGGGTTATTTTTTCCCCATTTGCTCTTGGATTAGGATATCTTTCTGGTTTTGAGCTAGGCTTTTTTAAGTACCAGAAAAACGCCTTTGTATGCCTTACAAAAGGGATCTGTATTCATGTCTGAAAAGACTTCTGGAATGTTGGCATACCCAAACACCTCTGCTGTTCCTGCTGATGGCCACATGAAAGCCAGAGCTGCTTCTGAAGCTTAGGCCATATTACCTTGCCACACAAGTCTAAGGCGTCCCTATTCTATCAGAGCTGTTGGCAGTGTTTCCCATGTGTATGTGTGCATATGTGCACTCTTTCTGTATTTTTGTGAGCTGTTCTTTTATATCCCTGCAAAAGATACACGTGCATCGCAGAATCAGAGAACCAGTCCTATTTAAAGGAAGCACTGGAAAATAACAATCTAAATCAGCTCTTCTATTTCAGGTCTTCTGGCTTAGTCATTGTTCCCGTGTGAACGGTGCACTTATGTATGTCCTTTTCATTGCTGCTGTTAATAAAGTTTTTCCTATTTAGAACATCAAGTATTTACCAGCGTTTAGCAACTTGTGAGACAGCTTTAGTTTTTTTCTGATCAGCAGGTTTCAATTCTAGGACTAATAACAGCTCTAATATCTTGAAAAAAAAATTTGGCTGGTAATTTTTTTTTCTCTTGTTTCCCCCAACTTCTGTACTGTCGTGTGCTAGCAATGTGACCAGCTACAAATTCAGTACTGCTGCGTCCAATGGTCTGTCTTCAGGAGTGAGTAGCGGAGGTGGCAAAATGAGAAGGGAAAGAGGAATACACTATTTATCAAGAGCTGTACAAGAACAGGTAAGTGACTCTTAAATTAATTGCTGTCACTGAGCTTACTGAAGTAACTAGCTAAGTGTGTCAGTTTTATTGCATCATAGTAAATTATAACAATACCGCTTTATTTTTGCATTGTTTTTGTTTTCTTGTGGGTTTCAGAGCAGGCTCCAATTGATTTCCTGTGTTTGAATACCTGAACTTTGCTTATGTAATTTTGAAATTTTTAATTCTCTTACCTTGGAGATTCTTCAAACTATAACATTTCTCGTTAGCAATTGAATGAATGAGTCCTAAGAAGAGAAGTAATGTTTTGGTGAAGGTTTGTATAGTTTTTCTACAGGAATGATACTTGAAACGAGTGCCAAGTATAAAAAGAAAAAAAAAAGCTTAATTTTTGGTTTCATATTTAAGTCGTACAGAAAGATACAGGCCAAGAGTGTGAAAAAGAGTAGTAGAAGAGAGCATTCTGCATGTCTGCTAACGATGACTCAGTTTTTGATACTCACCCAACTCATTGTGAGAGAGTTTTTTTCTCATTTTAATAGGAAAAATCTATTCCATAAAACTATGACCATGAATATTCAGATTATTTTTTCTTTTATTGGATGTTATATAAGCTGCCTGTAAGTTAATTTAAGTATTTACGTTAACATTAAGTATTTAATTAATATTAAGTTAATATTAAGTATTTAAGTTAATTTAAGTTTCAAATCATTAAATGGGACTTCTGGATGATGCAATATAAAGAAATCGTAAACACTGTTGTTTATTCCTGTAACGCAAATAAAATAATGGTCCAAATATCAAAAGTTCCATAAACTTTTCAAATCAAAACTGTGAAACAGATGTAAGCTACAGGATGCACTGAATATCAGTAGTACCAACTTACATCCCTGCCTAGTCATTTCTAAGTAGATCATGATAGTACTGTACAAATTTTGGTCAGATTTCCTATGCCATTTAAAACATAACTCATCCAATCTTAGTAATCAAATAAAGTAAGTGGCAGGGATGAAAATTGAAGTTGTTAAGAGGCTCTCTTCTGATTTTTATATTTGCATCCTGATACATGGTATAGACTGTATTTACCAGAACACAATCTTCAGTGCTGCTAGTCTGACTTTCTTTGGTGCTTTTTGTGTTTAGTTTGGTTGTTGAACCTACCTGCTTCTTTAAACATTACCTTTTTCCACGTTCACTGCTGTAATGACTTTAGAAACTTTGGCAGCTATCCTGCCTAATTTTGCAAGAGGAACACTTTCTCACTTGTCTTGAGAGTGTACTCTTAATTGAAGCCATGCGAGGGTAGTTAGAAAGGATGATGCTTCTCTAGAGCTTTGATGACTAAAGTATAGAAAAGAAAGAAAAAAAATGTGATCTGTGCGTCTCTGTTCTGCACAGGTTTTGAGTTAACTTTCAGTGTTCTTGCTGTACAGTTGTTGAATAGAGTATAATGTGGAAGCAGGCCTGCCATAAATTAAAATGACGTGGTAGACAGAGGTGGGGAGATCGGGATTTCTTCTGGAAACTTGCTTTCTCTTAATTTGTATGGATTTTTGTTCTATTTAATTTTGTTAATAAATTGGGTGGGATGGGGTGAGAAAGTAGTATGTCTTGTATAAGAAAAATTAAAATTTGCAACTTTAGGAAGTGGAGGAACCAGTGCTACCGAACATACCCCTACCCATCAGTGCTGCATCGCTGCCTCAGTTCAATTCTAGTTTCGTTGGTAGTAGCGCTGTCTCAGCGTCACCGAGCGCTGTTTCAACAGCAGCAATGAGCACGGCAACTCCAGCAGCTGCGACGGGCATGGCAAATCCATCAGAGGTGGAGGGCATGACAGATCCATCAGAGGTGGAGGGCATGATAGATCCATCGGAGGTGGAGGACTTGACAGATCTATCAGAGGAGGAGGTGGAGGACATGATATATACAACGGCGACGTCGGGCATAACATGTTCAACAGTGCCCTCAGGCTTGACATGTCCAATAATGGCGGCGGGCATGCCATATCTGCTGATGACAAAGGACAAGGCAAAGTCAACAGTGGCAACGACAAGCGTGGCAAATTCAACGGAGGCGGCAGGCATGGCAGATGCAGCAGCGACGGCGGCGGGCAAGGTAAATCTTTATGCTATAAATAATGTTTACAATGAGTATACTGCTTTATTGCGAGTTGACTTTTTCTGTGGTGCTCATGAAACTAACAAATATTAGTTTCTACGCAGCTGAATGAATTGGGGTTGTATGCCAGTTTGGGGAAAAAGGCATAAATGTTTTGATTCTGCTTCTCTCAGTCTTAGAGCCTGCCAACTCCCATTTAACGTGATTGTATAACTGCTTCAAATGCTGTGGAAGTCTGGGGGGGAAGGGGGGTGTGGACTTTATGCCAAGTTATTTATAGTGGTTTGGGCAGGGGTAGAGTTAATTTTCTTCGTAGTAGATGATGCTGTGTTGCAGATTTGTGAGCAAAACAGTGTTGGTAAGGCACTGGTGTTTTAGCTGTTGCTGAGCAGTGCTTACACAGTGACAAGTCCTTTTCTGTTTCTCACGCTGCCCTGCCAGCGAGGAGGTCGGGGATGCACAAGAGGCTGGGAGGGCACTCAGCCAGGACAGCGGAGCCCAGAGGACCGAAGGGATATTCCACACCATTTAGCATCGTGCTCAGCAATAAATGCTGGGGGAAAGAAGGGGAAGGAGTGGGGAGTATGTACAGGGTTATGGCATTTGTCTTTCCAGGTAGCCATTACATGCGATGAGTCATTAATGCTACCTCAAATTTAACAACTTTACTTCTTTATTTCCAGTTCTTTTCCCTGTTCCATTTGGAGGGAGTGAGCGAGTGGCTGTGTGGTGCTTAGTTGCCTGCAATGGTTAAACCACAACTTTATTTAAGTTATTAAATTAGAGGTAACGTGGTCATATAAGCCTCACATAGAATGAGCCTAGGGTGCAATAATTGGCATATTATTGCAATAAAATAAACATTAATCTGTTCCAGAGTACTTGAAATATTTTTTGTACGGTTTGAAGTAGACAGCTGCTTTAACATGTTGAGGTGTTTGCTGAAGTTCTTGGAGTATCATTGGGCTGAGTTTGCCGTTCTTCAGCTTCCTGGCTTGCTTTTCCGTGCATTTAGACCTAAGTAGCATCTCCAGCTTTTCCTCTCAGTTTCTGGAATTTGGTTTTGAAGATATTGTCCTATACCCACTTGGAAACTTCCCTGTGTTTTATTATTACTTTTATCTGCAAAATAACTCAAACATCAGGTTTTTCGACGTCACTGCGGGACTTCTGTTGGGTAGTGAATTCAGGTAGTTGTTGCTCTTAAATATAAACCTTTAATTCTTTTGAAAATACAGATACAACCAGCAAGTACTGTTAGCAGTCCTGAGTTCGCGTTTTCATCTCCAGTTGTGAAATCTACTGAGGCAGAAGTGCTACCTACGTCTTCTGTAAGTAAAATAATAAAGGAGCTTGACTTTTTTTCTTAGGCATTTAGTAGGCTGTTGCAGAACACTAAAGCAGAATCTGCCTTGATGGAGAAAAGTATGTAGGCTTCTGGCTTATAATTTGTCATTCAGCATGCGTGCTACAAATGTGAAGAGCAGCTTTCAGATTTGGTTTTGTGTGTGCATTCGATTGAAGTTCCTGTGGCTTGAGAATCTGAAAAACCTCTCTTGTTCATAGCAGATTGGGTTTACATTTAGTGTTCCCGTTGTAAAATCGGCAGAACTTTCTGGACCCAGTGGTACTCCAGTGATGCCCTTTCTTACCCTAGGTAACTGAAACTTTAGCACTTCAGATCTGAAGTGCTGATTTTCCTTTTTTTCTTTATTAAATCTTCAATCTGTCCTGTCTGCGCATGCTAGCAATTCCAGGCAGTGTTGGACTTCTGCAGTATTTTTCCAGTGACAGATCTGCTTTTATAATTTTTTTTTGTTTTGTTGCTTTTTGTTTTGCTTGTAATCATAAAGCATTGCAAAGTAAGTAGAATTTGTGAAGATTCTTATGTGAGAAGCATGAAAGCTGGAAATTCTTGTTTCTAACAAAAGTGAGTATAATCTGCTCTAACTAGGTCACATTGTGAAAGCTGTTTTTGTTTTCTTTTGTTTCAAAAGACACCACCACCTCAACCAACATCAACACACAGAAAGAGGAGGTCAAAGATTTTGCTGGTGGTCCCTTCACCACTGCCCACGTCTTAAAGGAAGGAAGCGTCTTAGACGTTCTAAAAAATCCTGGAGAGATAATGAACTCCTTTTAAAAAGATGCTGCAAAAAATACGCTAGCATTTTTTATTAAAAAAAAAACCAACACACGACTTATGGTTAATAGAGTATCTGCTATAAATATGAATGTAGGAGAGCATTACATTAAGCGCTGCGTTTGTTAGGGTGCATCTGCCCCCTTCTATTCTAAGTGGTGTTTGTTGCTGGAAGTAAAACTGCAAGATGAAAAGCAGATGGGTTGCATCTCCTTTACGTGTTAGGATGTAATTGTAAATGAGGTACTAAGAGAATTAGCCAGATAATCGGTGTTTCATTTTAAGTAAATACAATTTGTGGAATTGAAAAGGAAATGTTTGTAAAGCTCAACACTCCTGTCCCACCTTCAGCCCAGGTGAAGAAAGAATAGGAAAGAGCTTCAGTTCCAAATACATGGCGAAAGCTGCGAATCTTTGGGCCTTAGCTTACAATGGCTCCTGTGGATTAAAATTTAAACTGCAAACAGAAGTGGAGTGTTTTACGTTAAAAACCCTTTTCTGAATTTTGTTTTTAAGCAATTGCAATTGTTTTCAACAGTTTCATAAAGTGTGTCTGTGGAAAAGATATCTTTTAAGAAAAAGGGCTTTATTGAGTTTGATCTTTTCCCAAAAGTCTTCTTCTAACTTACATACTTGTTAAGAAGGCAGCACATTTCTCTACTGGAAAGAGCTAAGTGAGAGAAAATACATTGTGCATTTTGTTTAAGGGAAGACCTCTGAGTGAAGTGACATTCACTTTCTTTATCGGTTTAAAAGAAGCAGAATCTAAATCCACATTGTTCAAAGACTTCATTTTTGACTAAAAAAAACCCAACAAACAAACCACAAAACAACTATGTTCAAGGTAGATTTACAAGCAACTTGAGCTGCTGTTTAAGATGCATTTCCTTTAGTCTTTCTGTATTAGTAGCTTGTCTTTCCTGTTAAAATTGCCACCTTTTAAATAAGGAGTTGTCCTGTGTCCGATGCATTTTGAAAAAGATTATAGAAAATTAGACAGTTGTTCAATTGTCTTGAGTTTTTATTATTTAATTAATATTCAGCATCTGTGGGAAAATACCGCATGGATTGCTGCTCCGAGTACAAACTTCTGTACAGTTACTGGAGTAGATTTGAGTCATCTGCTACGGAAGGAGGAGCTTTAGAAATTTGATTCGATTGGGCATCGCGTCTTAATCAAATTGTATTATTTCCATTCCACGTTGGACTGTCAGATTTCAGTCAGCTACTGTCTGTTTGTACTTGTATCGACCAGTGAAAATGTTGATTTAAAGCTTGCTTGGAAACAAAGAGTTAAATGAAGCTTTAACGAAATGTTCTGTTGTGACCCAGTGCAGCAGATGAAATTTCATCCGTTTAGATAAGATTTCTGGGGACTTCCTGTTGCGCTCGGTCTGAATGTCTAGTTGTAACCATTGGCACCTGAGCTGAAATTTTTGCCCTCTAGTAAAGTCACTTAGTTACATGTAGTGAGGTGCCGCGCTAACAGGAAGACTTTTTTTTCTTGCTTCCTAGACTTTGGATTGTTGAAAACACGCTCTTCTACGTCTGCACAACCTACAACAAGCACAGTGGTTTATACTAGGCCTGCAATAACAACTTTTTCTGCAGGTAAAGAGACTTCTAAACAAGCATCGTACTGGCAATCTGATACATGTGACCCTTTTCTGCAAAACAAAGACATAAAGGACAAATGTGTAACTTGTCAAGCTACTAAAGCGTCAACAGTTGAGAGTATGAAACAGACAGTAAGTTCAAGTCAATGCGACACCTCAAAGCCAGCAGCGCCCCCAGCAGGGATGCTGGGCTTTGGAGACAAATTCAAAACAGTACCTGGAACGTGGGATTGTGATACATGTCTTGTCCAAAACAAACCGGAAGCTACAAAATGTATAGCATGTGAGACACCAAAACCTGGAACGGGAGTAATGCCTGCTCTGACATGACCAGTGGTCACAGACAGCTCGGTGACAGTGACATCCTTCTCGAGCAGCACTGACACAACAGCCACTCTGGGCTTTGAAGACAAATTTAAGAAGGCGAAAGGCTCTTGGGACTGTGGAATATGCCTTGTACCAAATAAGACGGAAGATAACAAATGTGTAGCCTGTCAGTCTGAGAAACCAGGTATGGTCCTTTTTTTCCTGTTGTTTCCATCCTAGCCTCTGTGAATCTTGTACAGAATAAAAGTACGTTGCATATATGGAATATTTTAAGCAACACGATTCCCAGGTACGGTTGATGGGTTAGCGGCTGTCTGCAGGATTGGTTTACAGGCACTTCAGAGGTCTCAGCCCAGGTTCCAGCCTGTCGCATAAATTGAACTGATTGTGAAATGTATTAGTACGGAGCTGGATCAATGCAGATACCCCCGGCTTTGCAGCTGGTGAGGGAAGATGGCTGAAGTGGGTGACTTAATTTAAAAACAACATAGTGATTTTTCACTGGCGAAAATGAGAACTCCATAGAAAGAGTTAAAAATGACTGCGTTTTTCTCTTTCAAAAAATAAGTAAAAAAAATTACAGAATGTGTCCAAAATGCCTCTACTCACCGTTTGTATGTAATTGAGGGGAGATGTGAAGCCAGATTTCAAGACAGTGTAGTCTTAACTAGTCTTAAGCTAAAGCAGAGAGATGCCTATGAAGGTCAGTGGTAGGCTTCAAGAAAGCGAGTGACCCGCTGGGTAACTTCTTCAGGGCAGTACTGGGTTGTTTCCCATTGTGTGTGACCGTAATTGATTTTGAGCGTGGTTGTATTGTTTTTAAAATACGATTCTAATTCTAACTTTGACTCTAAATGTCATTTAACATGCCATTACATCGAAAAACACCTGTGCAAATATATCGTGGAAGAAACAAATTAAGATGGACTAGACCGGGCTTTTGTAATCATCCTGTGCGGTAAGACTGAAATTTCATGAGGTAAGATAATGGATTTCAGACAGAGTTGATTCTCTTGGACTTCCAACCTCTGAGCGGTCAGTCGGCATCTTTGTCTGAGGCTCTTGCCATTGCAAGGAGGAATTTTGGAAATGAGGGGTTTACTGTGACCATGGTGCAGTGAATTGCACGGTTACGTTGCACTTGTCAGGAGGAAGAGCGATGCAAGTAATACTAGGATAAAAGTTTTCTGCGTGTGCTGTGGAAGGGAAGAGCCATTCTTGTCTTTCCGGTTTTGAATTTGAAGCGTTATCTTCTGCTTCTCTCTTAAAAGGCACCTTTTTTTTAAAAGGCACCTGTCAGGCCTCTTTATGGAGGTTACACTGTGGTCAACAGCAGCAGAAGCTTGTGTGCTGAACAGAGTTGTGTGTTGTTTGGAAGCTTTGAGTTCCACTCTGGTTTTTTTGTTTGTTTCTTTGTTTCTTTGTGGGTTTTTGGTGGCTTTTATTTTTTTCAGGGGCGGGGGGGGGGGGAGTTGCGGAGTAATTTTGAACATTTCTGTGGGATTTGACAAATCAAATTTAAAAGTTAATGTTCATTTTATAGTTCATGTTCAAACAGGATGGTTAACTGTCTTGTTTGTCTCACAGAGGGTCCAACACCTGTGACCAGTAGCAGTGCATCTGCATTTTCTGCTCCTTCTGGAGAATTTCTGGATTTAGACAAATTCAAGAAGCCCGAAGGAAGCTGGGATTGGGAGACCTGCTTGGTTCAAAACAAAGCAGAGGCCACGAAGTGTGTAGCCTGTGAAAGTGCAAAGCCAAGCACCAAAGCAGAGCTCAGAGGTAATACTTAATGATTAAAACGAGGATGCATATTCTGTGATTTATTTTTTGGTTTGCTCTGATTTTTTTTATTTTCTTACCTGTTAAGCACAATTATTTTTTCCTTTGAGGTGTGGCAAAATTATTCGTTTTTCCTGTAGGAATATTGCCTAGATAACATCTGTTTCCACACTTTTCCCCAAGAATAAGTTTATCCTTTTTAGAGAAAAGCTTTCATTAATGACGTGCTTGTTCTTTACATGCCCTACACGTTGTTCATTTGGAGTTCAGACTAAAAACATGATCTTTCAAAGAAGTTCGTATACTTTTTAAAGCCAGGTGGTGGGCAGAAAACACAGTTGTGAAAAGTTTTATGTAGAGAGGAAGCATGGGGTTTTCTTGTTTGTTTTACTGTTTGGTGGGTTGTTTGTTAAACAGTTTTGACTGGAAAGATCAGGACTAGAATGTAGTTCAAACCTTCACGTACTGCAGATACACCGTGGGTTACGGACTTGACATTCACTTATTTCTGCAGGTTTTGCTGCTGCGGCTGCGTCCACAAAATGCTGCCTTGCCATCATTTACATTCGGTGTTCACTCAGAGTGTTCAGGTGCAGAGTCTGCAGCTGCCTCACAGTTTATTTTGGGAAGGACAGAAGAGAAGCAGTACTTGCAAACCAGTACTTCAGGTAAACAGAGTATCTTTTGTCTTCACTTGTGCGCTTATGTCCATCAAGTAAGACCTCTGAAACCATACTAGAAAAAATCTGCGGGATTTGATATGTTCATGTACTAGAGCTTTAGAAAAAGTTTAATTCCTATATGCAGCATGTCTTCTGTCCTGGTTATTGATACGTACGCAATTAGTAGCAATCCCTTTTTTGATCTCAACACTAGGTTTAGACAAAAAATTGTGACACCTTAAGGAACCTGTCCTGCATCTCATACAAGCACAGAAGTTGTAGTGTCTCAATGCTAGCAGTACAGTTGGTGGTAAAATCTTTAGTAGGGTGAAATAGAGGCCTCACACTTTTCAGAGAAAAAAAGAGATGAGAGAGAGTATCTTATTCCCACGTACTTGCAACTATGCTGCAGAGTGTACTGCTGTTACTCTAGTGCTACAAAGGTCCAAAAATCACTGAACAGTTATTAGCCAGTTTTGTATTCCTTTAATTTGTTGAAAGACTGCAGTAGAGGATTGAAGTTTTTATTGAGGATCACTGTGTGGAAAAATTCTGATTGTTAAATGTCATTTGTATGACTTAAGAACCACATTTTAGAGTACAGAATTCAGTATTAATTCCAGAAGGGGTAAGGGGAAGGACATTAGCTAGTAATCCCGAACAAAAGCAGTGTATAGAGCTATACTGATTTTAATCGCAGTATTCTTACAGTTGGTCTGTTACTGAACAGATATGTTTTGGGGAGATATGGTGGCCAGGGAGGCGTGTGTGTTTGTGTGCTTCCTCTTCTAGTTAAGGTTCTGGGGTTTGGTTTAGTCAGGAAAATTCGATGAGGCACCTTGTGTAAAAGGAAATGTTAACCAGCATTTTTCAACACGGTGTAG
Source organism: Anser anser (assembly GCF_964211835.1). Taxonomy (NCBI): domain Eukaryota; kingdom Metazoa; phylum Chordata; class Aves; order Anseriformes; family Anatidae; genus Anser; species Anser anser. Next base: position 46,629 of record NW_028153816.1, read on the forward strand.
TCCCTTAAAAGTGTCATAGATGAAAAGAGGCCATAACCGCTGGGGGAAAAAGTTAGTGGGAAACTGAGAGCAGGATCACATTCAGTAGTGAGAGAGCAGCAGCCTAGGGAAAGCTGATGAATGACTGTAACAGATAGTTCTATTTTAAGTGTAAAACAACACTCAGTACTTTATAATGGTGGTCTTACCAGAGGGTTCTTCTCCATGGCTCCTAAAAGCACGTCTTGAAGGCATTCGAGTGCAGTGAACTTAAGCTGTAAGAGTTGGGCTGGTAAGCTTGGCCTGATTTGAAGCTGTAGGCACGGGGCTATAATTTCTGAACAGGCTACAAAAGAAACTGTACCACTGTGCTTTTCAGTGCTCCGTTTAGCAAAGCCATCAAATTGTTGCAGGCAATTGATGTTGTTCTTCTAAGAGCACCTGAAAGATATTTTTGTTTGAAGAGTTCAGAGGTACCGGTTAATACTGGTTCAGATAATTACAGCCAGCTCTTGGTGTTTGTGACCAATAAAGTTTGTGGCTCCAAAAGGAGTGGGTTAGTGCTAACTGATTAACTGCTGTATATGCAGAAATATGGAATCTGATTACTTACGCAGAGAGCACTTAAAATGTATTGTTTTGCTGGCTCTCAGTGAGTTGCATCTTAATGCTACCAAGGAATAAGCTTTTTGCTTCTGGCCCAAGTTTTTTAATTTGGTGAAAGCCTTTTCTGTGCACGTGCACATGCCAGAGAGGTTGCTTAAGTAATAGAAGCTATAGTAGCTGCTATCTTCTGTTTTTTGTAGAAGACAGAAATTGAATTCATTAGCTTTGTAACTGTTATGCATACTAGAATTGGTTTTCTCCCTTTTGAAAATAGTAGAGGGTATGCCTATGTCAGATTTGGTGAGCAAGGTGATCAGATGAGGGCACTGCAAGACTGCCAGAACGCACCAGGCCTGGGGGGAAAAGGAATCCGGCTGAGCATAGGAATTTCTAAAAGGTAACCAAGGAGTTGTGCATTGATACAATTATTCTAAATAATCAGATTCTTGTAGCTCTGCCTTTGGAAAGTCTGTGGCCCTTGCTCTAGTGGCTGTACACACGATGCAGTCTACAAAACCAGAAATGCAGAAGTCCTATGTTTTGACTCCCTGGATTCATCAACCTGCTTCAGGACGGCTGGGGGAATCCAACTGTTAAGTCTAGCCAGACAGCGCAACTTGGGCTTAGCTGCCATTGTAACCAGCCTTGTTTCTCAACAGCAGCAAAGCTGAATGCATTGGTAAATATTTTCAGGTTTGGGCCTGCATAAGGTAGAAGGGACAACAAGTGGTTTTATATGCTAGGGAGTTCTTGTTCTTAGAGCTTTCCCTCTAGTTTGAGAGAAGCACATAACTAGTTTTACAGTGGGTTGACAGGAAAGAAGTGGGGGGAAAAATGGGAACGCAGGGAGAAAGCCAAAGGCGTTATTACTAGAACAGGTTTAGAATGCTATTCTTTGCTTTTCATGAGCTTAGGGCAATGGGGAGTTTAAAGCTTAGCACTTCCTGAGAGGGTTTCTTACTCTACCGGCTCAGTTCTATCACTTATTTAAGGCAATTCAGGTCTTTGAACGGTTAAAGAATTGACACCAAATTTGATGAACTTTGATCCAGGATACTGACAAAACAGGACTTCATATAAACAATTTCAGTATGTTCATGAGGTTAGCTTGTGTGTTCTGTTAAATAGTAAAAAATGACACTTCTGTTTCTGTTTACCTAGCATAATTCTGCAAATGTTGCCTCCTTCTGCTTTAGAATGGAAATGCTCTTCTCCAAGAGAGCACTGTCCAAACTTCTTTGCCAAAATTTTTTGATTAAATTAATATTGTTTTATTTTGAAAACAAGAATAAGCCACAAACATGTTTTCTTGCTTCGGCTATCCAGAAGAACGTCAACAGTATTTTCAGATTTTCCTTCCCTACACAACTGTATGTAGGAAGAGTGCAGTTGGAAGCAGAAGACCTAAGATGATGTATCTTCTGTTTGTTTACTACAGTAACAAGACAATGGATTACCTCTTTATTAGAACTTGTGTAGCTTTGCAGTATTGAAACAAATGTAGGTATTAAAATACACATCAGTAATACGTTTCTGAATGGCTGAGTACCGTGCTCTCTTAGCATTGAAATACCCAGCCATTGGATTAGTTTGTCCCTCATGTTTGCTGAGTTTGGAAGCTATTTCAGAATGCCTTCAGCTTGTATTCTTCCCCAAAAGCATAGAACTCACTTCTCTGCATCCCCAATTCAAGTGAGAGAAACTGGGCACTGCAGACACAGGAGGTCTGCCTGTACAGAATCAGTGAAGACAAGTCTAAACAGCGGATTTTTTTGAATATGCAGCTGGGTTATCTGAATGTTCTTTATGCAGTGTACCTCAGTTTTAGTACAGATAGCACTTGTCTTGGTTCTTGTCATTAGTCTGAAGCTGCCCCTGAGAAAATCTTGAAAGGGAAAGTAGTGAAAGCTAATCAGCTGGCCCTTTCTTCTTAAGAACCAGCGTATTTTGTAATTCTCCCACTAATAATAAGGCGTCATGCTGGAGAATCGCGATTGTGTTGTTAAGCAAGACTGACTTCACCTGAGTGGTATAGTTGGCAGCTGTTGAATGTTTAATGGACTTTAAACAAACAAAAAAACAGAGCAGGTGGAGGTAGACATGGCAAACTGACAGGCAGTGTCAGATGCTTCTTTGAAATGGATAATCTGACTCCATTCACTTCTTTCTGGAAATAAGATCTAGTAATTAACCAAACAAAAGATAGAAGGGTTAAGACTGCATCTTTAAAGCAGCTGTGCTTGATAAATGTCTCTGGTCTTAAATCAATCTTTAGCAAAGCACAGAGACTTAGCAGCAGCTTGCTTATGCCAACGCTAAAAATACTTGATGTGTACAGGTAACCATGTCAAGGCTCTGGAGTTAATCCATGAGAACAATTCCTTCTGGTATTGGCAAAGGTGAGGATGCTTGCTTCTATAGAAATGAGGTTTTGAGCTGTGACTTAAGCTGTCACTTAGGTGACTGTTTAGGAAAGCTTCCTTTTAAGTTTTGAAGTATGTAAGCTAACAAATTGTTTAAGTTCAGAACTGGGTTTACAATTTCTTGTTCTCTGACTGTATGCAACTCCTCATGTTTCAGACTGAAAGCAGAATTGCAGCGGTACCAGTCATACAACTATAATGATTATTACCAAGATTACCAGAACTACTATTCGCAGAGGAGTTACGATGCTTACGCTGACTACAACTACAGCTCCTATGCTCCCTATGACAGCATGCAAGCTGTTGGAGACTGCTCTTTAGGAGATTCTTTAATGGCTCCAGCTGTTTTTGAGGTAAAGATAGTGCACGCTTGCTGTAAAGAAAATATTTCACAGATAATATGTTGTACACACAAAGATTTGTGTGAATCAGCAAAAAGAATCCGAAGTTGAAAACATGCTTTCTGCTTAGTGTGAAGTTAAAAGAGCAGATTCCATTCAGAGGTGTTTGTATTTAAGTGCTTAAATAGTAAATCCATAGAATTAGTGATTTATACACCATTATTTGTTCACGCATACCAAAGAATGGTTTTGACAGCATAATTGCGTACGCTTCTTCTGTTCCTGTTCTTCTGATTTGCTTTGCTTAAAGCAAATTAAACAGTTGTTGTAAGTGGTCTTATCGTGGTCAATGTATTAGTTGTGACCTCCGGAAGTCCCTTCCAACCTGTACTGTAATATTGGCTTTCTTCTTAAAATAAATAGATAAAATGCCATCTATCCTTGTAGTTGTAGGAAGAAGGAATGGGTTGAGACTGCAGCACTTTGAATCTGTGATGCTTTCTGAAATGAGTTATGATTAAACTTAGCCTTTTCTGTCTTTCAGGAATCTTCAGTTATGACTGCAATCGGTGATGACCTAATTACTGACGGTAATAAGGGTTCTGTCATTGTCACTTGAGTTTAGCCATACTTGTGCCTTTTAACAATACAAGCCAACCTCTACTGGATGAAGAACATCTTGAAAATTCAGCTGAGGTCAAACCTCTGTGGGGTTGATCTGCATTCAGCTGGGGTTTTAAAGCTGATACAGCATACACTGACCGCATCAAGTAAAACGGGACACTGTCAATGCTTCGCAGCAGGTTTCTTGTACCTGTGCCTTCATTCCCATTTGAAAATGGTCTAAGACAGAATTTTGTTCTTTGTATTGGTTCCGCTAAACAGATTTTGTATTAGAAACTCAGTAATATGCAAAAGCTTTGTTCTCCACCCTGAGGTAAAAGCTTATGTTGCAGATTCCAAAAGGAGGATTCAGCTTGCACTTACAAATACGGTACAAAACATATTTGTGTCCTGGAAGGTTTGCAAAGTTCCTCACGTGGAGGCATTTTGTGTTAGTGTTTAGAAACTATCCTATGTAACGTGTATTGCCGTAGAAGTGAATTAAATGACTCTTGGGAGGGTTTCATGGCTGATTATCCTTAAACGTTATCTTTACTATCTTAAACATTGTCTTTGTCTTTATCTTGAAAGACAGTTCTAGTCCCAGCCTTCTAATATACAAATTCCCAAAAGTTGGAGCTGTGAGGCTCAAAATTTTAGAGGACTAAATACCTCACTAAAATTAGTAGATCTAATAGCTTATTACACTTAGCTTAAAATACATTTTGTTAGCCATTTCACATGAAGTTTTTTTGTGCGCATGCCTCAGATTTGATACTTGGACTTACCAGGCTTTTATTTTCAGATCCACAGCTCTACTTGGATGTTGATGAAATGAACAGACAATTCACGGAGACAAGCGAAGAACTCTACGATTCACTCATGAATTGTCACTGGCAACCTCTGGATACGGTCACTTCTGAAATCCCCTCTGCTATTTAAGTGTCTTCTAGAGCATGACCGTTAGGACCAAAGTGCTAAAACTACATTTCTTCTACATTATTCTAGCTCATAAGTTTTAAAGCACAATGATAGGTTGGGGTTTTTTTGCTATGCTTTTGACAGTTTCTGTAATCTTTTTGTTCATCACTCTCTTCTTGGAGCATCATGAAGTCATGTAAATATTCGAGAAATGTAAAGAGGTAAATGGGGTCTTATCTTAAAGATAAGACTTGCCTGTGTAAATAAAAAATTTGTTTCTGCAAACCTGCCAGCAAGGGATTTTACTTGTACCTGTGTGCAGCACGTTCTCTTCCGGCTTATGGAATTTAACAAGGTAGTAAGGGTATTTCATCTGTCTTTATTTTTATATGGGCATTAGGACACAAGCAAAATCTAGCTTCCCCTTGTTTTCCTGGTTCCTTAGGTAAGCGACAAGCCAAGCCTTTCATGTGCTTGCTTAGACTGGAAGTATGTATGGGAGACACTCACAGGCCTTGCTATGGAAACACCTGTGCCCACTTTTTCCTGCAGGCTGCTGGCTCTAACTGTACTACTGATACATGCTAGGTCAGCTAAAATTGGCTTATAAATAGGGTATGTTAAGCATATGGAAGTGTAGACTTCAACTGCCATAGCTACAAACATCCCGTGGAATGAGGATGATGTCTGCTGGCACTCTCTGCATCAGCATTCAGTTTTCCCTTGCCCTTCTTACTGTTAGACTTCTCAGCTGACGCTTTACAGCGAAGAAATTGCTACAACATAATCCGTGTTCTTAAACCTAAAAAAAAAAAATCTTGGAGAAAACAACTTGCTGGTTTTCCCTCCTTGCTGGCAAGGAGAAAAATAGTCCACCAGGAACAACAAAAAAATCCTAGTAACAGCTCCTTAAGTTATACCCTCTGCTACCCTCTCTGATTGCTCTGGTCTTCCTTCATTCGTGGTAATGAAGTTTTTAAAGCTCTGGTAGAAGGATGACAGCACTCAAGTCAAAGGAGATGAGAGCAATGAGGAAAGCTTTGCTTTAAGCTAGAGCAGTCTTGCGAGTTGCTGCCTTTATGCTGTTCTTATCTTGAAGGGTACAGAGTCTTTTCCAGTCATAGGGACTCCATAACCCTATGAGTATGGAGAAATAGTTGCTAATTAACAGTGTGTATAATAAGTAAGTGAGGCTGGAAACAAAAGAATATTCCTCCAAGAAAAAAAAGGAAGCAGAAATTACTGTACTTAATAGCTGGGGAAGCTGTTAAAGCTAGTTGACACAGTTCTGGTACTGCCGTGTGTGTTTTGGGGGCAACATAAACCATAATTGCTGTGATGGCAGGTAAGAATCCAATTCTTTTTTATGGCTTAGTGTAGTCAGTGAAAGCAGTGGTCCTAAGCTGCATGCTGTTCTTAAATGTAATGCAAATTCTCTTTTGTGACTCCTCAGTACTTCCAGGTTACTTGTAGCTGATCACCAGCAACTGCTTCTGTTAGCTATTAGCTGTTGGGTTTTTGCTAGGAATACTTTCAGTCCTGAATTGAAATGATGACATCCTGAAACAGAAGAGGCTCTTGGAGTATTGTAGGAAGCACATTCTTCCTGGTTCTAGTGCAGGTGTACACGTAGGAGGAGGCAGAAGGCAAAGAACCTCACATAGGTGGAGGGGGTGAGGTGGCATCACAGTTAGAGCTGTTGCAGTTAACTCTTCCCAAAGCATGAAAGCAACGTGGCTGGGAACAGGGATTTGTTGGGTTGCTTCTTTGTGTGAGCCAGGGAGTCTTTTGAGATTAATAAGAATATGACACAAGGTAGAGGTGCAATAGATGAAGCAAAGAATCTGGGTGGGAAAAGGGTTGCTTGTACGTGTCTATGGAATTGTTTCAGGGGACTGAGCTGGGGCAAATTCAAGATAATAGATGCAGCCTCCTTGAATTTGGATGGCAGTGCTGAAGCTTCAAAACCTTACAAGCTTTGATGCCACTTCAATTGTAGTGCATAGCTGTGGTACTTGAGCTCAGAAGTGCAAACTGCACAGGATTTTTTTATCTATTTTCTTCAACGTGAGCAGCAAAACATCTTCCAGGAATGTGCCTGGGTGCTACGCTGCTTTGACACGGCTTGCTTTGCATCACCAAACACAGTAGTTAGGTTGCATCGAGTACTTTGTGGAAACATTCATTGTGTTGTCACCCAGAAATGGGATGCTACAGATATGTGTTGGCCCGGCAGTATCAGTGCTGGTTTTTGGCCTTTGAGAGGTTGGTCCATAACATGTGACCTGTGTAACGAGAGGCCCACATAGATTGGTGACTTCATTAAGTCTGATGCTGTGGTGGTGTGTGACCCAAGGCCCTGAACGTCAGAAAATCAGGCTGTGGCCACCTATTTTATGCAGACTTTGCCTATTAACAAGGTCTCTACACTGTACGTTAGAGACGTGCGCCTCCTTTTCCGGACTAGATAGCGAAAATACCAGTTTTGTAGTTCAGTGAATGAGATTGGTTGGGCTGTTTGTTCTCCAGAGCTGAAAAATGTTGGGAGTGTATTCTCTTGGAGTCCACAGAAATGAAAATGATGAGAGGAAGAGAACGTTGGTTGCAGCCCGCGTGCTGCTGTTATAAAGTAGTTCTCTGATGTCTTTTTCCCTCTGCTGAGACTTATCAGCCTATCGTCCTTTCCTGTTAGGAGCGCATACCTGGCTTGGGATGGTGTGCGCAGGGCAGATTCTTTACCGTAAGAGCACAGTGAATGCCAGACTTCTTCCTGTACTGCCGTGTTAACCGTGAGTCACAAATTCAGGAAGCAGTGATTGCATCGGAACTGCTAGAATGCTTTGCGGAGTCTTTTTACTGGGTAAACTTCACAGCTGCAGTTACAACTTCCAGCCTGTGTTAGCTGAACACATCGTACTGGTGCCCGCCATCAGTTTGACAAAGATGGGATTGCAGTAGGAACTTGCTTTTTTCCTTCTTTTTAATTAAACAAGTCTTTGAAGCAACTTTTCCAACACCGCCATACTTCACTTCTTCCAGTTATTTTCTGTTTTACTTAGCTGAAATGTTTTTTTTTCTTCCAAGCTTGAGGAAGTTTTCTACAAGAATGTCCCGTAATGATTTCATAAACTCTTTTCGTTGTACCTAGCTGCAACAGAGAATGCTTTTATTCAAAAACCTGCTGGTTTTCTTTTCCAAGAAGTAGTGGGGTTTTTCCTATCTCTTCACTGATGGGAAAGGCTGTAGGACAGTAGCTTGAGGGGCTGCTAATGCTGTCATCAGTGAGCCGGGAAAAGGCAGGAGTCCGAAACGGGTAAAAAGTACTTAAAAGGATACCAAAAGAGTAAACGGTACTTAAGCCGTGGATGTTTCTTTTTGCAGGGATGCTCTGGACCAACCGCTTCTTTCTAGCGCTACCTCAAAGTAACTTGCAGATAGAACTCACAGGGAAGGTTGATCAAATGGTGATGATCGCTGTCATTCTGCTGGACACGCAGATACTTGCCTTTCGTTTTGGCTCATTTTTAATACCAATTAACTTCAGTGCCTCGCGTTAATAGACACCGTTTGACTGCATCGGCAAATGTTTCTGAGTCGTGAGTGTCGTTAAAGGCCTGTCACCTGTTGTGGTTTAACCCGGCTGGCAGCTAAACACCACACAGCCGTTCGCTCACCCTCCCCCCTCCCTCTCTGGGATGGGGGAGAGAAACGGGAAAGTGAAGCCGGTGAGTTGAGATAAAGACAGTTTATTAAGACAGGAATATAATAATAACAATAATAGTAATAATAGTGATAATGGTAATAGTATTAATAATAATAATGTGTAAGAAAACAAGTGATGCACAACGCAATTGCTCACCACCCGCTGACCGATGCCCAGCCTATCCCCGAGCAGCCGGCCCCCCACCCCAGCCAGCCACCCCTATGTATTGTTTAGCATGACGCCAGATGGTATGGAATACCCCTTTGGCCAGTTTGGGTCAGCTGTCCTGGGTCTGTCCCCTCCCAGCTCCTGCTGCACCCCCAGCCTGCTCGCTGGCAGGACAGAGCGAGAAGCCGAAAAGTCCTTGGCCTGGTGTAAACACTGCTCTGCAACAATTAAAACATCAGCATGTTATCAGCGCTCTTCTCATCCTAATCCAAAACATAGCACCCTACCAGCTACTATGAGGGAAAATTAACTCTGTCCTAACTGGAACCAGGACAAACTGCTTCAGCACTTTTGATCTTTTACAAACTCAGCTAAATTATTTAAGTTCTACTTTGGGCACCGTGTTCCTTCATCAGCCAGGATTTTGTGGATAGAGTTGAGTCTTCTTATCACGCGAGGCCAATAAAACAACTGAGTAATTTAAACCTTTGTGGCTGCTCCCACCCCCAACACTTTCCCATTCCCATGACGACTTCTCATCCCCCAAATGACTTCTCACCCCCAGGTCTCACTCGGGGACCCACCACCCGCAGCCGCTCCCCATCAGGAGCAGACATCCCCAAACCAATTGGCGACGCGGGCAGCGGCAGAGGGCTGCGTTCAGCCCCCACCCCCCCACCCCCCCCCGCTGACCGATGCAGGAAATAAGTGCAGGCAGAGGCTTTGCAGGGTGGAACAGTTTGTAATTTATTCCCGGGGTAATTAATTGTGGCTGCCACCCCCAGCCCGTCCCCAGGTGAGGCCCGGCCGCCTGCTCAGGCGGGGGGCCCGGCCTGCCGGCCCGTGCGGTCTCCGGCCCCCGGCTCCTCCTGCCTGACCCTATGCAGCCAGGACGTGTCCCCGACGTCGTCGTCCTGCTGGGACCTTGGCAGTCTGCGCCCCACCTGCCCCGCGTGCCAGGAGAAGCTCCTGACGAGCTCTCCTGCCATGGAGGGGCTGCGCTCCCTGCGCCGGGGCGAGACGCTGCGGGAGCGGTAGCTGGAGGGGCTCGTCTGGCGCTGCTGCTGCTGCTGCCGCTGCCCCAGCCGTGCGTTGCGCTGGAACCTCCTGCGTGGTCGTCGGGCCAGGCGCACGATGCCAATGATGTGCCCGCGGCACAGCGGGCAGGTGTCTCTTTCGGCAGCCCAGACGTGGACACACTCCAGGCAGAAGATGTGCCTGCAGGGGTCGATGCGAGCCGCGCTGGACATGCGCTCCAAACAGATGGGGCACGTCTCCTCCTCGGGGGCCTCCTCTGGCTGCCGCCGTGGCCGCCAGCTCATGATGCCTGTGGCCGCCGCAACGTGGAGCTGGTTTTCGTCTGGGGGAGGCTGCCCTGGTGCCAGGCACTTAGCAGCAGCCTGGGGTCTTCAGCACCCCCCGGGTCGCCGGCAGGACCTCGATGCCTTGCGTGTCGCTGTCTGGATCTCGACGCTTGGCGTGACACCAGCAGGACTACTGCAGATAGGAGCAGGAAGAAAACATTGCAGCAGCAAAGAGACATCAGCTTTCTAGGTTCAACCAATTGTCTAGAGTACTGTAGCGGTAACTGTTCTGTGTATGGATTGCAGACATTGCCGTTAGAATGGCAAATCTGCTTGTGGTAGGTTATACATGGCAAGACCGCGCTTAGGACAGATGAGGCAGATAGATGTCTATAGATTTGAGAACATTACCGAAGGACCTCGATGGCTCGGGTGCAACAGCAATGGCTTCGCGTGTGCCTCTCGGCACACCTCCGCCTCTCTCTTTCCTTCCAGCCTTAGGACCTCGAGCTTTCGATACCGCCAGCTGGACTGGCCGCAGGCGCGCCGCTCAGGGCATTTATAGCCAGCCACCTCTTGTGAGGCAATAGGGTGACATCACCAGGGTCTCGGGGTGCCCATCAAGCACTGACTTGATGGGAGTCTCACGTATTTGAACGTATTTGAAGTGACACTTTATTCTTGATACCTTAGGGCCCACTCCTTGGCCCACTCTTGGGTTCGGTCTCTTCCGAGATGGCTTTTCTTAATTAGCCTAATACCGCTCTCCTTGCTTGGCTTCTGTCAGCATGGAGCAGCCATCTCACATCAGCATTTTCTCGCAACAGTCAGGTGATCTCTGTCAGTGCTGCCAACAGGGGCACCCCGAGACCCTGGTGATGTCACCCTATTGCCTCACAAGAGGTGGCTGGCTATAAATGCCCTGAGCGGCGCGCCTGCGGCCAGTCCAGCTGGCGGTATCGAAAGCTCGAGGTCCTAAGGCTGGAAGGAAAGAGAGAGGCGGAGGTGTGCCGAGAGGCACACGCGAAGCCATTGCTGTTGCACCCGAGCCATCGAGGTCCTTCGGTAATGTTCTCAAATCTATAGACATCTATCTGCCTCATCTGTCCTAAGCGCGGTCTTGCCATGTATAACCTACCACAAGCAGATTTGCCATTCTAACGGCAATGTCTGCAATCCATACACAGAACAGTTACCGCTACAGTACTCTAGACAATTGGTTGAACCTAGAAAGCTGATGTCTCTTTGCTGCTGCAATGTTTTCTTCCTGCTCCTATCTGCAGTAGTCCTGCTGGTGTCACGCCAAGCGTCGAGATCCAGACAGCGACACGCAAGGCATCGAGGTCCTGCCGGCGACCCGGGGGGTGCTGAAGACCCCAGGCTGCTGCTAAGTGCCTGGCACCAGGGCAGCCTCCCCCAGACGAAAACCAGCTCCACGTTGCGGCGGCCACAGGCATCATGAGCTGGCGGCCACGGCGGCAGCCAGAGGAGGCCCCCGAGGAGGAGACGTGCCCCATCTGTTTGGAGCGCATGTCCAGCGCGGCTCGCATCGACCCCTGCAGGCACATCTTCTGCCTGGAGTGTGTCCACGTCTGGGCTGCCGAAAGAGACACCTGCCCGCTGTGCCGCGGGCACATCATTGGCATCGTGCGCCTGGCCCGACGACCACGCAGGAGGTTCCAGCGCAACGCACGACTGGGGCAGCGGCAGCAGCAGCAGCAGCGCCAGACGAGCCCCTCCAGCTACCGCTCCCGCAGCGTCTCGCCCCGGCGCAGGGAGCGCAGCCCCTCCATGGCAGGAGAGCTCGTCAGGAGCTTCTCCTGGCACGCGGGGCAGGTGGGGCGCAGACTGCCAAGGTCCCAGCAGGACGACGACGTCGGGGACACGTCCTGGCTGCATAGGGTCAGGCAGGAGGAGCCGGGGGCCGGAGACCGCACGGGCCGGCAGGCCGGGCCCCCCGCCTGAGCAGGCGGCCGGGCCTCACCTGGGGACGGGCTGGGGGTGGCAGCCACAATTAATTACCCCGGGAATAAATTACAAACTGTTCCACCCTGCAAAGCCTCTGCCTGCACTTATTTCCTGCATCGGTCAGCGGGGGGGGGTGGGGGGGGTGGGGGCTGAACGCAGCCCTCTGCCGCTGCCCGCGTCGCCAATTGGTTTGGGGATGTCTGCTCCTGATGGGGAGCGGCTGCGGGTGGTGGGTCCCCGAGTGAGACCTGGGGGTGAGAAGTCATTTGGGGGATGAGAAGTCGTCATGGGAATGGGAAAGTGTTGGGGGTGGGAGCAGCCACAAAGGTTTAAATTACTCAGTTGTTTTATTGGCCTCGCGTGATAAGAAGACTCAACTCTATCCACAAAATCCTGGCTGATGAAGGAACACGGTGCCCAAAGTAGAACTTAAATAATTTAGCTGAGTTTGTAAAAGATCAAAAGTGCTGAAGCAGTTTGTCCTGGTTCCAGTTAGGACAGAGTTAATTTTCCCTCATAGTAGCTGGTAGGGTGCTATGTTTTGGATTAGGATGAGAAGAGCGCTGATAACATGCTGATGTTTTAATTGTTGCAGAGCAGTGTTTACACCAGGCCAAGGACTTTTCGGCTTCTCGCTCTGTCCTGCCAGCGAGCAGGCTGGGGGTGCAGCAGGAGCTGGGAGGGGACAGACCCAGGACAGCTGACCCAAACTGGCCAAAGGGGTATTCCATACCATCTGGCGTCATGCTAAACAATACATAGGGGTGGCTGGCTGGGGTGGGGGGCCGGCTGCTCGGGGATAGGCTGGGCATCGGTCAGCGGGTGGTGAGCAATTGCGTTGTGCATCACTTGTTTTCTTACATATTATTATTATTAATACTATTATCATTATCACTATTATTACTATTATTGTTATTATTATATTCCTGTCTTAATAAACTGTCTTTATCTCAACTCACCGGCTTCACTTTCCCGTTTCTCTCCCCCATCCCAGAGAGGGAGGGGGGAGGGTGAGCGAACGGCTGTGTGGTGTTTAGCTGCCAGCCGGGTTAAACCACAACAGGTGACAGGCCTTTAACGACACTCACGACTCAGAAACATTTGCCGATGCAGTCAAACGGTGTCTATTAACGCGAGGCACTGAAGTTAATTGGTATTAAAAATGAGCCAAAACGAAAGGCAAGTATCTGCGTGTCCAGCAGAATGACAGCGATCATCACCATTTGATCAACCTTCCCTGTGAGGTCTATCTGCAAGTTACTTTGAGGTAGCGCTAGAAAGAAGCGGTTGGTCCAGAGCATCCCTGCAAAAAGAAACATCCACGGCTTAAGTACCGTTTACTCTTTTGGTATCCTTTTAAGTACTTTTTACCCGTTTCGGACTCCTGCCTTTTCCCGGCTCACTGATGACAGCATTAGCAGCCCCTCAAGCTACTGTCCTACAGCCTTTCCCATCAGTGAAGAGATAGGAAAAACCCCACTACTTCTTGGAAGAGAAAACCAGCAGGTTTTTGAATAAAAGCACTCTCTGTTGCAGCTAGGTACAACGAAAAGAGTTTATGAAATCATTACGGGACATTCTTGTAGAAAACTTCCTCAAGCTTGGAAGAAAAAAAAACATTTCAGCTAAGTAAAACAGAAAATAACTGGAAGAAGTGAAGTATGGCGGTGTTGGAAAAGTTGCTTCAAAGACTTTTTTAATTAAAAAGAAGGAAAAAAGCAAGTTCCTACTGCAATCCCATCTTTGTCAAACTGATGGCGGGCACCAGTACGATGTGTTCAGCTAACACAGGCTGGAAGTTGTAACTGCAGCTGTGAAGTTTACCCAGTAAAAAGACTCCGCAAAGCATTCTAGCAGTTCCGATGCAATCACTGCTTCCTGAATTTGTGACTCACGGTTAACACGGCAGTACAGGAAGAAGTCTGGCATTCACTGTGCTCTTACGGTAAAGAATCTGCCCTGCGCACACCATCCCAAGCCAGGTATGCGCTCCTAACAGGAAAGGACGATAGGCTGATAAGTCTCAGCAGAGGGAAAAAGACATCAGAGAACTACTTTATAACAGCAGCACGCGGGCTGCAACCAACGTTCTCTTCCTCTCATCATTTTCATTTCTGTGGACTCCAAGAGAATACACTCCCAACATTTTTCAGCTCTGGAGAACAAACAGCCCAACCAATCTCATTCACTGAACTACAAAACTGGTATTTTCGCTATCTAGTCCGGAAAAGGAGGCGCACGTCTCTAACGTACAGTGTAGAGACCTTGTTAATAGGCAAAGTCTGCATAAAATAGGTGGCCACAGCCTGATTTTCTGACGTTCAGGGCCTTGGGTCACACACCACCACAGCATCAGACTTAATGAAGTCACCAATCTATGTGGGCCTCTCGTTACACAGGTCACATGTTATGGACCAACCTCTCAAAGGCCAAAAACCAGCACTGATACTGCCGGGCCAACACATATCTGTAGCATCCCATTTCTGGGTGACAACACAATGAATGTTTCCACAAAGTACTCGATGCAACCTAACTACTGTGTTTGGTGATGCAAAGCAAGCCGTGTCAAAGCAGCGTAGCACCCAGGCACATTCCTGGAAGATGTTTTGCTGCTCACGTTGAAGAAAATAGATAAAAAAATCCTGTGCAGTTTGCACTTCTGAGCTCAAGTACCACAGCTATGCACTACAATTGAAGTGGCATCAAAGCTTGTAAGGTTTTGAAGCTTCAGCACTGCCATCCAAATTCAAGGAGGCTGCATCTATTATCTTGAATTTGCCCCAGCTCAGTCCCCTGAAACAATTCCATAGACACGTACAAGCAACCCTTTTCCCACCCAGATTCTTTGCTTCATCTATTCCACCTCTACCTTGTGTCATATTCTTATTAATCTGCCCCTCAAAAGACTCCCTGGCTCACACAAAGAAGCAACCCAACAAATCCCTGTTCCCAGCCACGTTGCTTTCATGCTTTGGGAAGAGTTAACTGCAACAGCTCTAACTGTGATGCCACCTCACCCCCTCCACCTATGTGAGGTTCTTTGCCTTCTGTCTCCTCCTACGTCTACACCTGCACTAGAACCAGGAAGAATGTGCTTCCTACAATACTCCAAGAGCCTCTTCTGTTTCAGGATGTCATCATTTCAATTCAGGACTGAAAGTATTCCTAGCAAAAACCCAACAGCTAATAGCTAACAGAAGCAGTTGCTGGTGATCAGCTACAAGTAACCTGGAAGTACTGAGGAGTCACAAAAGAGAATTTGCATTACATTTAAGAACAGCATGCAGCTTAGGACCACTGCTTTCACTGACTACACTAAGCCATAAAAAAGAACTGGATTCTTACCTGCCATCACAGCAATTATGGTTTATGTTGCCCCCAAAACACACACGGCAGTACCAGAACTGTGTCAACTAGCTTTAACAGCTTCCCCAGCTATTAAGTACAGTAATTTCTGCTTCCTTTTTTTTCTTGGAGGAATATTCTTTTGTTTCCAGCCTCACTTACTTATTATACACACTGTTAATTAGCAACTATTTCTCCATATTCATAGGGTTATGGAGTCCCTATGACTGGAAAAGACTCTGTACCCTTCAAGATAAGAACAGCATAAAGGCAGCAACTCGCAAGACTGCTCTAGCTTAAAGCAAAGCTTTCCTCATTGCTCTCATCTCCTTTGACTTGAGTACTGTCATCCTTCTATCAGAGCTTTAAAACTTCATTACCGTGAATGAAGGAAGACCAGAGCAATCAGAGAGGGTAGCAGAGGGTATAACTTAAGGAGCTGTTACTAGGATTTTTTTGTTGTTCCTGGTGGACTATTTTTCTCCTTGCCAGCAAGGAGGGAAAACCAGCAAGTTGTTTTCTCCAAGATTTTTTTTTTTTAGGTTTAAGAACACGGATTATGTTGTAGCAATTTCTTCGCTGTAAAGCGTCAGCTGAGAAGTCTAACAGTAAGAAGGGCAAGGGAAAACTGAATGCTGATGCAGAGAGTGCCAGCAGACATCATCCTCATTCCACGGGATGTTTGTAGCTATGGCAGTTGAAGTCTACACTTCCATATGCTTAACATACCCTATTTATAAGCCGATTTTAGCTGACCTAGCATGTATCAGTAGTACAGTTAGAGCCAGCAGCCTGCAGGAAAAAGTGGGCACAGGTGTTTCCATAGCAAGGCCTGTGAGTGTCTCCCATACATACTTCCAGTCTAAGCAAGCACATGAAAGGCTTGGCTTGTCGCTTACCTAAGGAACCAGGAAAACAAGGGGAAGCTAGATTTTGCTTGTGTCCTAATGCCCATATAAAAATAAAGACAGATGAAATACCCTTACTACCTTGTTAAATTCCATAAGCCGGAAGAGAACGTGCTGCACACAGGTACAAGTAAAATCCCTTGCTGGCAGGTTTGCAGAAACAAATTTTTTATTTACACAGGCAAGTCTATCTTTAGACCCCATTTACCTCTTTACATTTCTCGAATATTTACATGACTTCATGGTGCTCCAAGAGAGTGATGAACAAAAAGATTACAGAAACTGTCAAAAGCATAGCAAAAAAAACCCAACCTATCATTGTGCTTTAAAACTTATGAGCTAGAATAATGTAGAAGAAATGTAGTTTTAGCACTTTGGTCCTAACGGTCATGCTCTAGAAGACGCTTAAATAGCAGAGGGGATTTCAGAAGTGACCGTATCCAGAGGTTGCCAGTGACAATTCATGAGTGAATCGTAGAGTTCTTCGCTTGTCTCCGTGAATTGTCTGTTCATTTCATCAACATCCAAGTAGAGCTGTGGATCTGAAAATAAAAGCCTGGTAAGTCCAAGTATCAAATCTGAGGCATGCACGCAAAAAAACTTCACGTGAAATGGCTAATAAAATGTATTTTAAGCTAAGTGTAATAAGCTATTAGATCTACTAATTTTAGAGAGGTATTTAGTCCTCTAAAATTTTGAGTCTCACAACTCCAACTTTTGGGAATTTGTATATTAGAAGGCTGGGACTAGAATTGTCTTTCAAGATAAAGACAAAGACAATGTTTAAGATAGTAAAGATAACGTTTAAGGATAATCAGCCATGAAACCCTCCCAAGAGTCATTTAATTCACTTCTACGGCAATACACGTTACATAGGATAGTTTCTAAACACTAACACAAAATGCCTCCACGTGAGGAACTTTGCAAACCTTCCAGGACACAAATATGTTTTGTACCGTATTTGTAAGTGCAAGCTGAATCCTCCTTTTGGAATCTGCAACATAAGCTTTTACCTCAGGGTGGAGAACAAAGCTTTTGCATATTACTGAGCTTCTAATATAAAATCTGTTTAGCGGAACCAATACAAAGAACAAAATTCTGTCTTAGACCATTTTCAAATGGGAATGAAGGCACAGGTACAAGAAACCTGCTGCGAAGCATTGACAGTGTCCCGTTTTACTTGATGCGGTCAGTGTATGCTGTATCAGCTTTAAAACCCCAGCTGATTGCAGATCAACCCCACAGAGGTTTGACCTCAGCTGAATTTTCAAGATGTTCTTCATCCAGTAGAGGTTGGCTTGTATTGTTAAAAGGCACAAGGATGGCTAAACTCAAGTGACAATGATAGAACCCTTATTACCGTCAGTAATTAGGTCATCACCGATTGCAGTCATAACTGAAGATTCCTGAAAGACAGAAAAGGCTAAGTTTAATCATAACTCATTTCAGAAAGCATCACAGATTCAAAGTGCTGCAGTCTCAACCCATTCCTTCTTCCTACAACTACAAGGATAGATGGCATTTTATCTATTTATTTTTAGAAGAAAGCCAATATTACAGTACAGGTTGGAAGGGACCTCCGGAGGTCACAACTAATAAATTGACCACTTACATAAGACCACTTACAACAACTGTTTAATTTGCTTTAAGCAAAGCAAATCAGAAGAACAGGAACAGAAGAAGCGTACGCAATTATGCTGTCAAAACCATTCTTTGGTATGCGTGAACAAATAATGGTGTATAAATCACTAATTCTATGGATTTACTATTTAAGCACTTAAATACAAACACCTCTGAATGGAATCTGCTCTTTTAACTTCACACTAAGCAGAAAGCATGTTTTCAACTTCGGATTCTTTTTGCTGATTCACACAAATCTGTACAACGTATTATCTGTGAAATATTTTCTTTACAGCAAGCGTGCACTATCTTTACCTCAAAAACAGCTGGAGCCATTAAAGAATCTCCTAAAGAGCAGTCTCCAACAGCTTGCATGCTGTCACAGGGAGCATAGGAGCTGTAGTTGTAGTCAGCGTAAGCATCGTAACTCCTCTGCGAGTAGTAGTTCTGGTAATCTTGGCAATAATCATTATGGTTGTATGACTGGTACCGCTGCAATTCTGCTTTCAGTCTGAAACATGAGAAGTTGCATACAGTCAGAGAACAAGAGACTGTAAACCCAGTTCTGAACTTAAACAATTTGTCAGCTTACATACTTCAAAGCTTAAAAGGAAGCTTTCCTAAACAGTCACCTAAGTGACAGCTTAAGTCACAGCTCAAAACCTCATTTCTATAGAAGCAAGCATCCTCACCTTTGCCAATACCAGAAGGAATTGTTCTCATGGATTAACTCCAGAGCCTTGACATGGTTACCTGTACACATCAAGTATTTTTAGCGTTGGCATAAGCAAGCTGCTGCTATGTCTCTGTGCTTTGCTAAAGATTGATTTAAGACCAGAGACATTTATCAAGCACAGCTGCTTTAAAGATGCAGTCTTAACCCTTCTATCTTTTGTTTGGTTAATTACTAGATCTTATTTCCAGAAAGAAGTGAATGGAGTCAGATTATCCATTTCAAAGAAGCATCTGACGCTGCCTGTCAGTTTGCCATGTCTACCTCCACCTGCTCAGTTTTTTTGTTTGTTTAAAGTCCATTAAACATTCAACAGCTGCCAACTATACCGCTCAGGTGAAGTCAGTCTTGCTTAACAACACAATCGCGATTCTTCAGCATGACGCCTTATTATTAGTGGGAGAATTACAAAATACGCTGGTTCTTAAGAAGAAAGGGCCAGCTGATTAGCTTTCACTACTTTCCCTTTCAAGATTTTCTCAGGGGCAGCTTCAGACTAATGACAAGAACCAAGACAAGTGCTATCTGTACTAAAACTGAGGTACACTGCATAAAGAACATTCAGATAACCCAGCTGCATATTCAAAAAAATCCGCTGTTTAGACTTGTCTTCACTGATTCTGTACAGGCAGACCTCCTGTGGTTGCAGTGCCCAGTTTCTCTGACTTGAATTGGGGATGCAGAGAAGTGAGTTCTATGCTTTTGGGGAAGAATACAAGCTGAAGGCATTCTGAAATAGCTTCCAAACTCAGCAAACATGAGGGACAAACTAATCCAATGGCTGGGTATTTCAATGCTAAGAGAGCACGGTACTCAGCCATTCAGAAACGTATTACTGATGTGTATTTTAATACCTACATTTGTTTCAATACTGCAAAGCTACACAAGTTCTAATAAAGAGGTAATCCATTGTCTTGTTACTGTAGTAAACAAACAGAAGATACATCATCTTAGGTCTTCTGCTTCCAACTGCACTCTTCCTACATACAGTTGTGTAGGGAAGGAAAATCTGAAAATACTGTTGACGTTCTTCTGGATAGCCGAAGCAAGAAAACATGTTTGTGGCTTATTCTTGTTTTCAAAATAAAACAATATTAATTTAATCAAAAAATTTTGGCAAAGAAGTTTGGACAGTGCTCTCTTGGAGAAGAGCATTTCCATTCTAAAGCAGAAGGAGGCAACATTTGCAGAATTATGCTAGGTAAACAGAAACAGAAGTGTCATTTTTTACTATTTAACAGAACACACAAGCTAACCTCATGAACATACTGAAATTGTTTATATGAAGTCCTGTTTTGTCAGTATCCTGGATCAAAGTTCATCAAATTTGGTATCAATTCTTTAACCGTTCAGAGACCTGAATTGCCTTAAATAAGTGATAGAACTGAGCCGGTAGAGTAAGAAACCCTCTCAGGAAGTGCTAAGCTTTAAACTCCCCATTGCCCTAAGCTCATGAAAAGCAAAAAATAGCATTCTAAACCTGTTCTAGTAATAACGCCTTTGGCTATCTCCCTGCGTTCCCATTTTTTCCCCCCACTTCTTTCCTGTCAACCCACTGTAAAACTAGTTATGTGCTTCTCTCAAACTAGAGGGAAAGCTCTAAGAACAAGAACTCCCTAGCATATAAAACCACTTGTTGTCCCTTCTACCTTATACAGGCCCAAACCTGAAAATATTTACCAATGCATTCAGCTTTGCTGCTGTTGAGAAACAAGGCTGGTTGCAATGGCAGCTAAGCCCAAGTTGCGCTGTCTGGCTAGACTTAACAGTTGGATTCCCCCAGCCATCCTGAAGCAGGTTGATGAATCCAGGGAGTCAAAACATAGGACTTCTGCATTTCTGGTTTTGTAGACTGCATCCTGTGTACAGCCACTACAGCAAGGGCCACAGACTTTCCAAAGGCAGAGCTACAAGAATCTGATTATTTAGAATAACTGTATCAATGCACAACTCCTTGGTTACCTTTTAGAAATTCCTATGCTCAGCCAGATTCCTTTTCCCCCCAGACCTGGTGCGTTCTGGCAGTCTTGCAGTGCCCTCATCTGATCACCTTGCTCACCAAATCTGTCATAGGCATACCCTCTACTATTTTCAAAAGGGAGAAAACCAATTCTAGTATGCATAACAGTTACAAAGCTAACGAATTCAGTTTCTGTCTTCTACAAAAAACAGAAGATAGCAGCTACTATAGCTTCTATTACTTAAGCAACCTCTCTGGCATGTGCACGTGCACAGAAAAGGCTTTCACCAAATTAAAAAACTTGGGCCAGAAGCAAAAAGCTTATTCCTTGGTAGCATTAAGATGCAACTCACTGAGAGCCAGCAAAACAATACATTTTAAGTGCTCTCTGCATAAGTAATCAGATTCCATATTTCTGCATATACAGCAGTTAATCAGTTAGCACTAACCCACTCCTTTTGGAGCCACAAACTTTATTGGTCACAAACACCAAGAGCTGGCTGTAATTATCTGAACCAGTATTAACCGGTACCTCTGAACTCTTCAAACAAAAATATCTTTCAGGTGCTCTTAGAAGAACAACATCAATTGCCTGCAACAATTTGATGGCTTTGCTAAACGGAGCACTGAAAAGCACAGTGGTACAGTTTCTTTTGTAGCCTGTTCAGAAATTATAGCCCCGTGCCTACAGCTTCAAATCAGGCCAAGCTTACCAGCCCAACTCTTACAGCTTAAGTTCACTGCACTCGAATGCCTTCAAGACGTGCTTTTAGGAGCCATGGAGAAGAACCCTCTGGTAAGACCACCATTATAAAGTACTGAGTGTTGTTTTACACTTAAAATAGAACTATCTGTTACAGTCATTCATCAGCTTTCCCTAGGCTGCTGCTCTCTCACTACTGAATGTGATCCTGCTCTCAGTTTCCCACTAACTTTTTCCCCCAGCGGTTATGGCCTCTTTTCATCTATGACACTTTTAAGGGACTACACCGTGTTGAAAAATGCTGGTTAACATTTCCTTTTACACAAGGTGCCTCATCGAATTTTCCTGACTAAACCAGACCCCAGAACCTTAACTAGAAGAGGAAGCACACAAACACACACGCCTCCCTGGCCACCATATCTCCCCAAAACATATCTGTTCAGTAACAGACCAACTGTAAGAATACTGCGATTAAAATCAGTATAGCTCTATACACTGCTTTTGTTCGGGATTACTAGCTAATGTCCTTCCCCTTACCCCTTCTGGAATTAATACTGAATTCTGTACTCCAAAACGCGGTTCTTAAGTCATACAAATGACATTTAACAATCAGAATTTTTCCACACAGTGATCCTCAATAAAAACTTCAATCCTCTACTGCAGTCTTTCAACAAATTAAAGGAATACAAAACTGGCTAATAACTGTTCAGTGATTTTTGGACCTTTGTAGCACTAGAGTAACAGCAGTACACTCTGCAGCATAGTTGCAAGTATGTGGGAATAATCTCTTTTTTTCTCTGAAAAGTGTGAGGCCTCTATTTCACCCTACTAAAGATTTTACCACCAACTGTACTGCTAGCATTGAGACACTGCAACTTCTGTGCTTGTATGAGATGCAGGACAGGTTCCTTAAGGTGTCGCAATTTTTTGTCTAAACCTAGTGTTGAGATCAAAAAAGGGATTGCTACTAATTGCGTACGTATCAATAACCAGGACAGAAGACATGCTGCATATAGGAATTAAACTTTTTCTAAAGCTCTAGTACATGAACATATCAAATCCCGCAGATTTTTTCTAGTATGGTTTCAGAGGTCTTACTTGATGGACATAAGCGCACAAGTGAAGACAAAAGATACTCTGTTTACCTGAAGTACTGGTTTGGACCCCAAATGAAAAAGCTGGCTTTGCTTGCTAAGGTTCCTTCTCTGATGGTTTAACGAAACTGAAGTTGAACATAGGTTTTGCTGTGCTCTCTTCTTTTGTACGCTCGGACTTCCCAACTGAAAAGCTAGGCTGTGTCTTTGACTCTTCAGTGTCAGCTTTCTTTCCAAACACTAACGGAGCAGCAGTAGTGACAGAATCCTGCTTCTCTTCTGTCCTTCCCAAAATAAACTGTGAGGCAGCTGCAGACTCTGCACCTGAACACTCTGAGTGAACACCGAATGTAAATGATGGCAAGGCAGCATTTTGTGGACGCAGTCGCAGTACCAAAACCTGCAGAAATAAGTGAATGTCAAGTCCGTAACCCACGGTGTATCTGCAGTACGTGAAGGTTTGAACTACATTCTAGTCCTGATCTTTCCAGTCAAAACTGTTTAACAAACAACCAACCAAACAGTAAAACAAACAAGAAAACCCCATGCTTCCTCTCTACATAAAACTTTTCACAATTGTGTTTTCTGCCCACCACCTGGCTTTAAAAAGTATACGAACTTCTTTGAAAGATCATGTTTTTAGTCTGAACTCCAAATGAACAACGTGTAGGGCATGTAAAGAACAAGCACGTCATTAATGAAAGCTTTTCTCTAAAAAGGATAAACTTATTCTTGGGGAAAAGTGTGGAAACAGAAGTTATCTAGGCAATATTCCTACAGGAAAAACGAATAATTTTGCCACACCTCAAAGGAAAAAATAATTGTGCTTAACAGGTAAGAAAATAAAAAAAATCAGAGCAAACCAAAAAATAAATCACAGAATATGCATCCTCGTTTTAATCATTAAGTATTACCTCTGAGCTCTGCTTTGGTGCTTGGCTTTGCACTTTCACAGGCTACACACTTCGTGGCCTCTGCTTTGTTTTGAACCAAGCAGGTCTCCCAATCCCAGCTTCCTTCAGGCTTCTTAAATTTGTCTAAATCCAGAAATTCTCCAGAAGGAGCAGAAAATGCAGATGCACTGCTACTGGTCACAGGTGTTGGACCCTCTGTGAGACAAACAAGACAGTTAACCATCCTGTTTGAACATGAACTATAAAATGAGCATTAACTTTTAAATTTGATTTGTCAAATCCCACAGAAATGTTCAAAACTACTCCGCAACTCCCCCCCCCGCCCCTGAAAAAAATAAAAGCCACCAAAAACCCACAAAGAAACAAAGAAACAAACAAAAAAACCAGAGTGGAACTCAAAGCTTCCAAACAACACACAACTCTGTTCAGCACACAAGCTTCTGCTGCTGTTGACCACAGTGTAACCTCCATAAAGAGGCCTGACAGGTGCCTTTTAAAAAAAAAGGTGCCTTTTAAGAGAGAAGCAGAAGATAACGCTTCAAATTCAAAACCGGAAAGACAAGAATGGCTCTTCCCTTCCACAGCACACGCAGAAAACTTTTATCCTAGTATTACTTGCATCGCTCTTCCTCCTGACAAGTGCAACGTAACCGTGCAATTCACTGCACCATGGTCACAGTAAACCCCTCATTTCCAAAATTCCTCCTTGCAATGGCAAGAGCCTCAGACAAAGATGCCGACTGACCGCTCAGAGGTTGGAAGTCCAAGAGAATCAACTCTGTCTGAAATCCATTATCTTACCTCATGAAATTTCAGTCTTACCGCACAGGATGATTACAAAAGCCCGGTCTAGTCCACCTTAATTTGTTTCTTCCAGGATATATTTGCACAGGTGTTTTTCGATGTAATGGCATGTTAAATGACATTTAGAGTCAAAGTTAGAATTAGAATCGTATTTTAAAAACAATACAACCACGCTCAAAATCAATTACGGTCACACACAATGGGAAACAACCCAGTACTGCCCTGAAGAAGTTATCCAGCGGGTCACTCGCTTTCTTGAAGCCTACCACTGACCTTCATAGGCATCTCTCTGCTTTAGCTTAAGACTAGTTAAGACTACACTGTCTTGAAATCTGGCTTCACATCTCCCCTCAATTACATACAAACGGTGAGTAGAGGCATTTTGGACACATTCTGTAATTTTTTTTACTTATTTTTTGAAAGAGAAAAACGCAGTCATTTTTAACTCTTTCTATGGAGTTCTCATTTTCGCCAGTGAAAAATCACTATGTTGTTTTTAAATTAAGTCACTCACTTCAGCCACCTTCCCTCACCAGCTGCAAAGCCGGGGGTATCTGCATTGATCCAGCTCCGTACTAATACATTTCACAATCAGTTCAATTTATGCGACAGGCTGGAACCTGGGCTGAGACCTCTGAAGTGCCTGTAAACCAATCCTGCAGACAGCCGCTAACCCATCAACCGTACCTGGGAATCGTGTTGCTTAAAATATTCCATATATGCAACGTACTTTTATTCTGTACAAGATTCACAGAGGCTAGGATGGAAACAACAGGAAAAAAAGGACCATACCTGGTTTCTCAGACTGACAGGCTACACATTTGTTATCTTCCGTCTTATTTGGTACAAGGCATATTCCACAGTCCCAAGAGCCTTTCGCCTTCTTAAATTTGTCTCCAAAGCCCAGAGTGGCTGTTGTGTCAGTGCTGCTCGAGGAGGATGTCACTGTCACCGAGCTGTCTGTGACCACTGGTCATGTCAGAGCAGGCATTACTCCCGTTCCAGGTTTTGGTGTCTCACATGCTATACATTTTGTAGCTTCCGGTTTGTTTTGGACAAGACATGTATCACAATCCCACGTTCCAGGTACTGTTTTGAATTTGTCTCCAAAGCCCAGCATCCCTGCTGGGGGCGCTGCTGGCTTTGAGGTGTCGCATTGACTTGAACTTACTGTCTGTTTCATACTCTCAACTGTTGAGGCTTTAGTAGCTTGACAAGTTACACATTTGTCCTTTATGTCTTTGTTTTGCAGAAAAGGGTCACATGTATCAGATTGCCAGTACGATGCTTGTTTAGAAGTCTCTTTACCTGCAGAAAAAGTTGTTATTGCAGGCCTAGTATAAACCACTGTGCTTGTTGTAGGTTGTGCAGACGTAGAAGAGCGTGTTTTCAACAATCCAAAGTCTAGGAAGCAAGAAAAAAAAGTCTTCCTGTTAGCGCAGCACCTCACTACATGTAACTAAGTGACTTTACTAGAGGGCAAAAATTTCAACTCAGGTGCCAATGGTTACAACTAGACATTCAGACCGAGCGCAACAGGAAGTCCCCAGAAATCTTATCTAAACGGATGAAATTTCATCTGCTGCACTGGGTCACAACAGAACATTTCGTTAAAGCTTCATTTAACTCTTTGTTTCCAAGCAAGCTTTAAATCAACATTTTCACTGGTCGATACAAGTACAAACAGACAGTAGCTGACTGAAATCTGACAGTCCAACGTGGAATGGAAATAATACAATTTGATTAAGACGCGATGCCCAATCGAATCAAATTTCTAAAGCTCCTCCTTCCGTAGCAGATGACTCAAATCTACTCCAGTAACTGTACAGAAGTTTGTACTCGGAGCAGCAATCCATGCGGTATTTTCCCACAGATGCTGAATATTAATTAAATAATAAAAACTCAAGACAATTGAACAACTGTCTAATTTTCTATAATCTTTTTCAAAATGCATCGGACACAGGACAACTCCTTATTTAAAAGGTGGCAATTTTAACAGGAAAGACAAGCTACTAATACAGAAAGACTAAAGGAAATGCATCTTAAACAGCAGCTCAAGTTGCTTGTAAATCTACCTTGAACATAGTTGTTTTGTGGTTTGTTTGTTGGTTTTTTTTTAGTCAAAAATGAAGTCTTTGAACAATGTGGATTTAGATTCTGCTTCTTTTAAACCGATAAAGAAAGTGAATGTCACTTCACTCAGAGGTCTTTCCTTAAACAAAATGCACAATGTATTTTCTCTCACTTAGCTCTTTCCAGTAGAGAAATGTGCTGCCTTCTTCACAAGTATGTAAGTTAGAAGAAGACTTTTGGGAAAAGATCAAATTCAATAAAGCCCTTTTTCTTAAAAGATATCTCTTCCACAGACACACTTTATGAAACTGTTGAAAACAATTGCAATTGCTTAAAAACAAAATTCAGAAAAGGGTTTTTAACGTAAAACACTCCACTTCTGTTTGCAGTTTAAATTTTAATCCACAGGAGCCATTGTAAGCTAAGGCCCAAAGATTCGCAGCTTTCGCCATGTATTTGGAACTGAAGCTCTTTCCTATTCTTTCTTCACCTGGGCTGAAGGTGGGACAGGAGTGTTGAGTTTTACAAACATTTCCTTTTCAATTCCACAAATTGTATTTACTTAAAATGAAACACCGATTATCTGGCTAATTCTCTTAGTACCTCATTTACAATTACATCCTAACACGTAAAGGAGATGCAACCCATCTGCTTTTCATCTTGCAGTTTTACTTCCAGCAACAAACACCACTTAGAATAGAAGGGGGCAGATGCACCCTAACAAACGCAGCGCTTAATGTAATGCTCTCCTACATTCATATTTATAGCAGATACTCTATTAACCATAAGTCGTGTGTTGGTTTTTTTTTTAATAAAAAATGCTAGCGTATTTTTTGCAGCATCTTTTTAAAAGGAGTTCATTATCTCTCCAGGATTTTTTAGAACGTCTAAGACGCTTCCTTCCTTTAAGACGTGGGCAGTGGTGAAGGGACCACCAGCAAAATCTTTGACCTCCTCTTTCTGTGTGTTGATGTTGGTTGAGGTGGTGGTGTCTTTTGAAACAAAAGAAAACAAAAACAGCTTTCACAATGTGACCTAGTTAGAGCAGATTATACTCACTTTTGTTAGAAACAAGAATTTCCAGCTTTCATGCTTCTCACATAAGAATCTTCACAAATTCTACTTACTTTGCAATGCTTTATGATTACAAGCAAAACAAAAAGCAACAAAACAAAAAAAAAATATAAAAGCAGATCTGTCACTGGAAAAATACTGCAGAAGTCCAACACTGCCTGGAATTGCTAGCATGCGCAGACAGGACAGATTGAAGATTTAATAAAGAAAAAAAGGAAAATCAGCACTTCAGATCTGAAGTGCTAAAGTTTCAGTTACCTAGGGTAAGAAAGGGCGTCACTGGAGTACCACTGGGTCCAGAAAGTTCTGCCGATTTTACAACGGGAACACTAAATGTAAACCCAATCTGCTATGAACAAGAGAGGTTTTTCAGATTCTCAAGCCACAGGAACTCCAATCGAATGCACACACAAAACCAAATCTGAAAGCTGCTCTTCACATTTGTAGCACGCATGCTGAATGACAAATTATAAGCCAGAAGCCTACATACTTTTCTCCATCAAGGCAGATTCTGCTTTAGTGTTCTGCAACAGCCTACTAAATGCCTAAGAAAAAAAGTCAAGCTCCTTTATTATTTTACTTACAGAAGACGTAGGTAGCACTTCTGCCTCAGTAGATTTCACAACTGGAGATGAAAATGCAAACTCAGGACTGCTAACAGTACTTGTTGGTTGTATCTGTATTTTCAAAAGAATTAAAGGTTTATATTTAAGAGCAACAACTACCTGAATTCACTACCCAACAGAAGTCCCGCAGTGACGTCGAAAAACCTGATGTTTGAGTTATTTTGCAGATAAAAGTAATAATAAAACACAGGGAAGTTTCCAAGTGGGTATAGGACAATATCTTCAAAACCAAATTCCAGAAACTGAGAGGAAAAGCTGGAGATGCTACTTAGGTCTAAATGCACGGAAAAGCAAGCCAGGAAGCTGAAGAACGGCAAACTCAGCCCAATGATACTCCAAGAACTTCAGCAAACACCTCAACATGTTAAAGCAGCTGTCTACTTCAAACCGTACAAAAAATATTTCAAGTACTCTGGAACAGATTAATGTTTATTTTATTGCAATAATATGCCAATTATTGCACCCTAGGCTCATTCTATGTGAGGCTTATATGACCACGTTACCTCTAATTTAATAACTTAAATAAAGTTGTGGTTTAACCATTGCAGGCAACTAAGCACCACACAGCCACTCGCTCACTCCCTCCAAATGGAACAGGGAAAAGAACTGGAAGTAAAGAAGTAAAGTTGTTAAATTTGAGGTAGCATTAATGACTCATCGCATGTAATGGCTACCTGGAAAGACAAATGCCATAACCCTGTACATACTCCCCACTCCTTCCCCTTCTTTCCCCCAGCATTTATTGCTGAGCACGATGCTAAATGGTGTGGAATATCCCTTCGGTCCTCTGGGCTCCGCTGTCCTGGCTGAGTGCCCTCCCAGCCTCTTGTGCATCCCCGACCTCCTCGCTGGCAGGGCAGCGTGAGACACAGAAAAGGACTTGTCACTGTGTAAGCACTGCTCAGCAACAGCTAAAACACCAGTGCCTTACCAACACTGTTTTGCTCACAAATCTGCAACACAGCATCATCTACCACGAAGAAAATTAACTCTACCCCTGCCAAAACCACTATAAATAACTTGGCATAAAGTCCACACCCCCCTTCCCCCGCAGACTTCCACAGCATTTGAAGCAGTTATACAATCACGTTAAATGGGAGTTGGCAGGCTCTAAGACTGAGAGAAGCAGAATCAAAACATTTATGCCTTTTTCCCCAAACTGGCATACAACCCCAATTCATTCAGCTGCGTAGAAACTAATATTTGTTAGTTTCATGAGCACCACAGAAAAAGTCAACTCGCAATAAAGCAGTATACTCATTGTAAACATTATTTATAGCATAAAGATTTACCTTGCCCGCCGCCATCGCTGCTGCATCTGCCATGCCTGCCGCCTCCGTTGAATTTGCCACGCTTGTCGTTGCCGCTGTTGACCTTGATATGTCCTTTCTCATCAGCAGGTATGGCATGCCCGCCGCCATTATTGGACATGTCAAGCCTGAGGGCACTGTTGAACACGTTATGCCTGACGTCGCCGTTGTATAAATCATGTCCTCCACCTCCTCCTCTGATAGATCTGTCAAGTCCTCCACCTCCGATGGATCTGTCATGCCCTCCACCTCTGATGGATCTGTCATGCCCTCCACCTCTGATGGATTTGCCATGCCCGTCGCAGCTGCTGGAGTTGCCGTGCTCATTGCTGCTGTTGAAACAGCGCTCGGTGACGCTGAGACAGCGCTACTACCAACGAAACTAGAATTGAACTGAGGCAGCGATGCAGCACTGATGGGTAGGGGTATGTTCGGTAGCACTGGTTCCTCCACTTCCTAAAGTTGCAAATTTTAATTTTTCTTATACAAGACATACTACTTTCTCACCCCATCCCACCCAATTTATTAACAAAATTAAATAGAACAAAAATCCATACAAATTAAGAGAAAGCAAGTTTCCAGAAGAAATCCCGATCTCCCCACCTCTGTCTACCACGTCATTTTAATTTATGGCAGGCCTGCTTCCACATTATACTCTATTCAACAACTGTACAGCAAGAACACTGAAAGTTAACTCAAAACCTGTGCAGAACAGAGACGCACAGATCACATTTTTTTTCTTTCTTTTCTATACTTTAGTCATCAAAGCTCTGGAGAAGCATCATCCTTTCTAACTACCCTCGCATGGCTTCAATTAAGAGTACACTCTCAAGACAAGTGAGAAAGTGTTCCTCTTGCAAAATTAGGCAGGATAGCTGCCAAAGTTTCTAAAGTCATTACAGCAGTGAACGTGGAAAAAGGTAATGTTTAAAGAAGCAGGTAGGTTCAACAACCAAACTAAACACAAAAAGCACCAAAGAAAGTCAGACTAGCAGCACTGAAGATTGTGTTCTGGTAAATACAGTCTATACCATGTATCAGGATGCAAATATAAAAATCAGAAGAGAGCCTCTTAACAACTTCAATTTTCATCCCTGCCACTTACTTTATTTGATTACTAAGATTGGATGAGTTATGTTTTAAATGGCATAGGAAATCTGACCAAAATTTGTACAGTACTATCATGATCTACTTAGAAATGACTAGGAAGGGATGTAAGTTGGTACTACTGATATTCAGTGCATCCTGTAGCTTACATCTGTTTCACAGTTTTGATTTGAAAAGTTTATGGAACTTTTGATATTTGGACCATTATTTTATTTGCGTTACAGGAATAAACAACAGTGTTTATGATTTCTTTATATTGCATCATCTGGAAGTCCCATTTAATGATTTGAAACTTAAATTAACTTAAATACTTAATATTAACTTAATATTAATTAAATACTTAATGTTAACGTAAATACTTAAATTAACTTACAGGCAGCTTATATAACATCCAATAAAAGAAAAAATAATCTGAATATTCATGGTCATAGTTTTATGGAATAGATTTTTCCTATTAAAATGAGAAAAAAACTCTCTCACAATGAGTTTGGTGAGTATCAAAAACTGAGTCATCGTTAGCAGACATGCAGAATGCTGTCTTCTACTACTCTTTTTCACACTCTTGGCCTGTATCTTTCTGTATGACTTAAATATGAAACCAAAAATTAAGCTTTTTTTTTCTTTTTATACTTGGCACTCGTTTCAAGTATCATTCCTGTAGAAAAACTATACAAACCTTCACCAAAACATTACTTCTCTTCTTAGGACTCATTCATTCAATTGCTAACGAGAAATGTTATAGTTTGAAGAATCTCCAAGGTAAGAGAATTAAAAATTTCAAAATTACATAAGCAAAGTTCAGGTATTCAAACACAGGAAATCAATTGGAGCCTGCTCTGAAACCCACAAGAAAACAAAAACAATGCAAAAATAAAGCGGTATTGTTATAATTTACTATGATGCAATAAAACTGACACACTTAGCTTGTTACTTCAGTAAGCTCAGTGACAGCAATTAATTTAAGAGTCACTTACCTGTTCTTGTACAGCTCTTGATAAATAGTGTATTCCTCTTTCCCTTCTCATTTTGCCACCTCCGCTACTCACTCCTGAAGACAGACCATTGGACGCAGCAGTACTGAATTTGTAGCTGGTCACATTGCTAGCACACGACAGTACAGAAGTTGGGGGAAACAAGAGAAAAAAAAATTACCAGCCAAATTTTTTTTTCAAGATATTAGAGCTGTTATTAGTCCTAGAATTGAAACCTGCTGATCAGAAAAAAACTAAAGCTGTCTCACAAGTTGCTAAACGCTGGTAAATACTTGATGTTCTAAATAGGAAAAACTTTATTAACAGCAGCAATGAAAAGGACATACATAAGTGCACCGTTCACACGGGAACAATGACTAAGCCAGAAGACCTGAAATAGAAGAGCTGATTTAGATTGTTATTTTCCAGTGCTTCCTTTAAATAGGACTGGTTCTCTGATTCTGCGATGCACGTGTATCTTTTGCAGGGATATAAAAGAACAGCTCACAAAAATACAGAAAGAGTGCACATATGCACACATACACATGGGAAACACTGCCAACAGCTCTGATAGAATAGGGACGCCTTAGACTTGTGTGGCAAGGTAATATGGCCTAAGCTTCAGAAGCAGCTCTGGCTTTCATGTGGCCATCAGCAGGAACAGCAGAGGTGTTTGGGTATGCCAACATTCCAGAAGTCTTTTCAGACATGAATACAGATCCCTTTTGTAAGGCATACAAAGGCGTTTTTCTGGTACTTAAAAAAGCCTAGCTCAAAACCAGAAAGATATCCTAATCCAAGAGCAAATAGGGAAAAAATAACCCAAACCAGAAGTGGAATAGGGAATAACTCTAACAAAAGTACTATGGCAAGAAAATGAAGTATGCCTGGAAAAACCGTGACATCAAAGCTTATCTTGCAGCCAATCAGTCAGTCAGTACAGAAGTGCATTAGATCGCACTGGAAGACACCAGGTCAAACTCCCACAATACTGAGGAGGAGAACTGGTCTAAACTTGTCAAATACTTGACAACAGCCTGCTTAGCACTGTAACTGCATAGAGGAAGACAGATCCCTAAGGCAGATGCTCAGACTTTTCTCTAATCCAAACTGTCAATCCATTAGAATTCTGAAAAAAGTCTTACATCAAAATAGATCTTCATTCAGACAACTATCGCTTGCCCATAACAGCCCATATTCCTCTTTCTGTTAACACCTGTGAGCTTCAAGGGGGCAAAGACAATTGTCAGCCTTCAAGCAAGTCTAATCTACAATTGGACTCAGGTTTAAAATATATACACACACACACACACACATAGATATATAGCATTGGTGGGCCAGAGATTTACTGAGTATTCCAACTCAACTGTCCAAAGGGACTCTTGCCAGCAGATCAGTGTGGTGCTCCTGCTCCAGAACATGGCACCCAACAGAGACCAGCATCACAAAAAACACTACCACCACTACCTACTCTACAAACAAAAGGTAGGGCACTGCAATAAACTTTGTGAACGAAATCAAAAGCAGTATGAGTTTGCTCTATCTCCTTCCTAAATGGAGAAGTAGAAAGGAGTTCTAACAGAGACAATTTAGAACAGTTTGAAAAAAACATAATTACAACCCAGCACCTGATTGCACCTGTACCAGAACCTTAAAGCCAGTCGCTTCCACCCCTAAAAAGGTGGTTGTTGTGAAGTCCAACTTTTAGATGCCAAAACAAAGTGTTGAGTTCTTTCTGCAAGCCAAAGAATGCCCATGGTCACATAAGAATTGCTTGGCAGATGAGCATAGAGTCAACAAAATTCCCTGCTACTGTTCTTTGAAAAGAGCGACCCCCTAAAAACCGAGTGCAAAGTCTCTTAACTCAAGCATTATTACCCAAAACACCATTTGCCCAGAAGGAAGAGCCATCAATATTATCTGGAGGATAACTCATTTGACCTAAACCAAGAAAGCAGTATAACACAAAGCAGTCTCCTCAAGAAGAAATTCAATTAATTCTGCTGGATTTTTTTTATTTTAGAGATGAGTTAGCATTTGGCCTCAAATGATTCTAAAGAACACATGGTCTTCATGTGAACTCAAAGCAGACAATTAACTTCATCATGAAAGGAGTATTAAAAAAAAGAATAATAAATCATAAATCTTCCTCCATGTTTTTGCTTAAAAAATAAAGAAAAAAACACATCAATAAACATCCTCCTGAACTGTAACTCACTTCCCCTACTTCACCTTCTAAAGAATACTTCAGAAAGAATCATCCCATTAGGACAGAGCTTTCAAACTGCAAGCAATTAAATAGCTAAAACTAATAGCTTTTCCCCTAGGGAACATTAGGAGGGACAAATTATTTTGTTATAAGTAAACTGAGTTATAAACCATGAAATATCTGTCAAAGCAAAATTTGTAACGCTACAGATTTAGTTAAACTACAAAATGAGCCATATTTCCTGTAGAAGGAAAAAATTAGGCCTCCAATAGCAAAGATCCTTTCTGTGGATACAGAAAACGTGCCTCATTTCCCATCTTCGTATCCTACTCAGAAGATAAACTTGGGATAAAAAGTGGTCTATCAGTACTTTTATTCTTGCTCATCTTCCTTCCGTTCATAAAAACAACAATTTTCTCAAAGTTATATTGATCTTCAAACACAATCCAGACTTTGCAGCTCCCTCAAAATACAAAATTTTCATTGGATTTCCCATTCCTTTTACTGAGAACTGTCACCACCTTTCAGGTGCAGACTGTACTGAAAAAGGAGATGTCTTTCTTCCTTCAAGTAAGTTTTAAATTAATAGATGTCATACCTTTCAGATGGTTCTGCTCGCTGTTCTGCAGGCAAAGTCTTCTCTCTCATCCCCTGCAAGTTAAGTTTAGTTCAAGACTTAGCTGAATATGTACAGAATACACAAAGTACCAACAACCACTTCATGTGGTTTTTTGTGGTTTTTATTTTATTTATTTATTTTTAATTTTATAGCACTGAATACACCTCACCTACTTAACGTTGTTCCCTAATTCAGCATTGTGGGTACAGTTCAGTTAAATTTTGGGGCTAAAGTAAGCACACTGCTTCACTCAGCATTGAGGACAAACTGATAGAACACTAAATCAAATTTGTCAAATCCTCTAACAAAGAAAGTAATTATTTTAAACAAAATGACAAAAATTGTGTGTGGGGGGGGGAGAGTTTTCATCAAAACTTGTGTTTACCAACCCCGTAAAAGGGACATACTTTTCTGTTTTCTGTCATTTATGAACAAACAAGGAAAAAAAAAACCTCTACCCCCCTAAAAACTAAGCAGTTGCTGCTACATTCATTTTAGAACTTTACCAAATGGAGATTGTGCTGGCTAAACAATACAGAGATTGAAAGAGTTAAAAGCAATAAGCAACCAGTATTACTGTCCACTTTGATTTCCAGCCTAAGAAGCCCATACACTTAACACGTGGTCATTTGTACACTCAGACTGATACTGGAAACACAGATGTTTTCGCAGAAAGAGATGCCCATTTAATTTTATGGAAAATTTATTAGACTCCATCTACTCCAAAGCAATCAAAACCGATAACTCAGCACATTGTCAGAACTCTCACTTGGAGCACATAGCTCACCTGGAATAGTTTACACAGAACACGAGCATGTTTCATCAGTGACAGCTTTGTGTACATGAGAATATAAAAGGAAAACATTTCTGTCTTTTAATATTCTTTCACTGAGAACAGGATGACTCAATAGCACATCATGACATCGTGAAAACAACCACAAGACACTGAGTGTTCCAAAAACAGAATTAAATCCATAAAAGCTCAATCTATTTCACAATGGTTCCCACTGCCTTAAAGCTCGCCTCAAACATACTATCAGTACTTTTTGCAAAGATAGGATAACAATTGGTTTGAGAAACATTCCAAGACTGGAAAAAAAAAACAGGCACATAAGGACTCAAAAATGTACTCACTTGGTACTTTGTGTCTACTCTCTGGCAAATTTTGCTGGACTGAGTAGTTGAAGTCGGTGATGGTTCAGAATACCGCGTATAACGCATCGGCTGACGGTTTACCGTTGGTGTCACAAGTCTCTTAACAGGTGGAGGCTGGAATGCATTCTGGGATTCCAGCTTTGAAAGGGAAACAGCAATCAATTTATCCTTACGTCCACCCAAATTAATTCCAATATTTATTGATGAAAACAAATTACAGAACTATAAACCTCCCCCCATCGGTCTTGGCACTCAGTGAATACGATTTGAAAATTCTGAAGACCGTTCAACTTGTAGAGGGA
Organism: Anser anser; assembly: GCF_964211835.1. Classification (NCBI taxonomy): domain Eukaryota; kingdom Metazoa; phylum Chordata; class Aves; order Anseriformes; family Anatidae; genus Anser; species Anser anser. The sequence continues at coordinate 82,172 of NW_028153816.1, forward strand.
AATCACCAGAAAACCAGTAACGAAATCCATAAAGCTATATATAAGTAGCCAAAGTCTGACTGAATTCCATTTCAAAATTTGGCAGTTAGCTTCATAGACAAAATAATTCATGCTACCATAATTAAAATAACCCATGTTCCTAGAATATGCTCCTATCTTTTCCTCTGCCCACACTGTGATTTTTTTTTTTCAGTAGCTTAATTCATTAATTTAACATTCGAAGTGTTAAGCAACTAATTATACAGGCTTCTGGGCTTCACATCCCCTACATTTTCCCTCTTCAAAGTTACACAAACAATAGAACACACTCAAAAAAACCAACTTGTCAGTCTTACAATAATCTCATTCATTAAAATATGATCCAATGCTTTACATGTGCATTAGATGCACTTCACGTAGTGGGTTTGACTTCCCTTTTCAAAGCATTTTCACAGACCAGAGTTAATTTTTAACACAGACCACTGCGTGTTCTGCAAAACTGACTTAACTGAACTGTCAGACAGAAAACAAACCCTAAAGGCTACAAGATTTACCGATGGCTCCGCCTGCGGTCTTAAGGATCAGAAAATACAGTCTTAGGAAGCATGCTATTGTTCAAATCAATACCAACAGGAAATTTTTGTTTACGCTGCAGCTTTAATTTCACAGTATCTCCCAGCTCTTAGTAATAGAATTCACACTCTCTCTAAAGTATACAAAAATACATCTTTCTAAAAAATATTACATTCAGTTTGAAACCTTGAATAAGACATGTTTTATGTAAGTTCACAAATCTACTTCGAGTGAACGATGGTTCATTGCTGGTTTTAAAGGTAAAAAAGAAAAATATTAATTCCCCCAGTTAGGCATTCAATACACCAAGAGCTATTCTGCCTGGTACAGCTCCTTGAAATAAGAAAAATACCACATCACTGCTACCCACTGCAGAAGTTTAGCCTGAGTGCACAAGTGTTCCGTCAACCGCATGTTCACTTTAGCAGGAAAACACACGATCGTCTCCTCAGCAAATAATTGCTTCTCATCACGGGCTACCCTTCTCCCGCCACCATTATGAATTCTAGTATTATGAATAGACAATCTATCTCCTTTCACCCACTGACAGCTGCGTGCAACATTCATTTAGTGGCTGACAATTTCAGGCTCTCTGTTGCAAATCTGGCAGATCTTTCTTAATGCCTTATCACAGGTGTATTGCTATAATATAACTGAGAATTCACACCAGATTTGGTTTTAGTTATTTGGATAATATTTATGATATACTTCACTTCTCCATGCCCTTGTAATTTGGCAGATGGTGAAAAGATGGTCCAGGAAATCTGAGATGTTTGTAAACTCTGAAGTGATTGTAAACTTAATTATACATCCATCCAATCAAGGAATTAGCACAGAAACTTCTTGAGACACTGTCCCTTTGCTCATTAGAACAGAAGATGAAAAGTTTGCACATCTTGTTATTTCCTTCAGTCACCTGATCTTCAAGTGGTCATCTAAGGGTTTTGTAATTTAATAAGCCCAAGGATACCCCTAACTAAAGTCATCAAAAAAAGATGACTAGTTTTCATTTTTTAAAGAAAATGAAAGGAAATCATGCTTTACCACAGCATTATCACCAGTTCTGTGCTACCTCCAAATAGGAATTTAGGAGCGTAAGATTTATAGCGTCGGAAAAGAAAAAGAAAAAAAAAAACCTCTACCCCCCTAAAAACTAAGCAGTTGCTGCTACATTCATTTTAGAACTTTACCAAATGGAGATTGTGCTGGCTAAACAATACAGAGATTGAAAGAGTTAAAAGCAATAAGCAACCAGTATTACTGTCCACTTTGATTTCCAGCCTAAGAAGCCCATACACTTAACAAGTGGTCATTTGTACACTCAGACTGATACTGGAAACACAGATGTTTTCGCAGAAAGAGATGCCCATTTAATTTTATGGAAAATTTATCAGACTCCAACGATGGTTCATCGCTGGTTTTAAAGGTAAAAATGAAAAATATTAATTCCCCCAGTTAGGCATTTAATACACCAAGAGCTATTCTGCCTGGTACAGTTTTGCAATTTAATGATACCCCTAACTAAAGTCATCAAAAAAAGATGACTAGTTTTCATTTTTTAAACAAAATGAAAGGAAATCATGCTTTACCACAGCATTATCACCAGTTCTGTGCTACCTCCAAATAGGAATTTAGGAGCGTAAGATTTATAGCGTCGGAAATTAACAATTTTCCTCCTCTTTACTTTGAATGGTGATAAAAAGCACAAAAACTAGTTTTCTGTGCCCGAATGAACACGGAAGTCTGTACAAAGTCTATATGACCACTCAATCAGTATTTTTCTATTTGTGATCATTTCTTTAAGAGCAAACTTGCCTCAACAGGAATTTTAATATGCAGCTTCCCCCCAAGTTGGGGGACAAGATAAAACGACTTGGTGTGTTCTAGAGTTGTTGCTCTCAACTTACAAAGATAACATAATTCTTAACCTGAGTAATCTTCACAGCCCATCATCTACTGTGGATACATGCCAATATTAACTTGATTTGATGTCTATGTTGTCACTGAGGTTTGAGAAAATTTTTCTAATAGTGATAAAGCATTGAAAAAGTTATCTACCTCAGCTTAAGACATTATTGGTTCTTACCTTTCTTCGTTTGGACTGGAAGTCAGTAATATCCAGTTTATCTATGTCCGGAGGCTGAGGAAAAAACAAAGCATAACTATTAGAGGGCAATTTTTTTCTCCTGAGAGAGAGGGTTCCCTGCAACAAAAATGTGGGGGTTCATGGTCAACTTACACAACACAGCAGCAAAACAGATGCCATTCTTTTAGCATCCTGTTGAAGAAACAGCGCAATAAATTAAACCGGCCACAACGTAAGGAAGAATAATTTTATCTTTATGCTTTGATGGCACATTTACTAAGTTTTATAAACACATGAAGCAAAAACAGATTAAAAGAAGTGCTATTTACCAACAAAGGGCTTGACAGCTTCTCCATTGCCTCCAAGATGCGCCGTGCTGAGGTACTTAAGGTAGCGTGGGACCACACAGTTTCTTGTCCAGCTTTCGCTCTCTTTTGTGCCTGAAAAATTAGCATTTTAAGTGTTACAATGGTCAATTCTGAGCTAAAGAGGCATGTATTTTACGTCCCAAGGCTACACTGATGATACAATCAATATATTCTGATGACAGAGAAAAATGCAGTCACTGGGATTTTAAGCCATAAAGAAGAGAATACATTCGGAGTTTAATGAAGTTTACCTTGGGCCTCAGTGCATCTTGCACGTGCTTGTTGCACGAGCAATAAAAGAACTCCGTACTTGTAAAAGGTCAAGACGGATGATGCCAGGACTGCTAAGGCCTCCGAAGCAGTAATCAGGGAAACAGAACTCAAGAAAAGGCTTGTGGTACAGAAAGCATTTTCAGTAACAACACAGACCTCAGAGTTTCACGATGGTCTAAGTGTACCATCTTAAAATCAGTGTATACAATCATAACCAGGAACTAGTTTTACTTCTCTCTTGCTTCCTCCCTTCCCCCAAGATTAAAGTTGGCTGCAAATCTTTGTCTTAAAAGATAAAGATCTGATTTAAACTGTAACAGATCTAAACATTACACTGAAAAAGTAAACTGTTTATTTGCACCACCCAACTTCAAATATCAGTCGAAAACTTCCTTTGGTGTGACTTTTTTTCTTCCCAGGTTAAACCCCTCATATAACCACACTGTGCTTATCACACGATGTGAAGACAGGAAGCAGACCACGCAGCATGTAAAAACACAAGTGAGACTCACAGAACCACAGAATGGTTAAGGTTGGAAGTGACCTCTAGAGATCGCCTGGTCTACCCCCCCGCTCAAGCAGGGCCACCCCGAGCAGGTTGCCCAGGACCATGTCAAGTCAGCTCTTGAAGACCTCCAAAGAGGGAGACTCCACAGCCTCTCCGGGCAACCCGTGCCAGGGCTCCATCAGCCGCACAGTGCAAAAGCATTTCCTGATGCTCAGACAGAGCCTCACGTTTCAGTTTGTGCCTGTTGCCTCTTGACCTGGCACTGGGCACCGCTGAAAACACAATGGCTCTCTATGCTCTTTGCACCATCCATTCAGGTATTTATATACACCAATAAGATCCCCCCAAACCTCCTCTCCTCCATGCTAAACAGGCCCAGCAGTCCCTGCCTCTCCTCAGAGGAGAGGTGCTCCCAGTCCCTTGATCTTCTTGGTGGCCCTTCGCTGGACTCTCTAGTACCTTGCTGTCATTCACAGCAAGCAGCAAGAAGCAAGCTACTCTCTCCTTTAAAAGCCTAGTATTTTGGTTCCTCTTTTTACCATAATGCAGTAATATTGTAAAAAACAAAAATAGCCGACCAAAGAGGGTTCCCAGCTTTGCACCACAAGGTTTCAAGGTTTCCCGTAAGTGAGGTACTTGTACTGCCCTTTTTCCGTTGCACAAATGGACTGTCAGAACAGAGCCAGCAAACCCGCGTTTTCATTTTCTTCAAATTCCTTTTGATTTATCGATAAAAGTCACTTTCATTTAAATACATTCCTACCAAACCTGATTTGACTTTCCTTTTCGATTCAGCTCTAGCTAATCAGAGTTGTCAGCAGTTTTTATTTGCTATTTCCAAGAACTCTTGGGGGCAAATAACTCTCTCCAAGAACTATATGAATCGTTCAAAACAGAAAGCATGTTACTGCTTATCTTGGGACTGCATTTAGTCCTGCATGCCTCTGTGTACCAGAAGAACAAAGGATCAGCAAAGTTGATTTTAGATATTTTCAAAGACTGCAGGTTTATACAACATATCCATAGCATGAATGTAGGCATGCTTGGAAAAGAAGATCCACAGATAAATATTAGCCAGGTTTGACTACTGTAGCTTTTGCTACCATAAACACAAGTTTTCAAAGTTATGCTGTCATTGGTTTTTTTGCATCAAGTTATTTTAACGTAATGTAGTCAGAGGCAGACAATGGCACTTGAATGGAATTTTTTGAAAGACCTAACAACAGAGGAAACCCCAACTACCAACAACTAGCCCAAACTGTCATTCTTGTTCTTTCTGACAAGTATTACCTGTGGTAAAAACTGTCATTAAAGAATTTAAACAGAAATCAATCTCGTCTATTTTTGTAGACCAAGAGGGCAGAAGAGCAACTGTTACCACATATTCAGCTCCCTGCTCAAAGCTCCTTTGGCAGTGCTGCTTTTTTTATTTCCATCACTATTTCCCACTACACTACTTTTCTCATACCTGATAAGGTTCCGTCTTTGGCTGCCTTGATCTTACAGCTGCACCACCGGCATAGGCCGTCTTTCCGGGGTAAAATGGAGAAAACCCAAGCTGGTTTTGCTTAAAAACAGACGTGCTTCCACGTACCTACGGAAACACAGTATGAGAAGTGGATAGAAAAACAGGTACACATTCAAACTGATTAAAAGAAATACTGTGCAGTACTTACAGGACACAGTCCTCCAAAAACAAATAAACTGAATGCAGGTTTCTTAGAGCTAGCTGCAGAATGCTGCGAGAGGGAATGAGTTCTTTCAGCTTCTGTGGGCCAGAGCAGTGACGATGAAGTATTTTTTAAAACTGCAACATCTGCCAAAATGACGTATGCTAGATGTAAATGCCTCTCGTACGTACAGAACTTTAACAATAAAGATCACACTAATTCAAGTTCTTCAATACAGAAAAATAAGCATGACTTCAGCTTCTTTAAATAGATCAACTTCACGTACAGACTGAAAACCAAGTATCACCTACAAACTTGAAAACTGTTCACAGAGCTGCAAGTAGTTTTCACCAATCTTACCAAGTTAATACTGTGCTTCCAATGCAGGTATTTTTTTCCTTCAGGCTAAGATAAAAGAGGACCGCATAAACATCAGTGCATTTGTACGGACAAAGCTTTTTTCTGTGTTGGTAAAAGGCTGGAGGCCAGCACAGATCATAATCGCACAGGTTTTAAACCTGGAAGATTCCCCAAAGGCTGCTCTAAGAGTTAACGATCTTCTGCCCATGTATGTTTTACGAAGACACACCAGAAAGTTCTAGTGCACTCAGGTTATATTGCTAAAGCCCAGCAACTCTACTCTCAGCTGTACAAAAGTTCTCTGGAAAACCTGCTGAGCACACGTCAGTCCCTGTCTATATGGGGGACTAGAAAAAGCTGCAAACCTGCTGTTCGCCCTTTCAGCGAGAAGACCTACGTACCAACCTACATCGACACGATGCTTATTTTTTATTTTAAAATGGTGTGCTTTCCTCAATGAATTTGGCAAAAGACATGAAAGTATTGACAGCTGAAGCCTTCTACCAAGAAAGGTCAAAAAACAGCCTATAGCTTATGTCAGAGTAGTTTCTTTATCTTCTCTTGCTGAAACACAGGAAAACATCTCGTGTTCCTATTTGTCACCTGCACTTATTCACATTTAACCAGCTGTCTGTTAGATATTCTGAGTCACTCTTCCTTCTAGACAATCAGCCTAGTTGTCAAGTTACGGCAAGTCAGCCTGATTTCCTACCGTCCCAGTTCAAAATTTACATATAACCTAGCTGAATGTGTATATTTCAGCATTGACTCTTTCTAACATCAGGGTATCATAAACGTATTCCAAAGCACGCTTCTATTAAAAAGGTGATAGGATTATATACTTCTAAAACACTAAAAATTCAATTTAATTCTCGCATCCAAAGTTGACATTCACCTATTTTATTTACTAAGGTGATGTGGAATATTAAAGAACGCAAGGTACTTCACATTAAAAAAAAAATCAATTAAACAGAGAACACAAAAATCACCTTCATCAGATGCTCTAGAGGAGGAATCACTGGTTGTTGAGATGTTATCATCGTCTTGTTGAGAGGTAGAATCTTCTATTTCTTTTATCAAGGACAGCCTAGGACTGCCAATGCCAAATACAGAAGATGTCGAGGGCTGACAAGGTGGGACAGGAGAATCCAGCGTGGTATAATTCAGACGGCTCCGATGAAGAGAGGGCCTTGTTAACACAACTGGGAAGTTCAGTGCTGATCTACTTGTGGATGGTTCTAGACAAGAACAGGGAGATAATTAGCTTTGCTATAGACAAGCTCACAGAAGCCAAAACCTGTTTCCTATCGACAGCCATGCTATTGCCAAGTTCTAAGCGCAAAAAGAGAGAAGCCAAATTTAACTTCTTCCTCACCCAGATACGGTTGCATCTAACTGTCTGGCTACAACAACAACACTGCTTGCGATACACAGTATTAATGTTGCATCCAGAAGTAGTTAACTATGAGGATTTACAACACCACATTCTGACCCCGTGCTCAAATGCTCTAACGCTGACTTGGCCGTTCACTAAATCAAACATATATACTCCTTCTCCCATGTACAGCTTGCAATAAGCTTTACAAAATTTGAGATTACACGGTAAATTACAGATAACACTGCAGCTTCCATAATATTGGAACAAAGGTTATATTAATCTGAATACACAACATGAAAATGAACGTTTGCAGTACTTTTTTCCCAAGTTCTTCCATATCAGCTCACGTTAGAGGCAAAACATCATCTCCTACCCATTAACTATTGGGAATTTGACCCAAGGGACAAGGATGTTGACCCAAGTAACCAGATGAGCATTTTTCCCTCTTGAAGCAAAGGGTCTGCAAACAACGCCAGTGGCCTGGAATAGGTGGCCTTGAAGTCTATCTTGCTAAATGAATGGAACTATTCATGGGTATTTTGCCTGATGAAAGCCTACTGTCTCTCCCAGGAATCTGGGCAATTCAAATGACTTTGAGCCACTATCCTCTTGATACTTGAACTGAAGCTTAAACTAGTTAGTTCAATCTTCATAACCACTGCAGTACCACTAATTAGCTCTCCAAACCATGAGCAGATTTTTAGGACAGCACCGTTTGAGATACAGAAAGTTCTTCAGGCGGAAGGCCACCCAATATAGGCTCCAGCACACTGATACCTCAGAACTGAAGAAACACATTGGTTTCAAAATGTAGTAATAATTAAAAAAAATAATCTTATTCTTAAGCATAGTAAGCAACACCCACGGACAGCAACATAAGCTGCAAAAGGTTCCAGGGTGTCCACCTGCTCCTGATCTCCTGGAGTTAGCAAGCTTGCAGTGCAGCTGTTCTTAATGAAAGCTCCTTTCACGCAGTTACATAGGAAAGCCAACATGTGTTCCTCAGTCACGAAGACCTTCTCTATTCTTTTCTCCAAACTCATTCCCAAGCTACAGCTACACAGAAAGCCATCAATCTCCTTGTTTACAATTAGATGAGATTGGAGGCAAAGATATTTCCTCCTTATTTTTTGATTCTGCCAACAACAGAAGCAACTGACTTTCCACATTATCTATGGTTACCTACGCACGCTCAGACAAAACTTCTTTACTTATTAAAAGCTGACTTCCCCAAAACAGCTAATTTAAGAGAAACTCAAATAAGAATAGATGCAAATTTATACAACAGGACTACAGGAACAGTGAGAGGCACTGGATATAAGACAAATTAATCTTTCATGAGGTAAAGGAGTTGCAAACCTCGTTGCCAACGGTCAAATACCTTTTCAAAGACACCCCCTCCCCCCGCGTAGACCTTAAAATTATTGAATATTTTAAGGATAATAATCTCATAAACCACATCCGTGCACAAGTTCCCCAGTTCACCATCAAGTTAACAAGGAACTTTACTAAATTGATCAAAGCCCAGAACAAAAAAAAACAAAACAAAACAAACAAACTCAGGACACGAGACGGAATTTTCCTCTGCCATTCTAGCATCTAGTCTTTTGTTTCGAAGACTGCAAAACAAATTAATTTTTTTAATTGCCTTAGGCAATTAGACAGATTTTCATTCCATATCTTTTAAAAGATGGAAAATGCAACCCAGCACACTTGCAAATGACTTATTTTCAGCATTTAGCACCTGGCTAATAGAGTACCTAAAGTTAACTGATGCCTTCCAAGAGCATAAGATGTATGCTTCGTAACTGTGTATACAGTTTAAAGCTAAGACGGTTTCACAAACAGTTGTTTCGACTTTTTTGATTGTTTGTTTTTTTTTTTCATTCTGTCAAAACCCTCATTCCAATTTCCTTTTGAAATTCAGATTCAAAACTAGAAATCTGTGAATAAATACAGATGGCCAGAATTCCAAATGATTTTTCACATACCTCGTCTACTAATTCCTGCTGGTTCAGGCGTGAATCTCTCATCGATTATGGTATCTTCATCTGAATAATCGTGGTGATAGTTTACCGGAGTCTCCTCCTGGTTTGCAGATTCATTTCTGTCTACACACTCCTCCTCACGCTTATTGAAATACTTCTGCAGCCAGGCCGGTACAATATTTTTCACAGTTTCTGTCATTCTGCTAATTAATCCCTGCTTGAAAGAAAAAACACTTGTTTAATTACAGAAACGCAGTCAACAGCATATGCTGGGATACCACCTTCCACGGACCTTGAAGACAGATATTATACAGCAAATATTCAGAAGACGACGACGAGGTTGATCCCTGGCATAGGATCGCTACACTTCTGGTAAACCTAAATTCACCTAAGATTGATTTACAACTACCTATCACTTTCTGCACTTCCAAGTGACCTTGGCAAGGTTCAAAGTTTTGAAACCTCTGCCAAAATTCACCAGCAGGTCGTCAATCTGCAAGGCTATCAGGAAACTCTACGCCTGAACAGCTCCTGACCTACAGACTTGTTCCAGGACTCTTCCTCTTCGCACCCTCCCGTGAAAACCAACTAAACCAGAAGTTCAGCAATTATGTACTGCGACAGTCAGGACCATACTACCCATTAAAATCAGTGAATCTAAATATTTTCAATTTTAGTAATGCTGAATTGCAGTGACTATACGCACAAAAACCAGTTCTGCTCTCAACAGTCAGGCTAACCCAGAAGATGTCCTGGAAGAAACACAGCTATAGCTATAGCACCAGCACCTCCTCTTGCAAGAGCCTTCTAAAGCTGTTGCTGTATTTTGTAGAAGACTGACTCTGCGGCATACATCGGGTACGATCGGAGAATTCCCACCTGACCGAAAGCCCCAGGAACTACGGTTAAATAAAAGATAAATTAATATAAATGAATATAATTAATAATAAAAATTAATAATAAAAATTAATATCCAGAAAGCTGACAATCATGAGCTAGGCATCCTGCTAATCATCCCTCCTGCAGGCAGGGGGAAAAAAAAAAGGTAAATTAGATCCAGGACTAGTTCCCAGGAACTTTGAAGCTGCTAACTATACTGCCTACAGTGCCCAGGCACCTTCAGAGCTTAATGGTAAGAGACAGAGGGTTTGGTGGGCTGTAATTATGATCACAAGCACACAAAACACATCTATTTAAGTATTTCTAAGAATCGACTTATCGACTAAAGTTGTAGGGGGAAGGATGAGAAAAACAGCGGGGTAGGGATCAGAACCAGAGGTATAACCTCACAAAATCGCATCGGTCGCTTTCGTGCCTCCCCAACTGCATCACTGAGAGACAATTAACATTAAGCCACAGAACCTTCTGCAGAGTGGACATGATATTGAAAATAAACTGAAATTAATTGACAAATGCTCTAAGCAAGCTATCTGCTCAAAGCTCGTCCTTTTACGTTATGAACATTTGCACGATTCGTCTGGTTACAAAGCTAACTGCTATAATAAATGCACACATGTAACACCTATCAGTTTGTCTATTTATCAAATCATTAAAACTCTTCCCCGATAAGTTACTGTTAATTTGATCTGCGCTGGATGTGCAGCAGCCATTCTCTGTGCAGAATCCCCCAGATATCCCCACGCACGTGTTTGCTCTGGCACACTCTTTAAATAAACCTACTGGAAAACACGCAGAGATAACAGACAATGGAAAAGTTAGAAAACCATCTCCACTGATTATTTTCAATCCACGTGTAAGGTTTATCAGTTAGCTACACAGTGTCGGCACACGCAAGCTATGGCACTTTCAACATTAATGCACTGTTCAAGCCAGAGGTTTCAACGGTTGCTCTGTAAGCGTGGGGAATGTTTGCATTGCCCTTCCAGGCCAGCTTTAGATGGACAAGATTGATTGTCAATATGTGGTATAAGGGACTTGGCATTTCTGCAAGTGATAAAAACCTAAATGAGCAGCTATCCATGCGTAGCGCTCCCTTGGTTTTGCATATGATAATCAATCCCCTCAGCTACGTTGCTCATTTAATAGCGGAGAGGTTTTGGCTGAACAAACATGTGCAGAGGGCATCTCCAGAGCATCTCTCTGGGCGTCCTGACATTTCTTAGCAAAGAGCTGCTGGGAGGGATCTCGGCGCGTCCCCCCTCCAGCACGGGGATTTTCACACCCCGAATTGACGGACCGCTTTCACCATCAACCTGCTGTACCCTACAGCACAAACGAGAAGCAAAGCCTGGCAGGTAACGTTCAGAGAATTGATGATGGGCTGAGGAGGGGTGCAGGGAGCGGGGAAAGCCCTGGGGGTGGCACTGGGGGTCCTGAGGGCAGCGGGCTGGGGGTGAAGGGGAGGGGGAGGAGGGGGGTAATGGGCTGGGTAGAGGGGTAAGGGGGTAAGTAAGGGGCTGAGGGGGTAACTGAGGGGGTTAGGAAGGGGCTGAGGGGGTAACTAAGGGGGTAACTAAGCCGTTGAGGGGGTAACTAAGGGGGTAACTAAGCGGTCGAGGGGGTAACTAAGGGGGTAAGGAGGTGGGTAGGGGGTAACTAAGGGGATAAAGGGGCGGGTAAGGTAAGGGGGTAAGTAAGGGGGTAACTGGCGGGCTGAGGGGGAAGGGCCCGCTGTGGGGGGGCCGCTCCTCACCCGCTTGCTCCTGGCACAGGGGGGCTTCGCGGCGCCCAAACGGTGGCGCCGCCTCTTCACCTTGCCGCCGGCCGCTCCTCCTCCTCCTCCTCCTCCTCCTCCTCCTCCTCCTGCTCCTCCTCCTCCTGATCGGGCTCCTGGGCTGCCGCCCGGCGCCCCGCCGCCACCGGCCCTGCCACCGCCGGCCATGCCGCTGCCGGTCGCGCCGCTACCGGTCGCGCCGCCCGAGGCCATACCGCCCCCCCCCCGCGTTCGGTGCCGTCACGGGGCCCCCCCGCCCCCCGCCGCCACGCGCCGCGGGGCCTGCCCTGCCCCTCGTGGGAATAAAAATGTTGTTTTTGCAGAGTTACGTTGTTTAAAGGTAAGGAATGGGGTATCGAGGTGTGCTTGCAGCGATAAGAACGCTTAGCAGGCGACCTTGTAAAATGCAGACAACCAGACTCCGTAGAACAATTCGGGGAAAATCACGGTGTTGAGTCAAGTCAGGTAAGTGAAGAACCATTACCGCTTCAACCAGTAAAAAAGTCGAAAGAAATTCGAAATTTAACAGGCCGGCAACTGAAGGCCATGCATTGTCTGGGAAGCATCAGACAGATTGTGAGCCTGGATCACCCCCTCAGTGGGGAAACAGGGGAGGGTCCCGTCATCAAAAAGTATATAAACTGGGTTTTGGAACCAGCAGGGGCGCTCCTGCTCGTGGGACGCCCGCCACTGCGATCGCGAATAAATTCCTGCTTCGCTGAGCTCCTCGCCTGAGCCCAAGTTATTGGCTACGGAGTGTTTCTCACAATTTGGGGGCTCGTCCGGGAGCCAGTCGCCTACTGGGGAGCCCCACCGCCGCAGCAGCAGGAAGGCATGCCCCGCTGATTTCAGCGGTCCTGTGCATCGACGGCGGCGGTTCTGCGGAGAGCTGACAGAGGGCCCGAGACTGATGAAAGAGGCAGGATCCGTGAAGGAGTGGGGAAGGGAAGAAGGCAGGCACTCCGGCTTTGAGAATTGATCCGGTAACTCTGTGCACAGACCAAGGTAAGAAATAGGAAGTATTGCCTTGGGGGTCGGGTGAGACTCTGTGTGCCGTGTGATTGAGACGTACTTTTGTACGGAGCGAGTGTGGAGTCCTGATCCGCGGTTCCGCAGCTCCGCGAGGGGCGCGGCCGGAGACGGACGAAGCGTGAGATAAGGGAGAGAAAGGAAGAGTCTCGGGAAATGTGGTGTATGGTAAGCCCTTGCACGGGGAAGTGCTTGGCAATACACCAGGGAAATTTGGTGTGCGGTAGTCCTCGCACGGACGGGACGCCCGCCACTGCGATCGCGAATAAATTCCTGCTTCGCCGAGCTCCTCGCCTGAGCCCAAGTTATTGGCTACGGAGTGTTTCTCACACCCTCCCCCTCCCTCCCTCGCGCGCCCCCTCCCCTCACGGGAACGCGCGCCCCCCCCTCCCGCTGCCGCTCCCGTTCCTCGCCCCGCCCCGGTCCCGTCCCGGTCCCGCCGCCCTCCCGCTCCCGCCCTCAGGACCCGGCCGCCATAATGAACCCCGGCCCGGCCACCGTAAGCACGGGGCTAGGAGTCACCTCCAGAGCCTCCCCGCGCCGTGGCGCCGACCGCTGGTGTGCCGCAGCACCGCGCCGGGCGTGGGACGGCGCCCCGAGCCCACAGTGCTCGTCAGAAAAGCCCCGCACCGACAACCGATACCCCCGCACCGACAACCAACAGCCCCCACGCCGACAACCAACGCACAAGCAGTGTTTTAGGCCGGATTCGTGGCCCCGTTGGTCCGGGAGGCAGTCGTCACGCTAAATTCTACCCCACGGCAGGGGAACGATGGGCATCGTGACAGATCGCCGCCCCAGAAAATAAACACATAAATAAAGAATAAAAACGATAACGGGACATGAATCGTGCCCTTAATAACAGACATTGGGCAGTGAAATCACCGACTTCTGCAACAATACGTGCTCAGGGAACTGACTAAAACCCCTCCTGCATCGGCCATGTAATAGCTAGGCAAACATCACATAATACTTCCCTCCCTCATGTACACCAAACCTATTAAGGCAACCATAGTAGCGTGATAACGTGATTTTTCTCCTCCAGATCAGCGTCAAAGGCAGCTACGCTAGGTTTGCTCATAAGTTCAAACGCTGCTTTATTTATTTATTTGAATGCCATTTTTCTTATTTAGAAGGATTTCCATAGGGTGACAGGCCTTTAATGACACTCACGACTCAGAAACATTTGCCGATGCAGTCAAACGGTGTCTATTAACGCGAGGCACTGAAGTTAATTGGTATTAAAAATGAGCCAAAACGAAAGGCAAGTATCTGCGTGTCCAGCAGAATGACAGCGATCATCACCATTTGATCAATCTTCCCCCCACTCTCTGTTGCAGCTAGGTACAACGAAAAGAGTTTATGAAATCATTACGGGACATTCTTGTAGAAAACTTCCTCAAGCTTGGAAGAAAAAAAAACATTTCAGCTAAGTAAAACAGAAAATAACTGGAAGAAGTGAAGTATGGCGGTGTTGGAAAAGTTGCTTCAAAGACTTGTTTAATTAAAAAGAAGGAAGAAAGCAAGTTCCTACTGCAATCCCATCTTTGTCAAACTGATGGCGGGCACCAGTACGATGTGTTCAGCTAACACAGGCTGGAAGTTGTAACTGCAGCTGTGAAGTTTACCCAGTAAAAAGACTCCGCAAAGCATTCTAGCAGTTCCGATGCAATCACTGCTTCCTGAATTTGTGACTCACGGTTAACACGGCAGTACAGGAAGAAGTCTGGCATTCACTGCGCTCTTACGGTAAAGAATCTGCCCTGCGCACACCATCCCAAGCCAGGTATGCGCTCCTAACAGGAAAGGACGATAGGCTGATAAGTCTCAGCAGAGGGAAAAAGACATCAGAGAACTACTTTATAACAGCAGCACGCGGGCTGCAACCAACGTTCTCTTCCTCTCATCATTTTCATTTCTGTGGACTCCAAGAGAATACACTCCCAACATTTTTCAGCTCTGGAGAACAAACAGCCCAACCAATCTCATTCACTGAACTACAAAACTGGTATTTTCGTTATCTAGTCCAGAAAAGGAGGCGCACGTCTCTAACGTACAGTGTAGAGACCTTGTTAATAGGCAAAGTCTGCATAAAATAGGTGGCCACAGCCTGATTTTCTGACGTTCAGGGCCTTGGGTCACACACCACCACAGTATCAGACTTAATGAAGTCACCAATCTATGTGGGCCTCTCGTTACACAGGTCACATGTTATGGACCAACCTCTCAAAGGCCAAAAACCAGCACTGATACTGCCGGGCCAATACATATCTGTAGCATCCCATTTCTGGGTGACAACACAATGAATGTTTCCACAAAGTACTCGATGCAACCTAACTACTGTGTTTGGTGATGCAAAGCAAGCCGTGTCAAAGCAGCGTAGCACCCAGGCACATTCCTGGAAGATGTTTTGCTGCTCACATTGAAGAAAATAGATAAAAAAATCCTGTGCAGTTTGCACTTCTGAGCTCAAGTACCACAGCTATGCACTGCAATTGAAGTGGCATCAAACCTTGTAAGGTTTTGAAGCTTCAGCACTGCCATCCAAATTCAAGGAGGCTGCATCTATTATCTTGAATTTGCCCCAGCTCAGTCCCCTGAAACAATTCCATAGACACGTACAAGCAACCCTTTTCCCACCCAGATTCTTTGCTTCATCTATTGCACCTCTACCTTGTGTCATATTCTTATTAATCTGCCCCTCAAAAGACTCCCTGGCTCACACAAAGAAGCAACCCAACAAATCCCTGTTCCCAGCCACGTTGCTTTCATGCTTTGGGAAGAGTTAACTGCAACAGCTCTAACTGTGATGCCACCTCACCCCCTCCACCTATGTGAGGTTCTTTGCCTTCTGTCTCCTCCTACGTCTACACCTGCACTAGAACCAGGAAGAATGTGCTTCCTACAATACTCCAAGAGCCTCTTCTGTTTCAGGATGTCATCATTTCAATTCAGGACTGAAAGTATTCCTAGCAAAAACCCAACAGCTAATAGCTAACAGAAGCAGTTGCTGGTGATCAGCTACAAGTAACCTGGAAGTACTGAGGAGTCACAAAAGAGAATTTGCATTACATTTAAGAACAGCATGCAGCTTAGGACCACTGCTTTCACTGACTACACTAAGCCATAAAAAAGAATTGGATTCTTACCTGCCATCACAGCAATTATGGTTTATGTTGCCCCCAAAACACACACGGCAGTACCAGAACTGTGTCAACTAGCTTTAACAGCTTCCCCAGCTATTAAGTACAGTAATTTCTGCTTCCTTTTTTTTCTTGGAGGAATATTCTTTTGTTTCCAGCCTCACTTACTTATTATACACACTGTTAATTAGCAACTATTTCTCCATACTCATAGGGTTATGGAGTCCCTATGACTGGAAAAGACTCTGTACCCTTCAAGATAAGAACAGCATAAAGGCAGCAACTCGCAAGACTGCTCTAGCTTAAAGCAAAGCTTTCCTCATGGCTCTCATCTCCTTTGACTTGAGTACTGTCATCCTTCTACCAGAGCTTTAAAAACTTCATTACCACGAATGAAGGAAGACCAGAGCAATCAGAGAGGGTAGCAGAGGGTATAACTTAAGGAGCTGTTACTAGGATTTTTTTGTTGTTCCTGGTGGACTATTTTTCTCCTTGCCAGCAAGGAGGGAAAACCAGCAAGTTGTTTTCTCCAAGATTTTTTTTTTTTAGGTTTAAGAACACGGATTATGTTGTAGCAATTTCTTCGCTGTAAAGCGTCAGCTGAGAAGTCTAACAGTAAGAAGGGCAAGGGAAAACTGAATGCTGATGCAGAGAGTGCCAGCAGACATCATCCTCATTCCACGGGATGTTTGTAGCTATGGCAGTTGAAGTCTACACTTCCATATGCTTAACATACCCTATTTATAAGCCAATTTTAGCTGACCTAGCATGTATCAGTAGTACAGTTAGAGCCAGCAGCCTGCAGGAAAAAGTGGGCACAGGTGTTTCCATAGCAAGGCCTGTGAGTGTCTCCCATACATACTTCCAGTCTAAGCAAGCACATGAAAGGCTTGGCTTGTCGCTTACCTAAGGAACCAGGAAAACAAGGGAAAGCTAGATTTTGCTTGTGTCCTAATGCCCATATAAAAATAAAGACAGATGAAATACCCTTACTACCTTGTTAAATTCCATAAGCCGGAAGAGAACGTGCTGCACACAGGTACAAGTAAAATCCCTTGCTGGCAGGTTTGCAGAAACAAATCTTTTATTTACACAGGCAAGTCTATCTTTAGACCCCATTTACCTCTTTACATTTCTCGAATATTTACATGACTTCATGATGCTCCAAGAAGGGAGTGATGAACAAAAAGATTACAGAAACTGTCAAAAGCATAGCAAAAAAAACCCAACCTATCATTGTGCTTTAAAACTTATGAGCTAGAATAATGTAGAAGAAATGTAGTTTTAGCACTTTGGCCATAACGGTCATGCTCTAGAAGACACTTAAATAGCAGAGGGGATTTCAGAAGTGACCGTATCCAGAGGTTGCCAGTGACAATTCATGAGTGAATCGTAGAGTTCTTCGCTTGTCTCCGTGAATTGTCTGTTCATTTCATCAACATCCAAGTAGAGCTGTGGATCTGAAAATAAAAGCCTGGTAAGTCCAAGTATCAAATCTGAGGCATGCGCACAAAAAAACTTCACGTGAAATGGCTAATAAAATGTATTTTAAGCTAAGTGTAATAAGCTATTAGATCTACTAATTTTAGTGAGGTATTTAGTCCTCTAAAATTTTGAGCCTCACAACTCCAACTTTTGGGAATTTGTATATTAGAAGGCTGGGACTAGAACTGTCTTTCAAGATAAAGACAAAGACAATGTTTAAGATAGTAAAGATAACGTTTACGGATAATCAGCCATGAAACCCTCCCAAGAGTCATTTAATTCACTTCTACGGCAATACACGTTACATAGGATAGTTTCTAAACACTAACACAAAATGCCTCCACGTGAGGAACTTTGCAAACCTTCCAGGACACAAATATGTTTTGTACCGTATTTGTAAGTGCAAGCTGAATCCTCCTTTTGGAATCTGCAACATAAGCTTTTACCTCAGGGTGGAGAACAAAGCTTTTGCATATTACTGAGTTTCTAATATAAAATCTGTTTAGCGGAACCAATACAAAGAACAAAATTCTGTCTTAGACCATTTTCAAATGGGAATGAAGGCACAGGTACAAGAAACCTGCTGCGAAGCATTGACAGTGTCCCGTTTTACTTGATGCGGTCAGTGTATGCTGTATCAGCTTTAAAACCCCAGCTGATTGCAGATCAACCCCACAGAGGTTTGACCTCAGCTGAATTTTCAAGATGTTCTTCATCCAGTAGAGGTTGGCTTGTATTGTTAAAAGGCACAAGGATGGCTAAACTCAAGTGACAATGATAGAACCCTTATTACCGTCAGTAATTAGGTCATCACCGATTGCAGTCATAACTGAAGATTCCTGAAAGACAGAAAAGGCTAAGTTTAATCATAACTCATTTCAGAAAGCATCACAGATTCAAAGTGCTGCAGTCTCAACCCATTCCTTCTTCCTACAACTACAAGGATAGATGGCATTTTATCTACTTATTTTTAGAAGAAAGCCAATATTACAGTACAGGTTGGAAGGGACTTCCGGAGGTCACAACTAATACATTGACCACGATAAGACCACTTAAAACAACTGTTTAATTTGCTTTAAGCAAAGCAAATCAGAAGAACAGGAACAGAAGAAGCGTACGCAATTATGCTGTCAAAACCATTCTTTGGTATGCGTGAACAAATAATGGTGTATAAATCACTAATTCTATGGATTTACTATTTAAGCACTTAAATACAAACACCTCTGAATGGAATCTGCTCTTTTAACTTCACACTAAGCAGAAAGCATGTTTTCAACTTCGGATTCTTTTTGCTGATTCACACAAATCTGTACAACGTATTATCTGTGAAATATTTTCTTTACAGCAAGCGTGCACTATCTTTACCTCAAAAACAGCTGGAGCCATTAAAGAATCTCCTAAAGAGCAGTCTCCAACAGCTTGCATGCTGTCATAGGGAGCATAGGAGCTGTAGTTGTAGTCAGCGTAAGCATCGTAACTCCTCTGCGAGTAGTAGTTCTGGTAATCTTGGCAATAAGCATTATAGTTGTATGACTGGTACCGCTGCAATTCTGCTTTCAGTCTGAAACATGAGAAGTTGCATACAGTCAGAGAACAAGAGACTGTAAACCCAGTTCTGAACTTAAACAATTTGTCAGCTTACATACTTCAAAGCTTAAAAGGAAGCTTTCCTAAACAGTCACCTAAGTGACAGCTTAAGTCACAGCTCAAAACCTCATTTCTATAGAAGCAAGCATCCTCACCTTTGCCAATACCAGAAGGAATTGTTCTCATGGATTAACTCCAGAGCCTTGACATGGTTACCTGTACACATCAAGTATTTTTAGCGTTGGCATAAGCAAGCTGCTGCTAAGTCTCTGTGCTTTGCTAAAGATTGATTTAAGACCAGAGACATTTATCAAGCACAGCTGCTTTAAAGATGCAGTCTTAACCCTTCTATCTTTTGTTTGGTTAATTACTAGATCTTATTTCCAGAAAGAAGTGAATGGAGTCAGATTATCCATTTCAAAGAAGCATCTGACACTGCCTGTCAGTTTGCCATGTCTACCTCCACCTGCTCTGTTTTTTTGTTTGTTTAAAGTCCATTAAACATTCAACAGCTGCCAACTATACCGCTCAGGTGAAGTCAGTCTTGCTTAACAACACAATCGCGATTCTCCAGCATGACGCCTTATTATTAGTGGGAGAATTACAAAATACGCTGGTTCTTAAGAAGAAAGGGCCAGCTGATTAGCTTTCACTACTTTCCCTTTCAAGATTTTCTCAGGGGCAGCTTCAGACTAATGACAAGAACCAAGACAAGTGCTATCTGTACTAAAACTGAGGTACACTGCATAAAGAACATTCAGATAACCCAGCTGCATATTCAAAAAAATCCGCTGTTTAGACTTGTCTTCACTGATTCTGTACAGGCAGACCTCCTGTGTCTGCAGTGCCCAGTTTCTCTGACTTGAATTGGGGATGCAGAGAAGTGAGTTCTATGCTTTTGGGGAAGAATACAAGCTGAAGGCATTCTGAAATAGCTTCCAAACTCAGCAAACATGAGGGACAAACTAATCCAATGGCTGGGTATTTCAATGCTAAGAGAGCACGGTACTCAGCCATTCAGAAACGTATTACTGATGTGTATTTTAATACCTACATTTGTTTCAATACTGCAAAGCTACACAAGTTCTAATAAAGAGGTAATCCATTGTCTTGTTACTGTAGTAAACAAACAGAAGATACATCATCTTAGGTCTTCTGCTTCCAACTGCACTCTTCCTACATACAGTTGTGTAGGGAAGGAAAATCTGAAAATACTGTTGACGTTCTTCTGGATAGCCGAAGCAAGAAAACATGTTTGTGGCTTATTCTTGTTTTCAAAATAAAACAATATTAATTTAATCAAAAAATTTTGGCAAAGAAGTTTGGACAGTGCTCTCTTGGAGAAGAGCATTTCCATTCTAAAGCAGAAGGAGGCAACATTTGCAGAATTATGCTAGGTAAACAGAAACAGAAGTGTCATTTTTTACTATTTAACAGAACACACAAGCTAACCTCATGAACATACTGAAATTGTTTATATGAAGTCCTGTTTTGTCAGTATCCTGAATCAAAGTTCATCAAATTTGGTATCAATTCTTTAACCGTTCAGAGACCTGAATTGCCTTAAATAAGTGATAGAACTGAGCCGGTAGAGTAAGAAACCCTCTCAGGAAGTGCTAAGCTTTAAACTCCCCATTGCCCTAAGCTCATGAAAAGCAAAGAATAGCATTCTAAACCTGTTCTAGTAATAACGCCTTTGGCTTTCCCCCTGCGTTCCCATTTTTCCCCCCCACTTCTTTCCTGTCAACCCACTATAAAACTAGTTATGTGCTTCTCTCAAACTAGAGGGAAAGCTCTAAGAACAAGAACTCCCTAGCATATAAAACCACTTGTTGTCCCTTCTACCTTATGCAGGCCCAAACCTGAAAATATTTACCAATGCATTCAGCTTTGCTACTGTTGAGAAACAAGGCTGGTTACAATGGCAGCTAAGCCCAAGTTGCGCTGTCTGGCTAGACTTAACAGTTGGATTCCCCCAGCCATCCTGAAGCAGGTTGATGAATCCAGGGAGTCAAAACATAGGACTTCTGCATTTCTGGTTTTGTAGACTGCATCCTGTGTGCAGCCACTACAGCAAGGGCCACAGACTTTCCAAAGGCAGAGCTACAAGAATCTGATTATTTAGAATAACTGTATCAATGCACAACTCCTTGGTTACCTTTTAGAAATTCCTATGCTCAGCCGGATTCCTTTTCCCCCCAGACCTGGTGCGTTCTGGCAGTCTTGCAGTGCCCTCATCTGATCACCTTGCTCACCAAATCTGACATAGGCATACCCTCTACTATTTTCAAAAGGGAGAAAACCAATTCTAGTATGCATAACAGTTACAAAGCTAACGAATTCAGTTTCTGTCTTCTACAAAAAACAGAAGATAGCAGCTACTATAGCTTCTATTACTTAAGCAACCTCTCTGGCATGTGCACGTGCACAGAAAAGGCTTTCACCAAATTAAAAAACTTGGGCCAGAAGCAAAAAGCTTATTCCTTGGTAGCATTAAGATGCAACTCACTGAGAGCCAGCAAAACAATACATTTTAAGTGCTCTCTGCGTAAGTAATCAGATTCCATATTTCTGCATATACAGCAGTTAATCAGTTAGCACTAACCCACTCCTTTTGGAGCCACAAACTTTATTGGTCACAAACACCAAGAGCTGGCTGTAATTATCTGAACCAGTATTAACCGGTACCTCTGAACTCTTCAAACAAAAATATCTTTCAGGTGCTCTTAGAAGAACAACATCAATTGCCTGCAACAATTTGATGGCTTTGCTAAACGGAGCACTGAAAAGCACAGTGGTACAGTTTCTTTTGTAGCCTGTTCAGAAATTATAGCCCCGTGCCTACAGCTTCAAATCAGGCCAAGCTTACCAGCCCAACTCTTACAGCTTAAGTTCACTGCACTTGAATGCCTTCAAGACGTGCTTTTAGGAGCCATGGAGAAGAACCCTCTGGTAAGACCACCATTATAAAGTACTGAGTGTTGTTTTACACTTAAAATAGAACTATCTGTTACAGTCATTCATCAGCTTTCCCTAGGCTGCTGCTCTCTCACTACTGAATGTGATCCTGCTCTCAGTTTCCCACTAACTTTTTCCCCCAGCGGTTATGGCCTCTTTTCATCTATGACACTTTTAAGGGACTACACCATGTTGAAAAATGCTGGTTAACATTTCCTTTTACACAAGGTGCCTCATCGAATTTTCCTGACTAAACCAAACCCCAGAACCTTAACTAGAAGAGGAAGCACACAAACACACATGCCTCCCTGGCCACCATATCTCCCCAAAACATATCTGTTCAGTAACAGACCAACTGTAAGAATACTGCAATTAAAATCAGTATAGCTCTATACACTGCTTTTGTTCGGGATTACTAGCTAATGTCCTTCCCCTTACCCCTTCTGGAATTAATACTGAATTCTGTACTCCAAAACGCGGTTCTTAAGTCATACAAATGACATTTAACAATCAGAATTTTTCCACACAGTGATCCTCAATAAAAACTTCAATCCTCTACTGCAGTCTTTCAACAAATTAAAGGAATACAAAACTGGCTAATAACTGTTCAGTGATTTTTGGACCTTTGTAGCACTAGAGTAACAGCAGTACACTCTGCAGCATAGTTGCAAGTATGTGGGAATAATCTCTTTTTTTCTCTGAAAGGTGTGAGGCCTCTATTTCACCCTACTAAAGATTTTACCACCAACTGTACTGCTAGCATTGAGACACTGCAACTTCTGTGCTTGAATGAGATGCAGGACAGGTTCCTTAAGGTGTCGCAATTTTTCGTCTAAACCTAGTGTTGAGATGCTGTGTCTTTGACTCTTCAGTGTCAGCTTTCTTTCCAAACACTAACGGAGCAGCAGTAGTGACAGAATCCTGCTTCTCTTCTGTCCTTCCCAAAATAAACTGTGAGGCAGCTGCAGACTCTGCACCTGAACACTCTGAGTGAACACCGAATGTAAATGATGGCAAGGCAGCATTTTGTGGACGCAGTCGCAGTACCAAAACCTGCAGAAATAAGTGAATGTCAAGTCCGTAACCCACGGTGTATCTGCAGTACCTGAAGGTTTGAACTACATTCTAGTCCTGATCTTTCCAGTCAAAACTGTTTAACAAACAACCCACCAAACAGTAAAACAAACAAGAAAACCCCATGCTTCCTCTCTACATAAAACTTTTCACAATTGTGTTTTCTGCCCACCACCTGGCTTTAAAAAGTATACGAACTTCTTTGAAAGATCATGTTTTTAGTCTGAACTCCAAATGAACAACGTGTAGGGCATGTAAAGAACAAGCACGTCATTAATGAAAGCTTTTCTCTAAAAAGGATAAACTTATTCTTGGGGAAAAGTGTGGAAACAGAAGTTATCTAGGCAATATTCCTACAGGAAAAACGAATAATTTTGCCACACCTCAAAGGAAAAAATAATTGTGCTTAACAGGTAAGAAAATAAAAAAAATCAGAGCAAACCAAAAAATAAATCACAGAATATGCATCCTCGTTTTAATCATTAAGTATTACCTTTGAGCTCTGCTTTGGTGCTTGGCTTTGCACTTTCACAGGCTACACACTTCGTGGCCTCTGCTTTGTTTTGAACCAAGCAGGTCTCCCAATCCCAGCTTCCTTCAGGCTTCTTAAATTTGTCTAAATCCAGAAATTCTCCAGAAGGAGCAGAAAATGCAGATGCACTGCTACTGGTCACAGGTGTTGGACCCTCTGTGAGACAAACAAGACAGTTAACCATCCTGTTTGAACATGAACTATAAAATGAGCATTAACTTTTAAATTTGATTTGTCAAATCCCACAGAAATGTTCAAAACTACTCCGCAACTCCCCCCCCCGCCCCTGAAAAAAATAAAAGCCACCAAAAACCCACAAAGAAACAAAGAAACAAACAAAAAAACCAGAGTGGAACTCAAAGCTTCCAAACAACACACAACTCTGTTCAGCACACAAGCTTCTGCTGCTGTTGACCACAGTGTAACCTCCATAAAGAGGCCTGACAGGTGCCTTTTAAAAAAAAAGGTGCCTTTTAAGAGAGAAGCAGAAGATAACGCTTCAAATTCAAAACCGGAAAGACAAGAATGGCTCTTCCCTTCCACGGCACACGCAGAAAACTTTTATCCTAGTATTACTTGCATCGCTCTTCCTCCTGACAAGTGCAACGTAACCGTGCAATTCACTGCACCATGGTCACAGTAAACCCCTCATTTCCAAAATTCCTCCTTGCAATGGCAAGAGCCTCAGACAAAGATGCCGACTGACCGCTCAGAGGTTGGAAGTCCAAGAGAATCAACTCTGTCTGAAATCCATTATCTTACCTCATGAAATTTCAGTCTTACCGCACAGGATGATTACAAAAGCCCGGTCTAGTCCATCTTAATTTGTTTCTTCCACGATATATTTGCACAGGTGTTTTTCGATGTAATGGCATGTTAAATGACATTTAGAGTCAAAGTTAGAATTAGAATCGTATTTTAAAAACAATACAACCACGCTCAAAATCAATTACGGTCACACACAATGGGAAACAACCCAGTACTGCCCTGAAGAAGTTACCCAGCGGGTCACTCGCTTTCTTGAAGCCTACCACTGACCTTCATAGGCATCTCTCTGCTTTAGCTTAAGACTAGTTAAGACTACACTGTCTTGAAATCTGGCTTCACATCTCCCCTCAATTACATACAAACGGTGAGTAGAGGCATTTTGGACACATTCTGTAATTTTTTTTACTTATTTTTTGAAAGAGAAAAACGCAGTCATTTTTAACTCTTTCTATGGAGTTCTCATTTTCGCCAGTGAAAAATCACTATGTTGTTTTTAAATTAAGTCACCCACTTCAGCCATCTTCCCTCACCAGCTGCAAAGCCGGGGGTATCTGCATTGATCCAGCTCCGTACTAATACATTTCACAATCAGTTCAATTTATGCGACAGGCTGGAACCTGGGCTGAGACCTCTGAAGTGCCTGTAAACCAATCCTGCAGACAGCCGCTAACCCATCAACCGTACCTGGGAATCGTGTTGCTTAAAATATTCCATATATGCAACGTACTTTTATTCTGTACAAGATTCACAGAGGCTAGGATGGAAACAACAGGAAAAAAAGGACCATACCTGGTTTCTCAGACTGACAGGCTACACATTTGTTATCTTCCGTCTTATTTGGTACAAGGCATATTCCACAGTCCCAAGAGCCTTTCGCCTTCTTAAATTTGTCTCCAAAGCCCAGAGTGGCTGTTGTGTCAGTGCTGCTCGAGGAGGATGTCACTGTCACCGAGCTGTCTGTGACCACTGGTCATGTCAGAGCAGGCATTACTCCCGTTCCAGGTTTTGGTGTCTCACATGCTATACATTTTGTAGCTTCCGGTTTGTTTTGGACAAGACATGTATCACAATCCCACGTTCCAGGTACTGTTTTGAATTTGTCTCCAAAGCCCAGCATCCCTGCTGGGGGCGCTGCTGGCTTTGAGGTGTCGCATTGACTTGAACTTACTGTCTGTTTCATACTCTCAACTGTTGACGCTTTAGTAGCTTGACAAGTTACACATTTGTCCTTTATGTCTTTGTTTTGCAGAAAAGGGTCACATGTATCAGATTGCCAGTACGATGCTTGTTTAGAAGTCTCTTTACCTGCAGAAAAAGTTGTTATTGCAGGCCTAGTATAAACCACTGTGCTTGTTGTAGGTTGTGCAGACGTAGAAGAGCGTGTTTTCAACAATCCAAAGTCTAGGAAGCAAGAAAAAAAAGTCTTCCTGTTAGCGCAGCACCTCACTACATGTAACTAAGTGACTTTACTAGAGGGCAAAAATTTCAACTCAGGTGCCAATGGTTACAACTAGACATTCAGACCGAGCGCAACAGGAAGTCCCCAGAAATCTTATCTAAACGGATGAAATTTCATCTGCTGCACTGGGTCACAACAGAACATTTCGTTAAAGCTTCATTTAACTCTTTGTTTCCAAGCAAGCTTTAAATCAACATTTTCACTGGTCGATACAAGTACAAACAGACAGTAGCTGACTGAAATCTGACAGTCCAACGTGGAATGGAAATAATACAATTTGATTAAGACGCGATGCCCAATCGAATCAAATTTCTAAAGCTCCTCCTTCCGTAGCAGATGACTCAAATCTACTCCAGTAACTGTACAGAAGTTTGTACTCGGAGCAGCAATCCATACGGTATTTTCCCACAGATGCTGAATATTAATTAAATAATAAAAACTCAAGACAATTGAACAACTGTCTAATTTTCTATAATCTTTTTCAAAATGCATCGGACACAGGACAACTCCTTATTTAAAAGGTGGCAATTTTAACAGAAAAGACAAGCTACTAATACAGAAAGACTAAAGGAAATGAATCTTAAACAGCAGCTCAAGTTGCTTGTAAATCTACCTTGAACATAGTTGTTTTGTGGTTTGTTGGTTTTTTTTTAGTCAAAAATGAAGTCTTTGAACAATGTGGATTTAGATTCTGCTTCTTTTAAACCGATAAAGAAAGTGAATGTCACTTCACTCAGAGGTCTTTCCTTAAACAAAATGCACAATGTATTTTCTCTCACTTAGCTCTTTCCAACAGAGAAATGTGCTGCCTTCTTAACAAGTATGTAAGTTAGAAGAAGACTTTTGGAAAAAGATCAAATTCAATAAAGCCCTTTTTCTTAAAAGATATCTTTTCCACAGACACACTTTATGAAACTGTTGAAAACAATTGCAATTGCTTAAAAACAAAATTCAGAAAAGGGTTTTTAACGTAAAACACTCCACTTCTGTTTGCAGTTTAAATTTTAATCCACAGGAGCCATTGTAAGCTAAGGCCCAAAGATTCGCAGCTTTCGCCATGTATTTGGAACTGAAGCTCTTTCCTATTCTTTCTTCACCTGGGCTGAAGGTGGGACAGGAGTGTTGAGTTTTACAAACATTTCCTTTTCAATTCCACAAATTGTATTTACTTAAAATGAAACACCGATTATCTGGCTAATTCTCTTAGTACCTCATTTACAATTACATCCTAACACGTAAAGGAGATGCAACCCATCTGCTTTTCATCTTGCAGTTTTACTTCCAGCAACAAACACCACTTAGAATAGAAGGGGGCAGATGCACCCTAACAAACGCAGCGCTTAATGTAATGCTCTCCTACATTCATATTTATAGCAGATACTCTATTAACCATAAGTCGTGTGTTGGTTTTTTTTTTAATAAAAAATGCTAGCGTATTTTTTGCAGCATCTTTTTAAAAGGAGTTCATTATCTCTCCAGGATTTTTTAGAACGTCTAAGACGCTTCCTTCCTTTAAGACGTGGGCAGTGGTGAAGGGACCACCAGCAAAATCTTTGACCTCCTCTTTCTGTGTGTTGATGTTGGTTGAGGTGGTGGTGTCTTTTGAAACAAAAGAAAACAAAAACAGCTTTCACAATGTGACCTAGTTAGAGCAGATTATACTCACTTTTGTTAGAAACAAGAATTTCCAGCTTTCATGCTTCTCACATAAGAATCTTCACAAATTCTACTTACTTTGCAATGCTTTATGATTACAAGCAAAACAAAAAGCAACAAAACAAAAAAAAAATATAAAAGCAGATCTGTCACTGGAAAAATACTGCAGAAGTCCAACACTGCCTGGAATTGCTAGCATGCGCAGACAGGACAGATTGAAGATTTAATAAAGAAAAAAAGGAAAATAAGCACTTCAGATCTGAAGTGCTAAAGTTTCAGTTACCTAGGGTAAGAAAGGGCGTCACTGGAGTACCACTGGGTCCAGAAAGTTCTGCCGATTTTACAACGGGAACACTAAATGTAAACCCAATCTGCTATGAACAAGAGAGGTTTTTCAGATTCTCAAGCCACAGGAACTTCAATCGAATGCACACACAAAACCAAATCTGAAAGCTGCTCTTCACATTTGTAGCATGCATGCTGAATGACAAATTATAAGCCAGAAGCCTACATACTTTTCTCCATCAAGGCAGATTCTGCTTTAGTGTTCTGCAACAGCCTACTAAATGCCTAAGAAAAAAAGTCAAGCTCCTTTATTATTTTACTTACAGAAGACGTAGGTAGCACTTCTGCCTCAGTAGATTTCACAACTGGAGATGAAAATGCGAACTCAGGACTGCTAACAGTACTTGTTGGTTGTATCTGTATTTTCAAAAGAATTAAAGGTTTATATTTAAGAGCAACAACTACTTGAATTCACTACCCAACAGAAGTCCCGCAGTGACGTCGAAAAACCTGATGTTTGAGTTATTTTGCAGATAAAAGTAATAATAAAACACAGGGAAGTTTCCAAGTGGGTATAGGACAATATCTTCAAAACCAAATTCCAGAAACTGAGAGGAAAAGCTGGAGATGCTACTTAGGTCTAAATGCACGGAAAAGCAAGCCAGGAAGCTGAAGAACGGCAAACTCAGCCCAATGATACTCCAAGAACTTCAGCAAACACCTCAACATGTTAAAGCAGCTGTCTACTTCAAACCGTACAAAAAATATTTCAAGTACTCTGGAACAGATTAATGTTTATTTTATTGCAATAATATGCCAATTATTGCACCCTAGGCTCATTCTATGTGAGGCTTATATGACCACGTTACCTCTAATTTAATAACTTAAATAAAGTTGTGGTTTAACCATTGCAGGCAACTAAGCACCACACAGCCACTCGCTCACTCCCTCCAAGTGGAACAGGGAAAAGAACCGGAAGTAAAGAAGTAAAGTTGTTAAATTTGAGGTAGCATTAATGACTCATCGCATGTAATGGCTACCTGGAAAGACAAATGCCATAACCCTGTACATACTCCCCACTCCTTCCCCTTCTTTCCCCCAGCATTTATTGCTGAGCACGATGCTAAATGGTGTGGAATATCCCTTCGGTCCTCTGGGCTCCGCTGTCCTGGCTGAGTGCCCTCCCAGCCTCTTGTGCATCCCCGACCTCCTCGCTGGCAGGGCAGCATGAGAAACAGAAAAGGACTTGTCACTGTGTAAGCACTGTTCAGCAACAGCTAAAACACCAGTGCCTTACCAACACTGTTTTGCTCACAAATC
Organism: Anser anser; assembly: GCF_964211835.1. Classification (NCBI taxonomy): domain Eukaryota; kingdom Metazoa; phylum Chordata; class Aves; order Anseriformes; family Anatidae; genus Anser; species Anser anser. The sequence continues at coordinate 111,325 of NW_028153816.1, forward strand.
TGCAACACAGCATCATCTACTACGAAGAAAATTAACTCTACCCCTGCCCAAACCACTATAAATAACTTGGCATAAAGTCCACACCCCCTTTCCCCCGCAGACTTCCACAGCATTTGAAGCAGTTATACAATCACGTTAAATGGGAGTTGGCAGGCTCTAAGACTGAGAGAAGCAGAATCAAAACATTTATGCCTTTTTCCCCAAACTGGCATACAACCCCAATTCATTCAGCTGCGTAGAAACTAATATTTGTTAGTTTCATGAGCACCACAGAAAAAGTCAACTCGCAATAAAGCAGTATACTCATTGTAAACATTATTTATAGCATAAAGATTTACCTTGCCCGCCGCCGTCGCTGCTGCATCTGCCATGCCTGCCGCCTCCGTTGAATTTGCCACGCTTGTCGTTGCCACTGTTGACTTTGCCTTGTCCTTTGTCATCAGCAGGTATGGCATGCCCGCCGCCATTATTGGACATGTCAAGCCTGAGGGCACTGTTGAACATGTTATGCCCGACGTCGCCGTTGTATATATCATGTCCTCCACCTCCTCCTCTGATAGATCTGTCAAGTCCTCCACCTCCGATGGATCTGTCATGCCCTCCACCTCTGATGGATCTGTCATGCCCTCCACCTCTGATGGATTTGCCATGCCCGTCGCAGCTGCTGGAGTTGCCGTGCTCATTGCTGCTGTTGAAACAGCGCTCGGTGACGCTGAGACAGCGCTACTACCAACGAAACTAGAATTGAACTGAGGCAGCGATGCAGCACTGATGGGTAGGGGTATGTTCGGTAGCACTGGTTCCTCCACTTCCTAAAGTTGCAAATTTTAATTTTTCTTATACAAGACATACTACTTTCTCACCCCATCCCACCCAATTTATTAACAAAATTAAATAGAACAAAAATCCATACAAATTAAGAGAAAGCAAGTTTCCAGAAGAAATCCCGATCTCCCCACCTCTGTCTACCACGTCATTTTAATTTATGGCAGGCCTGCTTCCACATTATACTCTATTCAACAACTGTACAGCAAGAACACTGAAAGTTAACTCAAAACCTGTGCAGAACAGAGAGGCACAGATCACATTTTCTTTCTTTCTTTTCTATACTTTAGTCATCAAAGCTCTAGAGAAGCATCATCCTTTCTAACTACCCTCGCATGGCTTCAATTAAGAGTACACTCTCAAGACAAGTGAGAAAGTGTTCCTCTTGCAAAATTAGGCAGGATAGCTGCCAAAGTTTCTAAAGTCACTACAGCAGTGAACGTGGAAAAAGGTAATGTTTAAAGAAGCAGGTAGGTTCAACAACCAAACTAAACACAAAAAGCACCAAAGAAAGTCAGACTAGCAGCACTGAAGATTGTGTTCTGGTAAATACAGTCTATACCATGTATCAGGATGCAAATATAAAAATCAGAAGAGAGCCTCTTAACAACTTCAATTTTCATCCCTGCCACTTACTTTATTTGATTACTAAGATTGGATGAGTTATGTTTTAAATGGCATAGAAAATCTGACCGAAATTTGTACAGTACTATCATGATCTACTTAGAAATGACTAGGCAGGGATGTAAGTTGGTACTACTCATATTCAGTGCATCCTGTAGCTTACATCTGTTTCACAGTTTTGATTTGAAAAGTTTATGGAACCTTTGATATTTGGACCATTATTTTATTTGTGTTACAGGAATAAACAACAGTGTTTACGATTTCTTTATATTGCATCATCCAGAAGTCCCATTTAATGATTTGAAACTTAAATTAACTTAAATACTTAATATTAACTTAATATTAATTAAATACTTAATGTTAACATAAATACTTAAATTAACTTACAGGCAGCTTATATAACATCCAATAAAAGAAAAAATAATCTGAATATTCATGGTCATAGTTTTATGGAATAGATTTTTCCTATTAAAATGAGAAAAAAACTCTCTCACAATGAGTTTGGTGAGTATCAAAAACTGAGTCATCGTTAGCAGACATGCAGAATGCTCTCTTCTACTACTCTTTTTCACACTCTTGGCCTGTATCTTTCTGTATGACTTAAATATGAAACCAAAAATTAAGCTTTTTTTTTCTTTTTATACTTGGCACTCGTTTCAAGTATCATTCCTGTAGAAAAACTATACAAACCTTCACCAAAACTTCTCTTCTTAGGACTCATTCATTCAATTGCTAACGAGAAATGTTATAGTTTGAAGAATCTCCAAGGTAAGAGAATTAAAAATTTCAAAATTACATAAGCAAAGTTCAGGTATTCAAACACAGGAAATCAATTGGAGCCTGCTCTGAAACCCACAAGAAAACAAAAACAATGCAAAAATAAAGCGGTATTGTTATAATTTACTATGATGCAATAAAACTGACACACTTAGCTAGTTACTTCAGTAAGCTCAGTGACAGCAATTAATTTAAGAGTCACTTACCTGTTCTTGTACAGCTCTTGATAAATAGTGTATTCCTCTTTCCCTTCTCATTTTGCCGCCTCCGCTACTCACTCCTGAAGACAGACCACTGGACGCAGCAGTACTGAATTTGTAGCTGGTCACATTGCTAGCACACGACAGTACAGAAGTTGGGGGAAAAAAGAGAAAAAAAACTTACCAGCCAAATTTTTTTTTCAAGATATTAGAGCTGTTATTAGTCCTAGAATTGAAACCTGCTGATCAGAAAAAAACTAAAGCTGTCTCACAAGTTGCTAAACGCTGGTAAATACTTGATGTTCTAAATAGGAAAAACTTTATTAACAGCAGCAATGAAAAGGACATACATAAGTGCACCGTTCACATGGGAACAATGACTAAGCCAGAAGACCTGAAATAGAAGAGCTGATTTAGATTGTTATTTTCCAGTGCTTCCTTTAAATAGGACTGGTTCTCTGATTCTGCGATGCACGTGTATCTTTTGCAGGGATATAAAAGAACAGCTCACAAAAATACAGAAAGAGTGCACATATGCACACATACACATGGGAAACACTGCCAACAGCTCTGATAGAATAGGGACGCCTTAGACTTGTGTGGCAAGGTAATATGGCCTAAGCTTCAGAAGCAGCTCTGGCTTTCATGTGGCCATCAGCAGGAACAGCAGAGGTGTTTGGGTATGCCAACATTCCAGAAGTCTTTTCAGACATGAATACAGATCCCTTTTGTAAGGCATACAAAGGCATTTTTCTGGTACTTAAAAAAGCCTAGCTCAAAACCAGAAAGATATCCTAATCCAAGAGCAAATGGGGAAAAAATAACCCAAACCAGAAGTGAAATAGGGAATAACTCTAACAAAAGTACTATGGCAAGAAAATGAAGTATGCCTGGAAAAACTGTGACCTCAAAGCTTATCTTGCAGCCAATCAGTCAGTCAGTACAGAAGTGCATTAGATCGCACTGGAAGACACCAGGTCAAACTCCCACAATACTGAGGAGGAGAACTGGTCTAAACTTGTCAAATACTTGACAACAGCCTGCTTAGCACTGTAACTGCATAGAGGAAGAAAGATCCCTAAGGCATATGCTCAGACTTTTCTCTAATCCGAACTGTCAATCCATTAGAATTCTGAAAAAAGTCTTACATCAAAATAGATCTTCATTCAGACAACTATCGCTTGCCCGTAACAGCCCATATTCCTCTTTCTGTTAACACCTGTGAGCTTCAAGGGGGCAAAGACAGTTGTCAGCCTTCAAGCAAGTCTAATCTACAATTGGACTCAGGATATAAAATATATATATATACACACACACACATAGATATATAGCATTGGTGGGCCAGAGATTTACTGAGTATTCCAACTCAACTGTCCAAAGGGACTCTTGCCAGCAGATCAGTGTGGTGCTCCTGCTCCAGAACATGGCACCCAACAGAGACCAGCATCACAAAAAACACTACCACCACTACCTACTCTACAAACAAAAGGTAGGGCACTGCAATAAACTTTGTGAACGAAATCAAAAGCAGTGTGAGTTTTCTGTATCTCCTTCCTAAATGGAGAAGTAGAAAGGAGTTCTAACAGAGACAATTTAGAACAGTTTGAAAAAAACATAATTAAAACCCAGCACCTGATTGCACCTGTACCAGAACCTTAAAGCCAGTCGCTTCCACCCCTAAAAAGGTGGTTGTTGTGAAGTCCAACTTTTAGATGCCAAAACAAAGTGTTGAGTTCTTTCTGCAAGCCAAAGAATGCCCATGGTCACATAAGAATTGCTTGGCAGATGAGCATAGAGTCAACAAAATTCCCTGCTACTGTTCTTTGAAAAGAGCGACCCCCTAAAAACCGAGTGCAAAGTCCCTTAACTCAAGCATTATTACCCAAAACACCATTTGCCCAGAAGGAAAAGCCATCAATATTATCTGGAGGATAACTCATTTGACCTAAACCAAGAAAGCAGTATAACACAAAGCAGTCTCCTCAAGAAGAAATTCAATTAATTCTGCTGGATTTTTTTTATTTTAGAGATGAGTTAGCATTTGGCCTCAAATGATCCTAAAGAACACATGGTCTTCATGTGAACTCAAAGCAGACAATTAACTTCATCATGAAAGGAGTATTAAAAAAAAGAATAATAAATCATAAATCTTCCTCCATGTTTTTGCTTAAAAAATAAAGAAAAAAACACATCAATAAACATCCTCCTGAACTGTAACTCACTTCCCCTACTTCACCTTCTAAAGAATACTTCAGAAAGAATCATCCCATTAGGACAGAGCTTTCAAACTGCAAGCAATTAAATAGCTAAAACTAATAGCTTTTCCCCTAGGGAACATTAGGAGGGACAAATTATTTTGTTATAAGTAAACTGAGTTATAAACCATGAAATATCTGTCAAAGCAAAATTTGTAACGCTACAGATTTAGTCAAACTACAAAATGAGCCATATTTCCTGTAGAAGGAAAAAATTAGGCCTCCAATAGCAAAGATCCTTTCTGTGGATACAGCATTATAACGTGCCTTGTTTCCCATCTTCGTATCCTACTCAGAAGATAAACTTGGGATAAAAAGTGGTCTATCAGTACTTTTATTCTTGCTCATCTTCCTTCCGTTCATAAAAACAACAATTTTCTCAAAGTTCTATTGATCTTCAAACACAATCCAGACTTTGCAGCTCCCTCAAAATACAAAATTTTCATTGGATTTCCCATTCCTTTTACTGAGAACTGTCACCACCTTTCAGGTGCAGACCGTACTGAAAAAGGAGATTTCTTTCTTTCTTCAAGTAAGTTTTAAATTAATAGATGTCATACCTTTCAGATGGTTCTGCTCGCTGTTCTGCAGGCAAAGTCTTCTCTCTCATCCCCTGCAAGTTAAGTTTAGTTCAAGACTTAGCTGAATATGTACAGAATACACAAAGTACCAACAACCACTTCATGTGGTTTTTTGTGGTTTTTATTTTATTTATTTATTTTTAATTTTATAGCACTGAATACACCTCACCTACTTAACGTTGTTCCCTAATTCAGCATTGTGGGTACAGTTCAGTTAAATTTTGGGGCTAAAGTAAGCATCACTGCTTCACTCAGCATTGAGGACAAACTGATAGAACACTAAATCAAATTTGTCAAATCCTCTAACAAAGAAAGTAATTATTTTAAACAAAATGACAAAAATTGTGTGTGTGGGGGGGAGAGTTTTCATCAAAACTTGTGTTTACCAGCCCCGTAAAAGGGACATACTTTTCTGTTTTCTATCATTTATCAACAAACAAGAAAAAAAAAAACTCTACCCCCCTAAAAACTAAGCAGTTGCTGCTACATTCATTTTAGAACTTTACCAAATGGAGATTGTGCTGGCTAAACAATACAGAGATTGAAAGAGTTAAAAGCAATAAGCAACCAGTATTACTGTCCACTTTGATTTCCAGCCTAAGAAGCCCATACACTTAACACGTGGTCATTTGTACACTCAGACTGATACTGGAAACACAGATGTTTTCGCAGAAAGAGATGCCCATTTAATTTTATGGAAAATTTATTAGACTCCATCTACTCCAAAGCAATCAAAACCGATAACTCAGCACATTGTCAGAACTCTCACTTGGAGCACATAGCTCACCTGGAATAGTTTACACAGAACACGAGCATGTTTCATCAGTGACAGCTTTGTGTACATGAGAATATAAAAGGAAAACATTTCTGTCTTTTAATATTCTTTCACTGACAACAGGATGACTCAATAGCACATCATGACATCGTGAAAACAACCACAAGACACTGAGTGTTCCAAAAACAGAATTAAATCCATAAAAGCTCAATCTATTTCACAATGGTTCCCACTGCCTTAAAGCTCGCCTCAAACATACTATCAGTACTTTTTGCAAAGATAGGATAACAATTGGTTTGAGAAACATTCCAAGACTGGAAAAAAAAACAGGCACATAAAGACTCAAAAATGTACTCACTTGGAACTTTGTGTCTCCTCTCTGGCAAATTTTGCTGGACTGAGTAGTTGAAGTCGGTGATGGTTCAGAATACCGCGTATAACGCATCGGCTGACGGTTTACTGTTGGTGTCACAAGTCTCTTAACAGGTGGAGGCTGGAATGCATTCTGGGATTCCAGCTTTGAAAGGGAAACAGCAATCAATTTATCCTTATGTCCACCCAAATTAATTCCAATATTTATTGATGAAAACAAATTACAGAACTATAAACCTCCCCCCATCGGTCTTGGCACTCAGTGAATACGATTTGAAAATTCTGAAGACCGTTCAACTTGTAGAGGGAAATCACCAGAAAACCAGTAACGAAATCCATAAAGCTATATATAAGTAGCCAAAGTCTGACTGAATTCCATTTCAAAATTTGGCAGTTAGCTTCATAGACAAAATAATTCATGCTACCATAATTAAAATAACCCATGTTCCTAGAATATGCTCCTATCTTTTCCTCTGCCCACACTGTGATTTTTTTTTTTAGTAGCTTAATTCATTAATTTAACATTCGAAGTGTTAAGCAACTAATTATACAGGCTTCTGGGCTTCACATTCCCTACATTTTCCCTCTTCAAAGTTACACAAACAATAGAACACACTCAAAAAAAAAACAACTTGTCAATCTTACAATAATCTCATTCATTAAAATATGATCCAATGCTTTACATGTGCATTAGATGCACTTCAAGTAGTGGGTTTGACTTCCCTTTTCAAAGCATTTTCACAGACCAGAGTTAATTTTTAACACAGACCACTGCGTGTTCTGCAAAACTGACTTAACTGAACTGTCAGACAGAAAACAAACCCTAAAGGCTACAAGATTTACCGATGGCTCCGCCTGCGGTCTTAAGGATCAGAAAATACAGTCTTAGGAAGCATGCTATTGTTCAAATCAATACCAACAGGAAATCGTTTACGCTGCAGCTTTAATTTCACAGTATCTCCCAGCTCTTAGTAATAGGATTCACACTCTCTCTAAAGTATACAAAAATACATCTTTCTAAAAAATATTACATTCAGTTTGAAACCTTGAATAAGACATGTTTTATGTAAGTTCACAAATCTACTTCGAGTGAACGACGGTTCATTGCTGGTTTTAAAGGTAAAAAAGAAAAATATTAATTCCCCCAGTTAGGCATTCAATACACCAAGAGCTATTCTGCCTGGTACAGTTCCTTGAAATAAGAAAAATACCACATCACTGCTACCCACTGCAGAAGTTTAGCCTGAGTGCACAAGTGTTCCGTCAACCGCATGTTCACTTTAGCAGGAAAACACACGATCGTCTCCTCAACAAATAATTGCTTCTCATCGCGGGCTACCCTTCTCCCGCCACCATTATGAATTCTAGTATTATGAATAGACAATCTATCTCCTTTCACCCACTGACAGCTGCGTGCAACATTCATTTAGTGGCTGACAATTTCAGGCTCTCTGTTGCAAATCTGGCAGATCTTTCTTAATGCCTTATCACAGGTATATTGCTATAATATAACTGAGAATTCACACCAGATTTGGTTTTAGTTATTTGGATAATATTTATGATATACTTCACTTCTCCATGCCCTTGTAATTTGGCAGATGGTGAAAAGATGGTCCAGGAAATCTGAGATGTTTGTAAACTCTGAAGTGATTGTAAACTTAATTATACATCCATCCAATCAAGGAATTAGCACAGAAACTTCTTGAGACACTGTCCCTTTGCTCATTAGAACAGAAGATGAAAAGTTTGCACATCTTGTTATTTCCTTCAGTCACCTGATCTTCAAGTGGTCATTTAAGGGTTTTGCAATTTAATAAGCCCAAGGATACCCCTAACTAAAGTCGTCAAAAAAAGATGACTAGTTTTCATTTTTTAAAGAAAATGAAAGGAAATCATGCTTTACCACAGCATTATCACCAGTTCTGTGCTACCTCCAAATAGGAATTTAGGAGCGTTAAGATTTATAGCGTCGAAAAAGAAAAAGAAAAAAAAAACCTCTACCCCCCTAAAAACTAAGCAGTTGCTGCTACATTCATTTTAGAACTTTACCAAATGGAGATTGTGCTGGCTAAACAATACAGAGATTGAAAGAGTTAAAAGCAATAAGCAACCAGTATTACTGTCCACTTTGATTTCCAGCCTAAGAAGCCCATACACTTAACAAGTGGTCATTTGTACACTCAGACTGATACTGGAAACACAGATGTTTTCGCAGAAAGAGATGCCCATTTAATTTTATGGAAAATTTATCAGACTCCAACGATGGTTCATCGCTGGTTTTAAAGGTAAAAATGAAAAATATTAATTCCCCCAGTTAGGCATTTAATACACCAAGAGCTATTGTGCCTGGTACAGTTTTGCAGTTTAATGATACCCCTAACTAAAGTCATCAAAAAAAGATGACTAGTTTTCATTTTTTAAAGAAAATGAAAGGAAATCATGCTTTACCACAGCATTATCACCAGTTCTGTGCTACCTCCAAATAGGAATTTAGGAGCGTAAGATTTATAGCGTCGGAAATTAACAATTTTCCTCCTCTTTACTTTGAATGGTGATAAAAAGCACAAAAACTAGTTTTCTGTGCCCGAATGAACACGGAAGTCTGTACAAAGTCTATATGACCACTCAATCAGTATTTTTCTATTTGTGATCATTTCTTCAAGAGAAAACTTGCCTCAACAGGAATTTTAATATGCAGCTTCACCCCAAGTTGGGGGACAAGATAAAACGACTTGGTGTGTTCTAGAGTTGTTGCTCTCAACTTACAAAGATAACATAATTCTTAACCTGAGTAATCTTCACAACCCATCATCTATTGTGGATACATGCCAATATTAACTTGATTTGATGTCTATGTTGTCACTGAGGTTTGAGAAAATTTTTCTAATAGTGATAAAGCATTGAAAAAGTTATCTACCTCAGCTTAAGACATTATTGGTTCTTACCTTTCTTCGTTTGGACTGGAAGTCAGTAATATCCGGTTTATCTATGTCCGGAGGCTAAGGGAAAAAACAAAGCATAAATATTAGAGGGCAATTTTTTTTTTTCCTGAGAGAGAGGGTTCCCTGCAACAAAAATGTGGGGGTTCATGGTCAACTTACACAACACAGCGGCAAAACAGATGCCATTCTTTCAGCATCCTGTTGAAAAAACAGCGCAATAAATTAAACCGGCCACAACGTAAGGAAGAATAGTTTTATCTTTATGCTTTGATGGCACATTTACTAAGTTTTATAAACACATGAAGCAAAAACAGATTAAAAGAAGTGCTATTTACCAACAAAGGGCTTGACAGCTTCTCCATTGCCTCCAAGATGCGCCGTGCTGAGGTACTTAACGTAGCGCGGGACCGCACAGTTTCTTGTCTAGCTTTCGCTCTCCTTTGTGCCTGAAAAATTAGCATTTTAAGTGTTACAATGGTCAATTCTGAGCTAAAGAGGCATGTATTTTACGTCCCAAGGCTACACTGATGATACAATCAATATATTCTGATGACAGAGAAAAATGCAGTCACTGGGAGTTTAAGCCATAAAGAAGAGAATACATTCGGAGTTTAATGAAGTTTACCTTGGGCCTCAGTGCATCTTGCACGTGCTTGTTGCACGAGCAATAAAAGAACTCCGTACTTGTAAAAGGTCAAGACGGATGATGCTAGGACTGCTAAGGCCTCCGAAGCAGTAATCAGGGAAACAGAACTCAAGAAAAGGCTTGTGGTACAGAAAGCATTTTCAGTAACAACACAGACCTCAGAGTTTCACGATGGTCTAAGTGTACCATCTTAAAATCAGTGTATACAATCATAACCAGGAACTAGTTTTACTTCTCTCTTGCTTCCTCCCTTCCCCCAAGATTAAAGTTGGCTGCAAATCTTTGTCTTAAAAGATAAAGATCTGACTTAAACTGTAACAGATCTAAACATTACACTGAAAAAGTAAACTGTTTATTTGCACCACCCAACTTCAAATATCAGTCGAAAACTTCCTTTGGTGTGACTTTTTTTCTTCCCAGGTTAAACCCCTCAAATAACCACACTGTGCTTATCACACGATGTGAAGACAGGAAGCAGACCACGCAGCATGTAAAAACACAAGTGAGACTCACAGAACCACAGAATGGTTAAGGTTGGAAGTGACCTCTAGAGATCGCCTGGTCTACCCCCCCGCTCAAGCAGGGCCACCCCGAGCAGGTTGCCCAGGACCATGTCAAGTCAGCTCTTGAAGACCTCCAAAGAGGGAGACTCCACAGCCTCTCCGGGCAACCTGTGCCAGGGCTCCATCACCCGCACAGTGCAAAAGCATTTCCTGATGCTCAGACAGAGCCTCACATTTCAGTTTGTGCCTGTTGCCTCTTGACCTGGCACTGGGCACCGCTGAAAACACAATGGCTCTCTATGCTCTTTGCACCATCCATTCAGGTATTTATATACACCAATAAGATCCCCCCAAACCTCCTCTCCTCCATGCTAAACAGGCCCAGCAGTCCCTGCCTCTCCTCAGAGGAGAGGTGCTCCCAGTCCCTTGATCTTCTTGGTGGCCCTTCGCTGGACTCTCTAGTACCTTGCTGTCATTCACAGCAAGCAGCAAGAAGCAAGCTACTCTCTCCTTTAAAAGCCTAGTATTTTGGTTCCTCTTTTTACCATAATGCAGTAATATTGTAAAAAACAAAAATAGCCGACCAAAGAGGGTTCCCAGCTTTGCACCACAAGGTTTCAAGGTTTCCCGTAAGTGAGGTACTTGTACTGCCCTTTTTCCGTTGCACAAATGGACTGTCAGAACAGAGCCAGCAAACCCGCGTTTTCATTTTCTTCAAATTCCTTTTGATTTATCGATAAAAGTCACTTTCATTTAAATACATTCCTACCAAACCTGATTTGACTTTCCTTTTCGATTCAGCTCTAGCTAATCAGAGTTGTCAGCAGTTTTTATTTGCTATTTCCAAGAACTCTTGGGGGCAAATAACTCTCTCCAAGAACTATATGAATCGTTCAAAACAGAAAGCATGTTACTGCTTATCTTGGGACTGCATTTAGTCCTGCATGCCTCTGTGTACCAGAAGAACAAAGGATCAGCAAAGTTGATTTTAGATATTTTCAAAGACTGCAGGTTTATACAACATATCCATAGCATGAATGTAGGCATGCTTGGAAAAGAAGATCCACAGATAAATATTAGCCAGGTTTGACTACTACATTTGACTACTAATACTACACTACTTTTGTCATACCCGATAAGGTTCCGTTCTTCGCTGCCTTGATCTTACAGCTGCACCACCATAGGCCGTCTTTCCGGGGTAAAATGGAGAAAACCCAAGCTGGTTTTGCTTAAAAACAGATGTGCTTCCACGTGCCTACGGAAACACAGTACGATAGGTGGATAGAAAAACAGGTACACATTCAAACTGATTAAAAGAAATACTGTGCAGTACTTACAGGACACAGTCCTCCAAAAGCAGATAAACCGAATGCGGGTTTCTTAGAGCTAGCTGCAGAATGCTGCGAGAGGGAATGAGTTCTTTCAGCTCCTGCGGGCAAGAGCAGTGATGATGAAGTATTTTTTAAAACTGCAACATCTGCCAAAATGACGTATGCTAGATGTAAATGCCTCTCGTACGTACAGAACTTTAACAATAAAGATCACACTAATTCAAGTTCTTCAATACAGAAAAATAAGCATGACTTCAGCTTCCTTAAATAGATCAACTTCACGTACAGACTGAAAACCAAGTATCACCTACAAACTTGAAAACTGTTCACAGAGCTGCAAGTAGTTTTCAGCAATCTTACCAAGTTAATACTGTGCTTCCAATGCAGATATTTTTTTCCTTCAGGCTAAGATAAAAGAGGACCGCATAAACATCAGTGCATTTGTACGGACAAAGCTTTTTTCTGTGTTGGTAAAAGGCTGGAGGCCAGCACAGATCATAATCGCACAGGTTTTAAACCTGGAAGATTCCCCAAAGGCTGCTCTAAGAGTTAACGATCTTCTGCCCATGTATGTTTTACGAAGACACACCAGAAAGTTCTAGTGCACTCAGGTTATATTGCTAAAGCCCAGCAACTCTACTCTACTACTCAGCTGTACAAAAGTTCTCTGGAAAACCTGCTGAGCACACGTCAGTCCCTGTCTATATGGGGGACTAGAAAAAGCTGCAAACCTGCTGTTCGCCCTTTCAGCGAGAAGACCTACGTACCAACCTACATCGACACGATGCTTATTTTTTATTTTAAAATGGTGTGCTTTCCTCAATGAATTTGGCAAAAGACATGAAAAGTATTGACAGCTGAAGCCTTCTACCAAGAAAGGTCAAAAAACAGCCTATAGCTTATGACAGAGTAGTTTCTTTATCTTCTCTTGCTGAAACACAGGAAAACATCTCGTGTTCCTATTTGTCACCTGCACTTATTCACATTTAACCAGCTGTCTGTTAGATATTCTGAGTCACTCTTCCTTCTAGACAATCAGCCTAGTTGTCAAGTTACGGCAAGTCAGCCTGATTTCCTACCGTCCCAGTTCAAAATTTACATATAACCTAGCTGAATGTGTATATTTCAGCATTGACTCTTTCTAACATCAGGGTATCATAAACGTATTCCAAAGCACGCTTCTATTAAAAAGGTGATAGGATTATATACTTCTAAAACACTAAAAATTCAATTTAATTCTCGCATCCAAAGTTGACATTCACCTATTTTATTTACTAAGGTGATGTGGAATATTAAAGAACGCAAGGTACTTCACATTAAAAAAAAAGTCAATTAAACAGAGAACACAAAAATCACCTTCATCAGATGCTCTAGAGGAGGAATCACTGGTTGTTGAGATGTTATCATCGTCTTGTTGAGAGGTAGAATCTTCTATTTCTTTTATCAAGGACAGCCTAGGACTGCCAATGCCAAATACAGAAGATGTCGAGGGCTGACAAGGTGGGACAGGAGAATCCAGCGTGGTATAATTCAGACGGCTCCGATGAAGAGAGGGCCTTGTTAACACAACTGGGAAGTTCAGTGCTGATCTACTTGTGGATGGTTCTAGACAAGAACAGGGAGATAATTAGCTTTGCTATAGACAAGCTCACAGAAGCCAAAACCTGTTTCCTATCGACAGCCATGCTATTGCCAAGTTCTAAGCGCAAAAAGAGAGAAGCCAAATTTAACTTCTTCCTCACCCAGATACGGTTGCATCTAACTGTCTGGCTACAACAACAACACTGCTTGCGATACACAGTATTAATGTTGCATCCAGAAGTAGTTAACTATGAGGATTTACAACACCACATTCTGACCCCGTGCTCAAATGCTCTAACGCTGACTTGGCCGTTCACTAAATCAAACATATATACTCCTTCTCCCATGTACAGCTTGCAATAAGCTTTACAAAATTTGAGATTACACGGTAAATTACAGATAACACTGCAGCTTCCATAATATTGGAACAAAGGTTACATTAATCTGAATACACAACATGAAAATGAACGTTTGCAGTACTTTTTTCCCAAGTTCTTCCATATCAGCTCACGTTAGAGGCAAAACATCATCTCCTACCCATTAACTATTGGGATTTTGACCCAAGGGACAAGGATGTTGACCCAAGTAACCAGATGAGCATTTTTCCCTCTTGAAGCAAAGGGTCTGCAAACAATGCCAGTGGCCTGGAATAGGTGGCCTTGAAGTCTATCTTGCTAAATGAATGGAACTATTCATGGGTATTTTGCCTGATGAAAGCCTACTGTCTCTCCCAGGAATCTGGGCAATTCAAATGACTTTGAGCCACTATCCTCTTGATACTTGAACTGAAGCTTAAACTAGTTAGTTCAATCTTCATAACCACTGCAGTACCACTAATTAGCTCTCCAAACCATGAGCAGATTTTTAGGACAGCACCGTTTGAGATACAGAAAGTTCTTCAGGCGGAAGGCCACCCAATATAGGCTCCAGCACACTGATACCTCAGAACTGAAGAAACACATTGGTTTCAAAATGTAGTAATAATTAAAAAAAATAATCTTATTCTTAAGCATAGTAAGCAACACCCACGGACAGCAACATAAGCTGCAAAAGGTTCCAGGGTGTCCACCTGCTCCTGATCTCCTGGAGTTAGCAAGCTTGCAGTGCAGCTGTTCTTAATGAAAGCTCCTTTCACGCAGTTACATAGGAAAGCCAACATGTGTTCCTCAGTCACGAAGACCTTCTCTATTCTTTTCTCCAAACTCATTCCCAAGCTACAGCTACACAGAAAGCCATCAATCTCCTTGTTTACAATTAGATGAGATTGGAGGCAAAGATATTTCCTCCTTATTTTTTGATTCTGCCAACAACAGAAGCAACTGACTTTCCACATTATCTATGGTTACCTACGCACGCTCAGACAAAACTTCTTTACTTATTAAAAGCTGACTTCCCCAAAACAGCTAATTTAAGAGAAACTCAAATAAGAATAGATGCAAATTTATACAACAGGACTACAGGAACAGTGAGAGGCACTGGATATAAGACAAATTAATCTTTCATGAGGTAAAGGAGTTGCAAACCTCGTTGCCAACGGTCCAAATACCTTTTCAAAGACACCCCCTCCCCCCGCGTAGACCTTAAAGTTATTGAATATTTTAAGGATAATAATCTCATAAACCACATGCATGCACAAGTTCCCCAGTTCACCATCAAGTTAACGAGGAACTTTACTAAATTGATCAAAGCCCAAAACAAAAACAAAACAAAACAAAACAAACAAAGTCGGGACACGAGACGGAATTTTCCTCTGCCATTCTAGCATCTAGTCTTTTGTTTCGAAGACTGCAAAACAAATTAATTTTTTTAATTGCCTTAGGCAATTAGACAGATTTTCATTCCATATCTTTTAAAAGATGGAAAATGCAACCCAGCACACTTGCAAATGACTTATTTTCAGCATTTAGCACCTGGCTAATAGAGTACCTAAAGTTAACTGATGCCTTCCAAGAGCATAAGATGTATGCTTCGTAACTGTGTATACAGTTTAAAGCTAAGACGGTTTCACAAACAGTTGTTTTGACTTTTTTTGGTTTTTTTTCATTCTGTCAAAACCCTCATTCCAATTTCCTTTTGAAATTCAGATTCAAAACTAGAAATCTGTGAATAAATACAGATGGCCAGAATTCCAAATGATTTTTCACATACCTCGTCTACTAATTCCTGCTGGTTCAGGCGTGAATCTCTCATCGATTATGGTATCTTCATCTGAATAATCGTGGTGATAGTTTACCGGAGTCTCCTCCTGGTTTGCAGATTCATTTCTGTCTACACACTCCTCCTCACGCTTATTGAAATACTTCTGCAGCCAGGCCGGTACAATATTTTTCACAGTTTCTGTCATTCTGCTAATTAATCCCTGCTTGAAAGAAAAAACACTTGTTTAATTACAGAAACGCAGTCAACAGCATATGCTGGGATACCACCTTCCACGGACCTTGAAGACAGATATTATACAGCAAATATTCAGAAGACGACGACGAGGTTGATCCCTGGCATAGGATCGCTACACTTCTGGTAAACCTAAATTCACCTAAGATTGATTTACAACTACCTATCACTTTCTGCACTTCCAAGTGACCTTGGCAAGGTTCAAAGTTTTGAAACCTCTGCCAAAATTCACCAGCAGGTCGTCAATCTGCAAGGCTATCAGGAAACTCTACGCCTGAACAGCTCCTGACCTACAGACTTGTTCCAGGACTCTTCCTCTTCGCACCCTCCCGTGAAAACCAACTAAACCAGAAGTTCAGCAATTATCTACTGCGACAGTCAGGACCATACTACCCATTAAAATCAGTGAATCTAAATATTTTCAATTTTAGTAATGCTGAATTGCAGTGACTATACGCACAAAAAACAGTTCTGCTCTCAACAGTCAGGCTAACCCAGAAGATGTCCTGGAAGAAACACAGCTATAGCTATAGCACCAGCACCTCCTCTTGCAAGAGCCTTCTAAAGCTGTTGCTGTATTTTGTAGAAGACTGACTCTGCGGCATACATCGGGTACGATCGGAGAATTCCCACCTGACCAAAAGCCCCAGGAACTACGGTTAAATAAAAGATAAATTAATATAAATGAATATAATTAATAATAAAAATTAATAATAAAAATTAATATCCAGAAAGCTGACAATCATGAGCTAGGCATCCTGCTAATCATCCCTCCTGCAGGCAGGGGGAAAAAAAAAAGGTAAATTAGATCCAGGACTAGTTCCCAGGAACTTTGAAGCTGCTAACTATACTGCCTACAGTGCCCAGGCACCTTCAGAGCTTAATGGTAAGAGACAGAGGGTTTGGTGGGCTGTAATTATGATCACAAGCACACAAAACACATCTATTTAAGTATTTCTAAGAATCGACTTATCGACTAAAGTTGTAGGGGGAAGGATGAGAAAAACAGCGGGGTAGGGATCAGAACCAGAGGTATAACCTCACAAAATCGCATCGGTCGCTTTCGTGCCTCCCCAACTGCATCACTGAGAGACAATTAACATTAAGCCACAGAACCTTCTGCAGAGTGGACATGATATTGAAAATAAACTGAAATTAATTGACAAATGCTCTAAGCAAGCTATCTGCTCAAAGCTCGTCCTTTTACGTTATGAACATTTGCACGATTCGTCTGGTTACAAAGCTAACTGCTATAATAAATGCACACATGTAACACCTATCAGTTTGTCTATTTATCAAATCATTAAAACTCTTCCCCGATAAGTTACTGTTAATTTGATCTGCGCTGGATGTGCAGCAGCCATTCTCTGTGCAGAATCCCCCAGATATCCCCGCGCACGTGTTTGCTCTGGCACACTCTTTAAATAAACCTACTGGAAAACACGCAGAGATAACAGACAATGGAAAAGTTAGAAAACCATCTCCACTGATTATTTTCAATCCACGTGTAAGGTTTATCAGTTAGCTACACAGTGTCGGCACACGCAAGCTATGGCACTTTCAACATTAATGCACTGTTCAAGCCAGAGGTTTCAATGGTTGCTCTGTAAGCGTGGGGAATGTTTGCATTGCCCTTCCAGGCCAGCTTTAGATGGACAAGATTGATTGTCAATATGTGGTATAAGGGACTTGGCATTTCTGCAAGTGATAAAAACCTAAATGAGCAGCTATCCATGCGTAGCGCTCCCTTGGTTTTGCATATGATAATCAATCCCCTCAGCTACGTTGCTCATTTAATAGCGGAGAGGTTTTGGCTGAACAAACATGTGCAGAGGGCATCTCCAGAGCATCTCTCTGGGCGTCCTGACATTTCTTAGCAAAGAGCTGCTGGGAGGGATCTCGGCGCGTCCCCCCTCCAGCACGGGGATTTTCACACCCCGAATTGACGGACCGCTTTCACCATCAACCTGCTGTACCCTACAGCACAAACGAGAAGCAAAGCCTGGCAGGTAACGTTCAGAGAATTGATGATGGGCTGAGGAGGGGTGCAGGGAGCGGGGAAAGCCCTGGGGGTGGCACTGGGGGTCCTGAGGGCAGCGGGCTGGGGGTGAAGGGGAGGGGGAGGAGGGGGGTAATGGGCTGGGTAGAGGGGTAAGGGGGTAAGTAAGGGGCTGAGGGGGTAACTGAGGGGGTTAGGAAGGGGCTGAGGGGGTAACTGAGGGGGTTAGTAAGGGGCTGAGGGGGTAACTAAGGGGGTAACTAAGCCGTTGAGGGGGTAACTAAGGGGGTAACTAAGCGGTCGAGGGGGTAACTAAGGGGGTAAGGAGGTGGGTAGGGGGTAACTAAGGGGATAAAGGGGCGGGTAAGGTAAGGGGGTAAGTAAGGGGGTAACTGGTGGGCTGAGGGGGAAGGGCCCGCTGTGGGGGGGCCGCTCCTCACCCGCTTGCTCCTGGCACAGGGGGGCTTCGCGGCGCCCAAACGGTGGCGCCGCCTCTTCACCTTGCCGCCGGCCGCTCCTCCTCCTCCTCCTCCTCCTCCTCCTCCTCCTCCTGCTCCTCCTCCTCCTGATCGGGCTCCTGGGCTGCCGCCCGGCGCCCCGCCGCCACCGGCCCTGCCACCGCCGGCCATGCCGCTGCCGGTCGCGCCGCTACCGGTCGCGCCGCCCGAGGCCATACCGCCCCCCCCCCGCGTTCGGTGCCGTCACGGGGCCCCCCCGCCCCCCGCCGCCACGCGCCGCGGGGCCTGCCCTGCCCCTCGTGGGAATAAAAATGTTGTTTTTGCAGAGTTACGTTGTTTAAAGGTAAGGAATGGGGTATCGAGGTGTGCTTGCAGCGATAAGAACGCTTAGCAGGCGACCTTGTAAAATGCAGACAACCAGACTCCGTAGAACAATTCGGGGAAAATCACGGTGTTGAGTCAAGTCAGGTAAGTGAAGAACCATTACCGCTTCAACCAGTAAAAAAGTCGAAAGAAATTCGAAATTTAACAGGCCGGCAACTGAAGGCCATGCATTGTCTGGGAAGCATCAGACAGATTGTGAGCCTGGATCACCCCCTCAGTGGGGAAACAGGGGAGGGTCCCGTCATCAAAAAGTATATAAACTGGGTTTTGGAACCAGCAGGGGCGCTCCTGCTCGTGGGACGCCCGCCACTGCGATCGCGAATAAATTCCTGCTTCGCTGAGCTCCTCGCCTGAGCCCAAGTTATTGGCTACGGAGTGTTTCTCACAATTTGGGGGCTCGTCCGGGAGCCAGTCGCCTACTGGGGAGCCCCACCGCCGCAGCAGCAGGAAGGCATGCCCCGCTGATTTCAGCGGTCCTGTGCATCGACGGCGGCGGTTCTGCGGAGAGCTGACAGAGGGCCCGAGACTGATGAAAGAGGCAGGATCCGTGAAGGAGTGGGGAAGGGAAGAAGGCAGGCACTCCGGCTTTGAGAATTGATCCGGTAACTCTGTGCACAGACCAAGGTAAGAAATAGGAAGTATTGCCTTGGGGGTCGGGTGAGACTCTGTGTGCCGTGTGATTGAGACGTACTTTTGTACGGAGCGAGTGTGGAGTCCTGATCCGCGGTTCCGCAGCTCCGCGAGGGGCGCGGCCGGAGACGGACGAAGCGTGAGATAAGGGAGAGAAAGGAAGAGTCTCGGGAAATGTGGTGTATGGTAAGCCCTTGCACGGGGAAGTGCTTGGCAATACACCAGGGAAATTTGGTGTGCGGTAGTCCTCGCACGGACGGGACGCCCGCCACTGCGATCGCGAATAAATTCCTGCTTCGCCGAGCTCCTCGCCTGAGCCCAAGTTATTGGCTACGGAGTGTTTCTCACACCCTCCCCCTCCCTCCCTCGCGCGCCCCCTCCCCTCACGGGAACGCGCGCCCCCCCCTCCCGCTGCCGCTCCCGTTCCTCGCCCCGCCCCGGTCCCGTCCCGGTCCCGCCGCCCTCCCGCTCCCGCCCTCAGGACCCGGCCGCCATAATGAACCCCGGCCCGGCCACCGTAAGCACGGGGCTAGGAGTCACCTCCAGAGCCTCCCCGCGCCGTGGCGCCGACCGCTGGTGTGCCGCAGCACCGCGCCGGGCGTGGGACGGCGCCCCGAGCCCACAGTGCTCGTCAGAAAAGCCCCGCACCGACAACCGATACCCCCGCACCGACAACCAACAGCCCCCACGCCGACAACCAACGCACAAGCAGTGTTTTAGGCCGGATTCGTGGCCCCGTTGGTCCGGGAGGCAGTCGTCACGCTAAATTCTACCCCACGGCAGGGGAACGATGGGCATCGTGACAGATCGCCGCCCCAGAAAATAAACACATAAATAAAGAATAAAAACGATAACGGGACATGAATCGTGCCCTTAATAACAGACATTGGGCAGTGAAATCACCGACTTCTGCAACAATACGTGCTCAGGGAACTGACTAAAACCCCTCCTGCATCGGCCATGTAATAGCTAGGCAAACATCACATAATACTTCCCTCCCTCATGTACACCAAACCTATTAAGGCAACCATAGTAGCGTGATAACGTGATTTTTCTCCTCCAGATCAGCGTCAAAGGCAGCTACGCTAGGTTTGCTCATAAGTTCAAACGCTGCTTTATTTATTTATTTGAATTCCATTTTTCTTATTTAGAAGGATTTCCATAGGGTGACAGGCCTTTAATGACACTCACGACTCAGAAACATTTGCCGATGCAGTCAAACAGTGTCTATTAACGCGAGGCACTGAAGTTAATTGGTATTAAAAATGAGCCAAAACGAAAGGCAAGTATCTGCGTGTCCAGCAGAATGACAGCGATCATCACCATTTGATCAATCTTCCCCCCACTCTCTGTTGCAGCTAGGTACAACGAAAAGAGTTTATGAAATCATTACGGGACATTCTTGTAGAAAACTTCCTCAAGCTTGGAAGAAAAAAAAACATTTCAGCTAAGTAAAACAGAAAATAACTGGAAGAAGTGAAGTATGGCGGTGTTGGAAAAGTTGCTTCAAAGACTTGTTTAATTAAAAAGAAGGAAAAAAGCAAGTCCCTACTGCAATCCCATCTTTGTCAAACTGATGGCGGGCACCAGTACGATGTGTTCAGCTAACACAGGCTGGAAGTTGTAACTGCAGCTGTGAAGTTTACCCAGTAAAAAGACTCCGCAAAGCATTGTAGCAATTCCGATGCAATCACTGCTTCCTGAATTTGTGACTCACGGTTAACACGGCAGTACAGGAAGAAGTCTGGCATTCACTGCGCTCTTACGGTAAAGAATCTGCCCTGCGCACACCATCCCAAGCCAGGTATGCGCTCCTAACAGGAAAGGACGATAGGCTGATAAGTCTCAGCAGAGGGAAAAAGACATCAGAGAACTACTTTATAACAGCAGCACGCGGGCTGCAACCAACGTTCTCTTCCTCTCATCATTTTCATTTCTGTGGACTCCAAGAGAATACACTCCCAACATTTTTCAGCTCTGGAGAACAAACAGCCCAACCAATCTCATTCACTGAACTACAAAACTGGTATTTTCGCTATCTAGTCCGGAAAAGGAGGCGCACGTCTCTAACGTACAGTGTAGAGACCTTGTTAATAGGCAAAGTCTGCATAAAATAGGTGGCCACAGCCTGATTTTCTGACGTTCAGGGCCTTGGGTCACACACCACCACAGCATCAGACTTAATGAAGTCACCAATCTATGTGGGCCCCTCATTACACAGGTCACATGTTATGGACCAACCTCTCAAAGGCCAAAAAACAGCACTGATACTGCCGGGCCAACACACATCTGTAGCATCCCATTTCTGGGTGACAACACAATGAATGTTTCCACAAAGTACTCGATGCAACCTAACTGCTGTGTTTGGTGATGCAAAGCAAGCCGTGTCAAAGCAGCGTAGCACCCAGGCACATTCCTGGAAGATGTTTTGCTGCTCACGTTGAAGAAAATAGATAAAAAAATCCTGTGCAGTTTGCACTTCTGAGCTCAAGTACCACAGCTATGCACTACAATTGCAGTGGCATCAAAGCTTGTAAGGTTTTGAAGCTTCAGCACTGCCATCCAAATTCAAGGAGGCTGCATCTATTATCTTGAATTTGCCCCAGCTCAGTCCCCTGAAACAATTCCATAGACACGTACAAGCAACCCTTTTCCCACCCAAATTCTTTGCTTCATCTATTCCACCTCTACCTTGTGTCATATTCTTATTAATCTGCCCCTCAAAAGACTCCCTGGCTCACACAAAGAAGCAACCCAACAAATCCCTGTTCCCAGCCACGTTGCTTTCATGCTTTGGGAAGAGTTAACTGCAACAGCTCTAACTGTGATGCCACCTCACCCCCTCCACCTATGTGAGGTTCTTTGCCTTCTGTCTCCTCCTACGTCTACACCTGCACTAGAACCAGGAAGAATGTGCTTCCTACAATACTCCAAGAGCCTCTTCTGTTTCAGGATGTCATCATTTCAATTCAGGACTGAAAGTATTCCTAGCAAAAACCCAACAGCTAATAGCTAACAGAAGCAGTTGCTGGTGATCAGCTACAAGTAACCTGGAAGTACTGAGGAGTCACAAAAGAGAATTTGCATTACATTTAAGAACAGCATGCAGCTTAGGACCACTGCTTTCACTGACTACACTAAGCCATAAAAAAGAATTGGATTCTTACCTGCCATCACAGCAATTATGGTTTATGTTGCCCCCAAAACACACACGGCAGTACCAGAACTGTGTCAACTAGCTTTAACAGCTTCCCCAGCTATTAAGTACAGTAATTTCTGCTTCCTTTTTTTTCTTGGAGGAATATTCTTTTGTTTCCAGCCTCACTTACTTATTATACACACTGTTAATTAGCAACTATTTCTCCATACTCATAGGGTTATGGAGTCCCTATGACTGGAAAAGACTCTGTACCCTTCAAGATAAGAACAGCATAAAGGCAGCAACTCGCAAGACTGCTCTAGCTTAAAGCAAAGCTTTCCTCATTGCTCTCATCTCCTTTGACTTGAGTGCTGTCATCCTTCTACCAGAGCTTTAAAAACTTCATTACCACGAATGAAGGAAGACCAGAGCAATCAGAGAGGGTAGCAGAGGGTATAACTTAAGGAGCTGTTACTAGGATTTTTTTGTTGTTCCTGGTGGACTATTTTTCTCCTTGCCAGCAAGGAGGGAAAACCAGCAAGTTGTTTTCTCCAAGATTTTTTTTTTTTAGGTTTAAGAACACGGATTATGTTGTAGCAATTTCTTCGCTGTAAAGCGTCAGCTGAGAAGTCTAACAGTAAGAAGGGCAAGGGAAAACTGAATGCTGATGCAGAGAGTGCCAGCAGACATCATCCTCATTCCACGGGATGTTTGTAGCTATGGCAGTTGAAGTCTACACTTCCATATGCTTAACATACCCTATTTATAAGCCAATTTTAGCTGACCTAGCATGTATCAGTAGTACAGTTAGAGCCAGCAGCCTGCAGGAAAAAGTGGGCACAGGTGTTTCCATAGCAAGGCCTGTGAGTGTCTCCCATACATACTTCCAGTCTAAGCAAGCACATGAAAGGCTTGGCTTGTCGCTTACCTAAGGAACCAGGAAAACAAGGGGAAGCTAGATTTTGCTTGTGTCCTAATGCCCATATAAAAATAAAGACAGATGAAATACCCTTACTACCTTGTTAAATTCCATAAGCCGGAAGAGAACGTGCTGCACACAGGTACAAGTAAAATCCCTTGCTGGCAGGTTTGCAGAAACAAATTTTTTATTTACACAGGCAAGTCTATCTTTAGACCCCATTTACCTCTTTACATTTCTCGAATATTTACATGACTTCATGATGCTCCAAGAAGGGAGTGATGAACAAAAAGATTACAGAAACTGTCAAAAGCATAGCAAAAAAAACCCAACCTATCATTGTGCTTTAAAACTTATGAGCTAGAATAATGTAGAAGAAATGTAGTTTTAGCACTTTGGTCATAACGGTCATGCTCTAGAAGACGCTTAAATAGCAGAGGGGATTTCAGAAGTGACCGTATCCAGAGGTTGCCAGTGACAATTCATGAGTGAATCGTAGAGTTCTTCGCTTGTCTCCGTGAATTGTCTGTTCATTTCATCAACATCCAAGTAGAGCTGTGGATCTGAAAATAAAAGCCTGGTAAGTCCAAGTATCAAATCTGAGGCATGCGCACAAAAAAACTTCACGTGAAATGGCTAATAAAATGTATTTTAAGCTAAGTGTAATAAGCTATTAGATCTACTAATTTTAGTGAGGTATTTAGTCCTCTAAAATTTTGAGCCTCACAGCTCCAACTTTTGGGAATTTTTATATTAGAAGGCTGGGACTAGAACTGTCTTTCAAGATAAAGACAAAGACAATGTTTAAGATAGTAAAGATAACGTTTACGGATAATCAGCCATGAAACCCTCCCAAGAGTCATTTAATTCACTTCTACGGCAATACACGTTACATAGGATAGTTTCTAAACACTAACACAAAATGCCTCCACGTGAGGAACTTTGCAAACCTTCCAGGACACAAATATGTTTTGTACTGTATTTGTAAGTGCAAGCTGAATCCTCCTTTTGGAATCTGCAACATAAGCTTTTACCTCAGGGTGGAGAACAAAGCTTTTGCATATTACTGAGTTTCTAATATAAAATCTGTTTAGCGGAACCAATACAAAGAACAAAATTCTGTCTTAGACCATTTTCAAATGGGAATGAAGGCACAGGTACAAGAAACCTGCTGCGAAGCATTGACAGTGTCCCGTTTTACTTGATGCGGTCAGTGTATGCTGTATCAGCTTTAAAACCCCAGCTGATTGCAGATCAACCCCACAGAGGTTTGACCTCAGCTGAATTTTCAAGATGTTCTTCATCCAGTAGAGGTTGGCTTGTATTGTTAAAAGGCACAAGTATGGCTAAACTCAAGTGACAATGACAGAACCCTTATTACCGTCAGTAATTAGGTCATCACCGATTGCAGTCATAACTGAAGATTCCTGAAAGACAGAAAAGGCTAAGTTTAATCATAACTCATTTCAGAAAGCATCACAGATTCAAAGTGCTGCAGTCTCAACCCATTCCTTCTTCCTACAACTACAAGGATAGATGGCATTTTATCTACTTATTTTTAGAAGAAAGCCAATATTACAGTACAGGTTGGAAGGGACCTCCGGAGGTCACAACTAATACATTGACCACGATAAGACCACTTACAACAACTGTTTAATTTGCTTTAAGCAAAGCAAATCAGAAGAACAGGAACAGAAGAAGCGTACGCAATTATGCTGTCAAAACCATTCTTTGGTATGCGTGAACAAATAATGGTGTATAAATCACTAATTCTATGGATTTACTATTTAAGCACTTAAATACAAACACCTCTGAATGGAATCTGCTCTTTTAACTTCACACTAAGCAGAAAGCATGTTTTCAACTTCGGATTCTTTTTGCTGATTCACACAAATCTGTACAACGTATTATCTGTGAAATATTTTCTTTACAGCAAGCGTGCACTATCTTTACCTCAAAAACAGCTGGAGCCATTAAAGAATCTCCTAAAGAGCAGTCTCCAACAGCTTGCATGCTGTCATAGGGAGCATAGGAGCTGTAGTTGTAGTCAGCGTAAGCATCGTAACTCCTCTGCGAGTGGTAGTTCTGGTAATCTTGGCAATAAGCATTATAGTTGTATGACTGGTACCGCTGCAATTCTGCTTTCAGTCTGAAACATGAGAAGTTGCATACAGTCAGAGAACAGAAACTGTAAACCCAGTTCTGAACTTAAACAATTTGTCAGCTTACATACTTCAAAACTTAAAAGGAAGCTTTCCTAAACAGTCACCTAAGTGACAGCTTAAGTCACAGCTCAAAACCTCATTTCTATAGAAGCAAGCATCCTCACCTTTGCCAATACCAGAAGGAATTGTTCTCATGGATTAACTCCAGAGCCTTGACATGGTTACCTGTACACATCAAGTATTTTTAGCGTTGGCATAAGCAAGCTGCTGCTAAGTCTCTGTGCTTTGCTAAAGATTGATTTAAGACCAGAGACATTTATCAAGCACAGCTGCTTTAAAGATGCAGTCTTAACCCTTCTATCTTTTGTTTGGTTAATTACTAGATCTTATTTCCAGAAAGAAGTGAATGGAGTCAGATTATCCATTTCAAAGAAGCATCTGACGCTGCCTGTCAGTTTGCCATGTCTACCTCCACCTGCTCAGTTTTTTTGTTTGTTTAAAGTCCATTAAACATTCAACAGCTGCCAACTATACCGCTCAGGTGAAGTCAGTCTTGCTTAACAACACAATCGCGATTCTCCAGCGTGACGCCTTATTATTAGTGGGAGAATTACAAAATACACTGGTTCTTAAGAAGAAAGGGCCAGCTGATTAGCTTTCACTACTTTCCCTTTCAAGATTTTCTCAGGGGCAGCTTCAGACTAATGACAAGAACCAAGACAAGTGCTATCTGTACTAAAACTGAGGTACACTGCATAAAGAACATTCAGATAACCCAGCTGCATATTCAAAAAAATCCGCTGTTTAGACTTGTCTTCACTGATTCTGTACAGGCAGACCTCCTGTGTTTGCAGTGCCCAGTTTCTCTGACTTGAATTGGGGATGCAGAGAAGTGAGTTCTATGCTTTTGGGGAAGAATACAAGCTGAAGGCATTCTGAAATAGCTTCCAAACTCAGCAAACATGAGGGACAAACTAATCCAATGGCTGGGTATTTCAATGCTAAGAGAGCACGGTACTCAGCCATTCAGAAACGTATTACTGATGTGTATTTTAATACCTACATTTGTTTCAATACTGCAAAGCTACACAAGTTCTAATAAAGAGGTAATCCATTGTCTTGTTACTGTAGTAAACAAACAGAAGATACATCATCTTAGGTCTTCTGCTTCCAACTGCACTCTTCCTACATACAGTTGTGTAGGGAAGGAAAATCTGAAAATACTGTTGACGTTCTTCTGGATAGCCGAAGCAAGAAAACATGTTTGTGGCTTATTCTTGTTTTCAAAATAAAACAATATTAATTTAATCAAAAAATTTTGGCAAAGAAGTTTGGACAGTGCTCTCTTGGAGAAGAGCATTTCCATTCTAAAGCAGAAGGAGGCAACATTTGCAGAATTATGCTAGGTAAACAGAAACAGAAGTGTCATTTTTTACTATTTAACAGAACACACAAGCTAACCTCATGAACATACTGAAATTGTTTATATGAAGTCCTGTTTTGTCAGTATCCTGGATCAAAGTTCATCAAATTTGGTATCAATTCTTTAACCGTTCAGAGACCTGAATTGCCTTAAATAAGTGATAGAACTGAGCCGGTAGAGTAAGAAACCCTCTCAGGAAGTGCTAAGCTTTAAACTCCCCATTGCCCTAAGCTCATGAAAAGCAAAGAATAGCATTCTAAACCTGTTCTAGTAATAACGCCTTTGGCTTTCTCCCTGCGTTCCCATTTTTCCCCCCCACTTCTTTCCTGTCAACCCACTGTAAAACTAGTTATGTGCTTCTCTCAAACTAGAGGGAAAGCTCTAAGAACAAGAACTCCCTAGCACATAAAACCACTTGTTGTCCCTTCTACCTTATGCAGGCCCAAACCTGAAAATATTTACCAATGCATTCAGCTTTGCTACTGTTGAGAAACAAGGCTGGTTACAATGGCAGCTAAGCCCAAGTTGCGCTGTCTGGCTAGACTTAACAGTTGGATTCCCCCAGCCATCCTGAAGCAGGTTGATGAATCCAGGGAGTCAAAACATAGGACTTCTGCATTTCTGGTTTTGTAGACTGCATCCTGTGTGCAGCCACTACAGCAAGGGCCACAGACTTTCCAAAGGCAGAGCTACAAGAATCTGATTATTTAGAATAACTGTATCAATGCACAACTCCTTGGTTACCTTTTAGAAATTCCTATGCTCAGCCGGATTCCTTTTCCCCCCAGACCTGGTGCGTTCTGGCAGTCTTGCAGTGCCCTCATCTGATCACCTTGCTCACCAAATCTGTCATAGGCATACCCTCTACTATTTTCAAAAGGGAGAAAACCAATTCTGGTATGCATAACAGTTACAAAGCTAACGAATTCAATTTCTGTCTTCTACAAAAAACAGAAGATAGCAGCTACTATAGCTTCTATTACTTAAGCAACCTCTCTGGCATGTGCACGTGCACAGAAAAGGCTTTCACCAAATTAAAAAACTTGGGCCAGAAGCAAAAAGCTTATTCCTTGGTAGCATTAAGATGCAACTCACTGAGAGCCAGCAAAACAATACATTTTAAGTGCTCTCTGCGTAAGTAATCAGATTCCATATTTCTGCATATACAGCAGTTAATCAGTTAGCACTAACCCACTCCTTTTGGAGCCACAAACTTTATTGGTCACAAACACCAAGAGCTGGCTGTAATTATCTGAACCAGTATTAACCGGTACCTCTGAACTCTTCAAACAAAAATATCTTTCAGGTGCTCTTAGAAGAACAACATCAATTGCCTGCAACAATTTGATGGCTTTGCTAAACGGAGCACTGAAAAGCACAGTGGTACAGTTTCTTTTGTAGCCTGTTCAGAAATTATAGCCCCGTGCCTACAGCTTCAAATCAGGCCAAGCTTACCAGCCCAACTCTTACAGCTTAAGTTCACTGCACTCGAATGCCTTCAAGACGTGCTTTTAGGAGCCATGGAGAAGAACCCTCTGGTAAGACCACCATTATAAAGTACTGAGTGTTGTTTTACACTTAAAATAGAACTATCTGTTACAGTCATTCATCAGCTTTCCCTAGGCTGCTGCTCTCTCACTACTGAATGTGATCCTGCTCTCAGTTTCCCACTAACTTTTTCCCCCAGCGTTTATAGCCTCTTTTCATCTATGACACTTTTAAGGGACTACACCGTGTTGAAAAATGCTGGTTAACATTTCCTTTTACACAAGGTGCCTCATCGAATTTTCCTGACTAAACCAAACCCCAGAACCTTAACTAGAAGAGGAAGCACACAAACACACACGCCTCCCTGGCCACCATATCTCCCCAAAACATATCTGTTCAGTAACAGACCAACTGTAAGAATACTGCGATTAAAATCAGTATAGCTCTATACACTGCTTTTGTTCGGGATTACTAGCTAATGTCCTTTCCCTTACCCCTTCTGGAATTAATACTGAATTCTGTACTCCAAAACGTGGTTCTTAAGTCATACAAATGACATTTAACAATCAGAATTTTTCCACACAGTGATCCTCAATAAAAACTTCAATCCTCTACTGCAGTCTTTCAACAAATTAAAGGAATACAAAACTGGCTAATAACTGTTCAGTGATTTTTGGACCTTTGTAGCACTAGAGTAACAGCAGTACACTCTGCAGCATAGTTGCAAGTACGTGGGAATAAGATACTCTCTCTCATCTCTTTTTTTCTCTGAAAAGTGTGAGGCCTCTATTTCACCCTACTAAAGATTTTACCACCAACTGTACTGCTAGCATTGAGACACTGCAACTTCTGTGCTTGTATGAGATGCAGGACAGGTTCCTTAAGGTGTCGCAATTTTTTGTCTAAACCTAGTATTGAGATCAAAAAAGGGATTGCTACTAATTGCGTACGTATCAATAACCAGGACAGAAGACATGCTGCATATAGGAATTAAACTTTTTCTAAAGCTCTAGTACATGAACATATCAAATCCCGCAGATTTTTTCTAGTATGGTTTCAGAGGTCTTACTTGATGGACATAAGCGCACAAGTGAAGACAAAAGATATTCTGTTTACCTGAAGTACTGGTTTGGACCCCAAATGAAAAAGCTGGCTTTGCTTGCTCAGGTTCCTTCTCTGATGGTTTAACGAAACTGAAGTTGAACATAGGTTTTGCTGTGCTCTCTTCTTTTGTACGCTCGGACTTCCCAACTGAAAAGATAGGCTGTGTCTTTGACTCTTCAGTGTCAGCTTTCTTTCCAAACACTAACGGAGCAGCAGTAGTGACAGAATCCTGCTTCTCTTCTGTCCTTCCCAAAATAAACTGTGAGGCAGCTGCAGACTCTGCACCTGAACACTCTGAGTGAACACCGAATGTAAATGATGGCAAGGCAGCATTTTGTGGACGCAGTCGCAGTACCAAAACCTGCAGAAATAAGTGAATGTCAAGTCCGTAACCCACGGTGTATCTGCAGTACATGAAGGTTTGAACTACATTCTAGTCCTGATCTTTCCAGTCAAAACTGTTTAACAAACAACCCACCAAACAGTAAAACAAACAAGAAAACCCCATGCTTCCTCTCTACATAAAACTTTTCACAATTGTGTTTTCTGCCCACCACCTGGCTTTAAAAAGTATACGAACTTCTTTGAAAGATCATGTTTTTAGTCTGAACTCCAAATGAACAACGTGTAGGGCATGTAAAGAACAAGCACGTCATTAATGAAAGCTTTTCTCTAAAAAGGATAAACTTATTCTTGGGGAAAAGTGTGGAAACAGATGTTATCTAGGCAATATTCCTACAGGAAAAACGAATAATTTTGCCACACCTCAAAGGAAAAAATAATTGTGCTTAACAGGTAAGAAAATAAAAAAAATCAGAGCAAACCAAAAAATAAATCACAGAATATGCATCCTCGTTTTAATCATTAAGGATTACCTTTGAGCTCTGCTTTGGTGCTTGGCTTTGCACTTTCACAGGCTACACACTTCATGGCCTCTGCTTTGTTTTGAACCAAGCAGGTCTCCCAATCCCAGCTTCCTTCAGGCTTCTTGAATTTGTCTAAATCCAGAAATTCTCCAGAAGGAGCAGAAAATGCAGATGCACTGCTACTGGTCACAGGTGTTGGACCCTCTGTGAGACAAACAAGACAGTTAACCATCCTGTTTGAACATGAACTATAAAATGAGCATTAACTTTTAAATTTGATTTGTCAAATCCCACAGAAATGTTCAAAACTACTCCGCAACTCCCCCCCCCGCCCCTGAAGAAAATAAAAGCCACCAAAAACCCACAAAGAAACAAAGAAACAAACAAAAAAACCAGAGTGGAACTCAAAGCTTCCAAACAACACACAACTCTGTTCAGCACACAAGCTTCTGCTGCTGTTGACCACAGTGTAACCTCCATAAAGAGGCCTGACAGGTGCCTTTTAAAAAAAAGGTGCCTTTTAAGAGAGAAGCAGAAGATAACGCTTCAAATTCAAAACCGGAAAGACAAGAATGGCTCTTCCCTTCCACAGCACACGCAGAAAACTTTTATCCTAGTATTACTTGCATCGCTCTTCCTCTTGACAAGTGCAACGTAACCGTGCAATTCACTGCACCATGGTCACAGTAAACCCCTCATTTCCAAAATTCCTCCTTGCAATGGCAAGAGCCTCAGACAAAGATGCCGACTGACCGCTCAGAGGTTGGAAGTCCAAGAGAATCAACTCTGTCTGAAATCCATTATCTTACCTCATGAAATTTCAGTCTTACCGCACAGGATGATTACAAAAGCCCGGTCTAGTCCACCTTAATTTGTTTCTTCCAGGATATATTTGCACAGGTGTTTTTCGATGTAATGGCATGTTAAATGACATTTAGAGTCAAAGTTAGAATTAGAATCGTATTTTAAAAACAATACAACCACGCTCAAAATCAATTACGGTCACACACAATGGGAAACAACCCAGTACTGCCCTGAAGAAGTTATCCAGCGGGTCACTCGCTTTCTTGAAGCCTACCACTGACCTTCATAGGCATCTCTCTGCTTTAGCTTAAGACTAGTTAAGACTACACTGTCTTGAAATCTGGCTTCACATCTCCCCTCAATTACATACAAACGGTGAGTAGAGGCATTTTGGACACATTCTGTAATTTTTTTTACTTATTTTTTGAAAGAGAAAAACGCAGTCATTTTTAACTCTTTCTATGGAGTTCTCATTTTCGCCAGTGAAAAATCACTATGTTGTTTTTAAATTAAGTCACCCACTTCAGCCATCTTCCCTCACCAGCTGCAAAGCCGGGGGTATCTGCATTGATCCAGCTCCGTACTAATACATTTCACAATCAGTTCAATTTATGCGACAGGCTGGAACCTGGGCTGAGACCTCTGAAGTGCCTGTAAACCAATCCTGCAGACAGCCGCTAACCCATCAACCGTACCTGGGAATCGTGTTGCTTAAAATATTCCATATATGCAACGTACTTTTATTCTGTACAAGATTCACAGAGGCTAGGATGGAAACAACAGGAAAAAAAGGACCATACCTGGTTTCTCAGACTGACAGGCTACACATTTGTTATCTTCCGTCTTATTTGGTACAAGGCATATTCCACAGTCCCAAGAGCCTTTCGCCTTCTTAAATTTGTCTCCAAAGCCCAGAGTGGCTGTTGTGTCAGTGCTGCTCGAGGAGGATGTCACTGTCACCGAGCTGTCTGTGACCACTGGTCATGTCAGAGCAGGCATTACTCCCGTTCCAGGTTTTGGTGTCTCACATGCTATACATTTTGTAGCTTCCGGTTTGTTTTGGACAAGACATGTATCACAATCCCACGTTCCAGGTACTGTTTTGAATTTGTCTCCAAAGCCCAGCATCCCTGCTGGGGGCGCTGCTGGCTTTGAGGTGTCGCATTGACTTGAACTTACTGTCTGTTTCATACTCTCAACTGTTGAGGCTTTAGTAGCTTGACAAGTTACACATTTGTCCTTTATGTCTTTGTTTTGCAGAAAAGGGTCACATGTATCAGATTGCCAGTACGATGCTTGTTTAGAAGTCTCTTTACCTGCAGAAAAAGTTGTTATTGCAGGCCTAGTATAAACCACTGTGCTTGTTGTAGGTTGTGCAGACGTAGAAGAGCGTGTTTTCAACAATCCAAAGTCTAGGAAGCAAGAAAAAAAAGTCTTCCTGTTAGCGCAGCACCTCACTACATGTAACTAAGTGACTTTACTAGAGGGCAAAAATTTCAACTCAGGTGCCAATGGTTACAACTAGACATTCAGACCGAGCGCAACAGGAAGTCCCCAGAAATCTTATCTAAACGGATGAAATTTCATCTGCTGCACTGGGTCACAACAGAACATTTCGTTAAAGCTTCATTTAACTCTTTGTTTCCAAGCAAGCTTTAAATCAACATTTTCACTGGTCGATACAAGTACAAACAGACAGTAGCTGACTGAAATCTGACAGTCCAACGTGGAATGGAAATAATACAATTTGATTAAGACGCGATGCCCAATCGAATCAAATTTCTAAAGCTCCTCCTTCCGTAGCAGATGACTCAAATCTACTCCAGTAACTGTACAGAAGTTTGTACTCGGAGCAGCAATCCGTACGGTATTTTCCCACAGATGCTGAATATTAATTAAATAATAAAAACTCAAGACAATTGAACAACTGTCTAATTTTCTATAATCTTTTTCAAAATGCATCGGACACAGGACAACTCCTTATTTAAAAGGTGGCAATTTTAACAGAAAAGACAAGCTACTAATACAGAAAGACTAAAGGAAATGCATCTTAAACAGCAGCTCAAGTTGCTTGTAAATCTACCTTGAACATAGTTGTTTTGTGGTTTGTTGGTTTTTTTTTAGTCAAAAATGAAGTCTTTGAACAATGTGGATTTAGATTCTGCTTCTTTTAAACCGATAAAGAAAGTGAATGTCACTTCACTCAGAGGTCTTCCCTTAAACAAAATGCACAATGTATTTTCTCTCACTTAGCTCTTTCCAGTAGAGAAATGTGCTGCCTTCTTAACAAGTATGTAAGTTAGAAGAAGACTTTTGGGAAAAGATCAAACTCAATAAAGCCCTTTTTCTTAAAAGATATCTTTTCCACAGACACACTTTATGAAACTGTTGAAAACAATTGCAATTGCTTAAAAACAAAATTCAGAAAAGGGTTTTTAACGTAAAACACTCCACTTCTGTTTGCAGTTTAAATTTTAATCCACAGGAGCCATTGTAAGCTAAGGCCCAAAGATTCGCAGCTTTCGCCATGTATTTGGAACTGAAGCTCTTTCCTATTCTTTCTTCACCTGGGCTGAAGGTGGGACAGGAGTGTTGAGCTTTACAAACATTTCCTTTTCAATTCCACAAATTGTATTTACTTAAAATGAAACACCGATTATCTGGCTAATTCTCTTAGTACCTCATTTACAATTACATCCTAACACGTAAAGGAGATGCAACCCATCTGCTTTTCATCTTGCAGTTTTACTTCCAGCAACAAACACCACTTAGAATAGAAGGGGGCAGATGCACCCTAACAAACGCAGCGCTTAATGTAATGCTCTCCTACATTCATATTTATAGCAGATACTCTATTAACCATAAGTCGTGTGTTGGTTTTTTTTTAATAAAAAATGCTAGCGTATTTTTTGCAGCATCTTTTTAAAAGGAGTTCATTATCTCACCAGGATTTTTTTAGAACGTCTAAGACGCTTCCTTCCTTTAAGACGTGGGCAGTGGTGAAGGGACCACCAGCAAAATCTTTGACCTCCTCTTTCTGTGTGTTGATGTTGGTTGAGGTGGTGGTGTCTTTTGAAACAAAAGAAAACAAAACCAGCTTTCACAATGTGACCTAGTTAGAGCAGATTATACTCACTTTTGTTAGAAACAAGAATTTCCAGCTTCATGCTTCTCACATAAGAATCTTCACAAATTCTACTTACTTTGCAATGCTTTATGATTACAAGCAAAACAAAAAGCAACAAAACAAAACAAAAATTATAAAAGCAGATCTGTCACTGGAAAAATACTGCAGAAGTCCAACACTGCCTGGAATTGCTAGCATGCGCAGACAGGACAGATTGAAGATTTAATAAAGAAAAAAAGGAAAATCAGCACTTCAGATCTGAAGTGCTAAAGTTTCAGTTACCTAGGGTAAGAAAGGGCGTCACTGGAGTACCACTGGGTCCAGAAAGTTCTGCCGATTTTACAACGGGAACACTAAATGTAAACCCAATCTGCTATGAACAAGAGAGGTTTTTCAGATTCTCAAGCCACAGGAACTTCAATCGAATGCACACACAAAACCAAATCTGAAAGCTGCTCTTCACATTTGTAGCACGCATGCTGAATGACAAATTATAAGCCAGAAGCCTACATACTTTTCTCCATCAAGGCAGATTCTGCTTTAGTGTTCTGCAACAGCCTACTAAATGCCTAAGAAAAAAAGTCAAGCTCCTTTATTATTTTACTTACAGAAGACGTAGGTAGCACTTCTGCCTCAGTAGATTTCACAACTGGAGATGAAAACGCGAACTCAGGACTGCTAACAGTACTTGTTGGTTGTATCTGTATTTTCAAAAGAATTAAAGGTTTATATTTAAGAGCAACAACTACTTGAATTCACTACCCAACAGAAGTCCCGCAGTGACGTCGAAAAACCTGATGTTTGAGTTATTTTGCAGATAAAAGTAATAATAAAACACAGGGAAGTTTCCAAGTGGGTATAGGACAATATCTTCAAAACCAAATTCCAGAAACTGAGAGGAAAAGCTGGAGATGCTACTTAGGTCTAAATGCACGGAAAAGCAAGCCAGGAAGCTGAAGAACGGCAAACTCAGCCCAATGATACTCCAAGAACTTCAGCAAACACCTCAACATGTTAAAGCAGCTGTCTACTTCAAACCGTACAAAAAATATTTCAAGTACTCTGGAACAGATTAATGTTTATTTTATTGCAATAATATGCCAATTATTGCACCCTAGGCTCATTCTATGTGAGGCTTATATGACCACGTTACCTCTAATTAAATAACTTAAATAAAGTTGTGGTTTAACCATTGCAGGCAACTAAGCACCACACAGCCACTCGCTCACTCCCTCCAAGTGGAACAGGGAAAAGAACTGGAAATAAAGAAGTAAAGTTGTTAAATTTGAGGTAGCATTAATGACTCATCGCATGTAATGGCTACCTGGAAAGACAAATGCCATAACCCTGTACATACTCCCCACTCCTTCCCCTTCTTTCCCCCAGCATTTATTGCTGAGCACGATGCTAAATGGTGTGGAATATCCCTTCGGTCCTCTGGGCTCCGCTGTCCTGGCTGAGTGCCCTCCCAGCCTCTTGTGCATCCCCGACCTCCTCGCTGGCAGGGCAGCGTGAGACACAGAAAAGGACTTGTCACTGTGTAAGCACTGCTCAGCAACAGCTAAAACACCAGTGCCTTACCAACACTGTTTTGCTCACAAATCTGCAACACAGCATCATCTAGCATCATCTACTACGAAGAAAATTAACTCTACCCCTGCCAAAACCACTATAAATAACGTGGCATAAAGTCCACACCCCCCTTCCCCCGCAGACTTCCACAGCATTTGAAGCAGTTATACAATCACGTTAAATGGGAGTTGGCAGGCTCTAAGACTGAGAGAAGCAGAATCAAAACATTTATGCCTTTTTCCCCAAACTGGCATACAACCCCAATTCATTCAGCTGCGTAGAAACTAATATTTGTTAGTTTCATGAGCACCACAGAAAAAGTCAACTCACAATAAAGCAGTATACTCATTGTAAACATTATTTATAGCATAAAGATTTACCTTGCCCGCTGCCGTCGCTGCTGCATCTGCCATGCCTGCCGCCTCCGTTGAATTTCCCACGCTTGTCGTTGCCGCTGTTGACCTTGATATGTCCTTTCTCATCAGCAGGTATGGCATGCCCGCCGCCATTATTGGATATGTCAAGCCTGAGGGCACTGTTGAACATGTTATGCCCGACGTCGCTGTTGTATATATCATGTCCTCCACCTCCTCCTCTGATAGATCTGTCAAGTCCTCCACCTCCGATGGATCTGTCATGCCCTCCACCTCTGATGGATCTGTCATGCCCTCCACCTCTGATGGATTTGCCATGCCCGTCGCAGCTGCTGGAGTTGCCGTGCTCATTGCTGCTGTTGAAACAGCGCTCGGTGACGCTGAGACAGCGCTACTACCAATGAAACTAGAATTGAACTGAGGCAGCGATGCAGCACTGATGGGTAGGGGTATTTTCGGTAGCACTGGTTCCTCCACTTCCTAAAGTTGCAAATTTTAATTTTTCTTATACAAGACATACTACTTTCTCACCCCATCGCACCCAATTTATTAACAAAATTAAATAGAACAAAAATCCATACAAATTAAGAGAAAGCAAGTTTCCAGAAGAAATCCCGATCTCCCCACCTCTGTCTACCACGTCATTTTAATTTATGGCAGGCCTGCTTCCACATTATACTCTATTCAACAACTGTACAGCAAGAACACTGAAAGTTAACTCAAAACCTGTGCAGAACAGAGACGCACAGATCACATTTTTTTTCTTTCTTTTCTATACTTTAGTCATCAAAGCTCTAGAGAAGCATCATCCTTTCTAACTACCCTCGCATGGCTTCAATTAAGAGTACACTCTCAAGACAAGTGAGAAAGTGTTCCTCTTGCAAAATTAGGCAGGATAGCTGCCAAAGTTTCTAAAGTCATTACAGCAGTGAACGTGGAAAAAGGTAATGTTTAAAGAAGCAGGTAGGTTCAACAACCAAACTAAACACAAAAAGCACCAAAGAAAGTCAGACTAGCAGCACTGAAGATTGTGTTCTGGTAAATACAGTCTATACCATGTATCAGGATGCAAATATAAAAATCAGAAGAGAGCCTCTTAACAACTTCAATTTTCATCCCTGCCACTTACTTTATTTGATTACTAAGATTGGATGAGTTATGTTTTAAATGGCATAGAAAATCTGACCGAAATTTGTACAGTACTATCATGATCTACTTAGAAATGACTAGGCAGGGATGTAAGTTGGTACTACTGATATTCAGTGCATCCTGTAGCTTACATCTGTTTCACAGTTTTGATTTGAAAAGTTTATGGAACTTTTGATATTTGGACCATTATTTTATTTGCGTTACAGGAATAAACAACAGTGTTTACGATTTCTTTATATTGCATCATCCAGAAGTCCCATTTAATGATTTGAAACTTAAATTAACTTAAATACTTAATATTAACTTAATATTAATTAAATACTTAATGTTAACGTAAATACTTAAATTAACTTACAGGCAGCTTATATAACATCCAATAAAAGAAAAAATAATCTGAATATTCATGGTCATAGTTTTATGGAATAGATTTTTCCTATTAAAATGAGAAAAAAACTCTCTCACAATGAGTTTGGTGAGTATCAAAAACTGAGTCATCGTTAGCAGACATGCAGAATGCTCTCTTCTACTACTCTTTTTCACACTCTTGGCCTGTATCTTTCTGTATGACTTAAATATGAAACCAAAAATTAAGCTTTTTTTTTCTTTTTATACTTGGCACTCGTTTCAAGTATCATTCCTGTAGAAAAACTATACAAACCTTCACCAAAACTTCTCTTCTTAGGACTCATTCATTCAATTGCTAACGAGAAATGTTATAGTTTGAAGAATCTGAAGAGAAGGTAAGAGAATTAAAAATTTCAAAATTACATAAGCAAAGTTCAGGTATTCAAACACAGGAAATCAATTGGAGCCTGCTCTGAAACCCACAAGAAAACAAAAACAATGCAAAAATAAAGCGGTATTGTTATAATTTACTATGATGCAATAAAACTGACACACTTAGCTAGTTACTTCAGTAAGCTCAGTGACAGCAATTAATTTAAGAGTCACTTACCTGTTCTTGTACAGCTCCTGATAAATAGTGTATTCCTCTTTCCCTTCTCATTCTGCCGCCTCCGCTACTCACTCCTGAAGACAGACCATTGGACGCAGCAGTACTGAATTTGTAGCTGGTCACATTGCTAGCACACGACAGTACAGAAGTTGGGGGAAAAAAGAGGAAAAGAAATTACCAGCCAAATTTTTTTTTCAAGATATTAGAGCTGTTATTAGTCCTAGAATTGAAACCTGCTGATCAGAAAAAAACTAAAGCTGTCTCACAAGTTGCTAAACGCTGGTAAATACTTGATGTTCTAAATAGGAAAAACTTTATTAACAGCAGCAATGAAAAGGACATACATAAGTGCACCGTTCACATGGGAACAATGACTAAGCCAGAAGACCTGAAATAGAAGAGCTGATTTAGATTGTTATTTTCCAGTGCTTCCTTTAAATAGGACTGGTTCTCTGATTCTGCGATGCACATGTATCTTTTGCAGGGATATAAAAGAACAGCTCACAAAAATACAGAAAGAGTGCACATATGCACACATACACATGGGAAACACTGCCAACAGCTCTGATAGAATAGGGACGCCTCAGACTTGTGTGGCAAGGTAATATGGCCTAAGCTTCAGAAGCAGCTCTGGCTTTCATGTGGCCATCAGCAGGAACAGCAGAGGTGTTTGGGTATGCCAACATTCCAGAAGTCTTTTCAGACATGAATACAGATCCCTTTTGTAAGGCATACAAAGGCATTTTTCTGGTACTTAAAAAAGCCTAGCACATAACCAGAAAGATATCCTAATCCAAGAGGAAATGGGGAAAAAATAACCCAAACCAGAAGTGGAATAGGGAATAACTCTAACAAAAGTACTATGGCAAGAAAATGAAGTATGCCTGGAAAAACCGTGACATCAAAGCTTATCTTGCAGCCAATCAGTCAGTCAGTACAAAAGTGCATTAGATCGCACTGGAAGACACCAGGTCAAACTCCCACAATACTGAGGAGGAGAACTGGTCTAAACTTGTCAAATACTTGACAACAGCCTGCTTAGCACTGTAACTGCATAGAGGAAGACAGATCCCTAAGGCATATGCTCAGACTTTTCTCTAATCCGAACTGTCAATCCATTAGAATTCTGAAAAAAGTCTTACATCAAAATAGATCTTCATTCAGACAACTATCGCTTGCCCATAACAGCCCATATTCCTCTTTCTGTTAACACCTGTGAGCTTCAAGGGGGCAAAGACAGTTGTCAGCCTTCAAGCAAGTCTAATCTACAATTGGACTCAGGATATAAAATATATATATATATACACACACACGCATAGATATATAGCATTGGTGGGCCAGAGATTTACTGAGTATTCCAACTCAACTGTCCAAAGGGACTCTTGCCAGCAGATCAGTGTGGTGCTCCTGCTCCAGAACATGGCACCCAACAGAGACCAGCATCACAAAAAACACTACCACCACTACCTACTCTACAAACAAAAGGTAGGGCACTGCAATAAACTTTGTGAACGAAATCAAAAGCAGTATGAGTTTGCTGTATCTCCTTCCTAAATGGAGAAGTAGAAAGGAGTTCTAACAGAGACAATTTAGAACAGTTTGAAAAAAACATAATTAAAACCCAGCACCTGATTGCACCTGTACCAGAACCTTAAAGCCAGTCGCTTCCACCCCTGAAAAGGTGGTTGTTGTGAAGTCCAACTTTTAGATGCCAAAACAAAGTGTTGAGTTCTTTCTGCAAGCCAAAGAATGCCCATGGTCACATAAGAATTGCTTGGCAGATGAGCATAGAGTCGACAAAATTCCCTGCTACTGTTCTTTGAAAAGAGCAACCCCCTAAAAACCGAGTGCAAAGTCCCTTAACTCAAGCATTATTACCCAAAACACCATTTGCCCAGAAGGAAAAGCCATCAATATTATCTGGAGGATAACTCATTTGACCTAAACCAAGAAAGCAGTATAACACAAAGCAGTCTCCTCAAGAAGAAATTCAATTAATTCTGCTGGATTTTTTTTATTTTAGAGATGAGTTAGCATTTGGCCTCAAATGATCCTAAAGAACACATGGTCTTCATGTGAACTCAAAGCAGACAATTAACTTCATCATGAAAGGAGTATTAAAAAAAAGAATAATAAATCATAAATCTTCCTCCATGTTTTTGCTTAAAAAATAAAGAAAAAAACACATCAATAAACATCCTCCTGAACTGTAACTCACTTCCCCTACTTCACCTTCTAAAGAATGCTTCAGAAAGAATCATCCCATTAGGACAGAGCTTTCAAACTGCAAGCAATTAAATAGCTAAAACTAATAGCTTTTCCCCTAGGGAACATTAGGAGGGACAAATTATTTTGTTATAAGTAAACTGAGTTATAAACCATGAAATATCTGTCAAAGCAAAATTTGTAACGCTACAGATTTAGTTAAACTACAAAATGAGCCATATTTCCTGTAGAAGGAAAAAATTAGGCCTCCAATAGCAAAGATCCTTTCTGTGGATACAGCATTATAACGTGCCTCGTTTCCCATCTTCGTATCCTACTCAGAAGATAAACTTGGGATAAAAAGTGGTGTATCAGTACTTTTATTCTTGCTCATCTTCCTTCCGTTCATAAAAACAACAATTTTCTCAAAGTTATATTGATCTTCAAACACAATCCAGACTTTGCAGCTCCCTCAAAATACAAAATTTTCATTGGATTTCCCATTCCTTTTACTGAGAACTGTCACCACCTTTCAGGTGCAGACCGTACTGAAAAAGGAGATTTCTTTCTTCCTTCAAGTAAGTTTTAAATTAATAGATGTCATACCTTTCAGATGGTTCTGCTCGCTGTTCTGCAGGCAAAGTCTTCTCTCTCATCCCCTGCAAGTTAAGTTTAGTTCAAGACTTAGCTGAATATGTACAGAATACACAAAGTACCAACAACCACTTCATGTGGTTTTTTGTGGTTTTTATTTTATTTATTTATTTTTAATTTTATAGCACTGAATACACCTCACCTACTTAACGTTGTTCCCTAATTCAGCATTGTGGGTACAGTTCAGTTAAATTTTGGGGCTAAAGTAAGCATCACTGCTTCACTCAGCATTGAGGACAAACTGATAGAACACTAAATCAAATTTGTCAAATCCTCTAACAAAGAAAGTAATTACTTTAAACAAAATGACAAAAATTGTGTGTGGGGGGGAGAGTTTTCATCAAAACTTGTGTTTGCCAACCCCGTAAAAGGGACATACTTTTCTGTTTTCTATCATTTATCAACAAACAAGAAAAAAAAAAAAAACTCTACCCCCACAAAAAACTAAGCAGTTGCTGCTAGAAAGTTGCTGCAAAGCTTTTTGTTTCTGGCCCAAGTTTTTTAATTTGGTGAAAGCCTTTTCTGTGCACGTGCACATGCCAGAGAGGTTGCTTAAGTAATAGAAGCTATAGTAGCTGCTATCTTCTGTTTTTTGTAGAAGACAGAAATTGAATTCGTTAGCTTTGTAACTGTTATGCATACCAGAATTGGTTTTCTCCCTTTTGAAAATAGTAGAGGGTATGCCTATGTCAGATTTGGTGAGCAAGGTGATCAGATGAGGGCACTGCAAGACTGCCAGAACGCACCAGGTCTGGGGGGAAAAGGAATCCGGCTGAGCATAGGAATTTCTAAAAGGTAACCAAGGAGTTGTGCATTGATACAGTTATTCTAAATAATCAGATTCTTGTAGCTCTGCCTTTGGAAAGTCTGTGGCCCTTGCTGTAGTGGCTGCACACAGGATGCAGTCTACAAAACCAGAAATGCAGAAGTCCTATGTTTTGACTCCCTGGATTCATCAACCTGCTTCAGGATGGCTGGGGGAATCCAACTGTTAAGTCTAGCCAGACAGCGCAACTTGGGCTTAGCTGCCATTGTAACCAGCCTTGTTTCTCAACAGTAGCAAAGCTGAATGCATTGGTAAATATTTTCAGGTTTGGGCCTGCATAAGGTAGAAGGGACAACAAGTGGTTTTATATGCTAGGGAGTTCTTGTTCTTAGAGCTTTCCCTCTAGTTTGAGAGAAGCACATAACTAGTTTTACAGTGGGTTGAAAGGAAAGAAGTGGGGGGGAAAAATGGGAACGCAGGGGGAAAGCCAAAGGCGTTATTACTAGAACAGGTTTAGAATGCTATTCTTTGCTTTTCATGAGCTTAGGGCAATGGGGAGTTTAAAGCTTAGCACTTCCTGAGAGGGTTTCTTACTCTACCGGCTCAGTTCTATCACTTATTTAAGGCAATTCAGGTCTCTGAACGGTTAAAGAATTGATACCAAATTTGATGAACTTTGATCCAGGATACTGACAAAACAGGACTTCATATAAACAATTTCAGTATGTTCATGAGGTTAGCTTGTGTGTTCTGTTAAATAGTAAAAAATGACACTTCTGTTTCTGTTTACCTAGCATAATTCTGCAAATGTTGCCTCCTTCTGCTTTAGAATGGAAATGCTCTTCTCCAAGAGAGCACTGTCCAAACTTCTTTGCCAAAATTTTTTGATTAAATTAATATTGTTTTATTTTGAAAACAAGAATAAGCCACAAACATGTTTTCTTGCTTCGGCTATCCAGAAGAACGTCAACAGTATTTTCAGATTTTCCTTCCCTACACAACTGTATGTAGGAAGAGTGCAGTTGGAAGCAGAAGACCTAAGATGATGTATCTTCTGTTTGTTTACTACAGTAACAAGACAATGGATTACCTCTTTATTAGAACTTGTGTAGCTTTGCAGTATTGAAACAAATGTAGGTATTAAAATACACATCAGTAATACGTTTCTGAATGGCTGAGTACCGTGCTCTCTTAGCATTGAAATACCCAGCCATTGGATTAGTTTGTCCCTCATGTTTGCTGAGTTTGGAAGCTATTTCAGAATGCCTTCAGCTTGTATTCTTCCCCAAA
This sequence comes from Anser anser, assembly GCF_964211835.1. Lineage (NCBI taxonomy): Eukaryota > Metazoa > Chordata > Aves > Anseriformes > Anatidae > Anser > Anser anser. The sequence goes on from NW_028153816.1 coordinate 154,599, forward strand.
AGCATAGAACTCACTTCTCTGCATCCCCAATTCAAGTGAGAGAAACTGGGCACTGCAGACACAGGAGGTCTGCCTGTACAGAATCAGTGAAGACAAGTCTAAACAGCGGATTTTTTTGAATATGCAGCTGGGTTATCTGAATGTTCTTTATGCAGTGTACCTCAGTTTTAGTACAGATAGCACTTGTCTTGGTTCTTGTCATTAGTCTGAAGCTGCCCCTGAGAAAATCTTGAAAGGGAAAGTAGTGAAAGCTAATCAGCTGGCCCTTTCTTCTTAAGAACCAGCGTATTTTGTAATTCTCCCACTAATAATAAGGCGTCATGCTGGAGAATCGCGATTGTGTTGTTAAGCAAGACTGACTTCACCTGAGCGGTATAGTTGGCAGCTGTTGAATGTTTAATGGACTTTAAACAAACAAAAAAACTGAGCAGGTGGAGGTAGACATGGCAAACTGACAGGCAGCGTCAGATGCTTCTTTGAAATGGATAATCTGACTCCATTCACTTCTTTCTGGAAATAAGATCTAGTAATTAACCAAACAAAAGATAGAAGGGTTAAGACTGCATCTTTAAAGCAGCTGTGCTTGATAAATGTCTCTGGTCTTAAATCAATCTTTAGCAAAGCACAGAGACATAGCAGCAGCTTGCTTATGCCAACGCTAAAAATACTTGATGTGTACAGGTAACCATGTCAAGGCTCTGGAGTTAATCCATGAGAACAATTCCTTCTGGTATTGGCAAAGGTGAGGATGCTTGCTTCTATAGAAATGAGGTTTTGAGCTGTGACTTAAGCTGTCACTTAGGTGACTGTTTAGGAAAGCTTCCTTTTAAGCTTTGAAGTATGTAAGCTGACAAATTGTTTAAGTTCAGAACTGGGTTTACAGTCTCTTGTTCTCTGACTGTATGCAACTTCTCATGTTTCAGACTGAAAGCAGAATTGCAGCGGTACCAGTCATGCAACTATAATGATTATTGCCAAGATTACCAGAACTACCACTCGCAGAGGAGTTACGATGCTCACGCTGACTACAACTACAGCTCCTATGCTCCCTATGACAGCATGCAAGCTGTTGGAGACTGCTCTTTAGGAGATTCTTTAATGGCTCCAGCTGTTTTTGAGGTAAAGATAGTGCACGCTTGCTGTAAAGAAAATATTTCACAGATAATACGTTGTACAGATTTGCTCTGATTCTTCTGATTTGCTTTGCTTAAAGCAAATTAAACAGTTGTTTTAAGTGGTCTTATCGTGGTCAATGTATTAGTTGTGACCTCCGGAAGTCCCTTCCAACCTGTACTGTAATATTGGCTTTCTTCTAAAAATAAATAGATAAAATGCCATCTATCCTTGTAGTTGTAGGAAGAAGGAATGGGTTGAGACTGCAGCACTTTGAATCTGTGATGCTTTCTGAAATGAGTTATGATTAAACTTAGCCTTTTCTGTCTTTCAGGAATCTTCAGTTATGACTGCAATCGGTGATGACCTAATTACTGACGGTAATAAGGGTTCTATCATTGTCACTTGAGTTTAGCCATCCTTGTGCCTTTTAACAATACAAGCCAACCTCTACTGGATGAAGAACATCTTGAAAATTCAGCTGAGGTCAAACCTCTGTGGGGTTGATCTGCAATCAGCTGGGGTTTTAAAGCTGATACAGCATACACTGACCGCATCAAGTAAAACGGGACACTGTCAATGCTTCGCAGCAGGTTTCTTGTACCTGTGCCTTCATTCCCATTTGAAAATGGTCTAAGACAGAATTTTGTTCTTTGTATTGGTTCCGCTAAACAGATTTTATATTAGAAACTCAGTAATATGCAAAAGCTTTGTTCTCCACCCTGAGGTAAAAGCTTATGTTGCAGATTCCAAAAGGAGGATTCAGCTTGCACTTACAAATACGGTACAAAACATATTTGTGTCCTGGAAGGTTTGCAAAGTTCCTCACGTGGAGGCATTTTGTGTTAGTGTTTAGAAACTATCCTATGTAACGTGTATTGCCGTAGAAGTGAATTAAATGACTCTTGGGAGGGTTTCATGGCTGATTATCCGTAAACGTTATCTTTACTATCTTAAACATTGTCTTTGTCTTTATCTTGAAAGACAGTTCTAGTCCCAGCCTTCTAATATACAAATTCCCAAAAGTTGGAGTTGTGAGGCTCAAAATTTTAGAGGACTAAATACCTCACTAAAATTAGTAGATCTAATAGCTTATTACACTTAGCTTAAAATACATTTTATTAGCCATTTCACGTGAAGTTTTTTTGTGCGCATGCCTCAGATTTGATACTTGGACTTACCAGGCTTTTATTTTCAGATCCACAGCTCTACTTGGATGTTGATGAAATGAACAGACAATTCACGGAGACAAGCGAAGAACTCTACGATTCACTCATGAATTGTCACTGGCAACCTCTGGATACGGTCACTTCTGAAATCCCCTCTGCTATTTAAGTGTCTTCTAGAGCATGACCGTTATGGCCAAAGTGCTAAAACTACATTTCTTCTACATTATTCTAGCTCATAAGTTTTAAAGCACAATGATAGGTTGGGTTTTTTTTGCTATGCTTTTGACAGTTTCTGTAATCTTTTTGTTCATCACTCCCTTCTTGGAGCATCATGAAGTCATGTAAATATTCAAGAAATGTAAAGAGGTAAATGGGGTCTAAAGATAGACTTGCCTGTGTAAATAAAAGATTTGTTTCTGCAAACCTGCCAGCAAGGGATTTTACTTGTACCTGTGTGCAGCACGTTCTCTTCCGGCTTATGGAATTTAACAAGGTAGTAAGGGTATTTCATCTGTCTTTATTTTTATATGGGCATTAGGACACAAGCAAAATCTAGCTTCCCCTTGTTTTCCTGGTTCCTTAGGTAAGCGACAAGCCAAGCCTTTCATGTGCTTGCTTAGACTGGAAGTATGTATGGGAGACACTCACAGGCCTTGCTATGGAAACACCTGTGCCCACTTTTTCCTGCAGGCTGCTGGCTCTAACTGTACTACTGATACATGCTAGGTCAGCTAAAATTGGCTTATAAATAGGGTATGTTAAGCATATGGAAGTGTAGACTTCAACTGCCATAGCTACAAACATCCCGTGGAATGAGGATGATGTCTGCTGGCACTCTCTGCATCAGCATTCAGTTTTCCCTTGCCCTTCTTACTGTTAGACTTCTCAGCTGACGCTTTACAGCGAAGAAATTGCTACAACATAATCCGTGTTCTTAAACCTAAAAAAAAAAAATCTTGGAGAAAACAACTTGCTGGTTTTCCCTCCTTGCTGGCAAGGAGAAAAATAGTCCACCAGGAACAACAAAAAAATCCTAGTAACAGCTCCTTAAGTTATACCCTCTGCTACCCTCTCTGATTGCTCTGGTCTTCCTTCATTCGTGGTAATGAAGTTTTTAAAGCTCTGGTAGAAGGATGACAGCACTCAAGTCAAAGGAGATGAGAGCAATGAGGAAAGCTTTGCTTTAAGCTAGAGCAGTCTTGCGAGTTGCTGCCTTTATGCTGTTCTTATCTTGAAGGGTACAGAGTCTTTTCCAGTCATAGGGACTCCATAACCCTATGAGTATGGAGAAATAGTTGCTAATTAACAGTGTGTATAATAAGTAAGTGAGGCTGGAAACAAAAGAATATTCCTCCAAGAAAAAAAAGGAAGCAGAAATTACTGTACTTAATAGCTGGGGAAGCTGTTAAAGCTAGTTGACACAGTTCTGGTACTGCCGTGTGTGTTTTGGGGGCAACATAAACCATAATTGCTGTGATGGCAGGTAAGAATCCAGTTCTTTTTTATGGCTTAGTGTAGTCAGTGAAAGCAGTGGTCCTAAGCTGCATGCTGTTCTTAAATGTAATGCAAATTCTCTTTTGTGACTCCTCAGTACTTCCAGGTTACTTGTAGCTGATCACCAGCAACTGCTTCTGTTAGCTATTAGCTGTTGGGTTTTTGCTAGGAATACTTTCAGTCCTGAATTGAAATGATGACATCCTGAAACAGAAGAGGCTCTTGGAGTATTGTAGGAAGCACATTCTTCCTGGTTCTAGTGCAGGTGTACACGTAGGAGGAGACAGAAGGCAAAGAACCTCACATAGGTGGAGGGGGTGAGGTGGCATCACAGTTAGAGCTGTTGCAGTTAACTCTTCCCAAAGCATGAAAGCAACGTGGCTGGGAACAGGGATTTGTTGGGTTGCTTCTTTGTGTGAGCCAGGGAGTCTTTTGAGGGGCAGATTAATAAGAATATGACACAAGGTAGAGGTGGAATAGATGAAGCAAAGAATCTGGGTGGGAAAAGGGTTGCTTGTACGTGTCTATGGAATTGTTTCAGGGGACTGAGCTGGGGCAAATTCAAGATAATAGATGCAGCCTCCTTGAATTTGGATGGCAGTGCTGAAGCTTCAAAACCTTACAAGGTTTGATGCCACTTCAATTGCAGTGCATAGCTGTGGTACTTGAGCTCAGAAGTGCAAACTGCACAGGATTTTTTTATCTATTTTCTTCAACGTGAGCAGCAAAACATCTTCCAGGAATGTGCCTGGGTGCTACGCTGCTTTGACACGGCTTGCTTTGCATCACCAAACACAGTAGTTAGGTTGCATCGAGTACTTTGTGGAAACATTCATTGTGTTGTCACCCAGAAATGGGATGCTACAGATGTGTGTTGGCCCGGCAGTATCAGTGCTGTTTTTTGGCCTTTGAGAGGTTGGTCCATAACATGTGACCTGTGTAACGAGAGGCCCACATAGATTGGTGACTTCATTAAGTCTGATACTGTGGTGGTGTGGGGCACGATTCATGTCCCGTTATCGTTTTTATTCTTTATTTATGTGTTTATTTTCTGGGGCGGCGATCTGTCACGATGCCCATCGTTCCCCTGCCGTGGGGTAGAATTTAGCGTGACGACTGCCTCCCGGACCAACGGGGCCACGAATCCGGCCTAAAACACTGCTTGTGCGTTGGTTGTCGGCGTGGGGGCTGTTGGTTGTCGGTGCGGGGGTATCGGTTGTCGGTGCGGGGCTTTTCTGACGAGCACTGTGGGCTCGGGGCGCCGTCCCACGCCCGGCGCGGTGCTGCGGCACACCAGCGGTCGGCGCCACGGCGCGGGGAGGCTCTGGAGGTGACTCCTAGCCCCGTGCTTACGGTGGCCGGGCCGGGGTTCATTATGGCGGCCGGGTCCTGAGGGCGGGAGCGGGAGGGCGGCGGGACCGGGACGGGACCGGGGCGGGGCGAGGAACGGGAGCGGCAGCGGGAGGGGGGGGCGCGCGTTCCCGTGAGGGGAGGGGGCGCGCGAGGGAGGGAGGGGGAGGGTGTGAGAAACACTCCGTAGCCAATAACTTGGGCTCAGGCGAGGAGCTCGGCGAAGCAGGAATTTATTCGCGATCGCAGTGGCGGGCGTCCCGTCCGTGCGACGACTACCGCACACCAAATTTCCCTGGTGTATTGCCAAGCACTTCCCCGTGCAAGGGCTTACCATACACCACATTTCCCGAGACTCTTCCTTTCTCTCCCTTATCTCACGCTTCGTCCGTCTCCGGCCGCGCCCCTCGCGGAGCTGCGGAACCGCGGATCAGGACTCCACACTCGCTCCGTACAAAAGTACGTCTCAATCACACGGCACACAGAGTCTCACCCGACCCCCAAGGCAATACTTCCTATTTCTTACCTTGGTCTGTGCACAGAGTTACCGGATCAATTCTCAAAGCCGGAGTGCCTGCCTTCTTCCCTTCCCCACTCCTTCACGGATCCTGCCTCTTTCATCAGTCTCGGGCCCTCTGTCAGCTCTCCGCAGAACCGCCGCCGTCGATGCACAGGACCGCTGAAATCAGCGGGGCATGCCTTCCTGCTGCTGCGGCGGTGGGGCTCCCCAGTAGGCGACTGGCTCCCGGACGAGCCCCCAAATTGTGAGAAACACTCCGTAGCCAATAACTTGGGCTCAGGCGAGGAGCTCAGCGAAGCAGGAATTTATTCGCGATCGCAGTGGCGGGCGTCCCACGAGCAGGAGCGCCCCTGCTGGTTCCAAAACCCAGTTTATATACTTTTTGATGACGGGACCCTCCCCTGTTTCCCCACTGAGGGGGTGATCCAGGCTCACAATCTGTCTGATGCTTCCCAGACAATGCATGGCCTTCAGTTGCCGGCCTGTTAAATTTCGAATTTCTTTCGACTTTTTTACTGGTTGAAGCGGTAATGGTTCTTCACTTACCTGACTTGACTCAACACCGTGATTTTCCCCGAATTGTTCTACGGAGTCTGGTTGTCTGCATTTTACAAGGTCGCCTGCTAAGCGTTCTTATCGCTGCAAGCACACCTCGATACCCCATTCCTTACCTTTAAACAACGTAACTCTGCAAAAACAACATTTTTATTCCCACGAGGGGCAGGGCAGGCCCCGCGGCGCGTGGCGGCGGGGGGCGGGGGGGCCCCGTGACGGCACCGAACGCGGGGGGGGGGCGGTATGGCCTCGGGCGGCGCGACCGGTAGCGGCGCGACCGGCAGCGGCATGGCCGGCGGTGGCAGGGCCGGTGGCGGCGGGGCGCCGGGCGGCAGCCCAGGAGCCCGATCAGGAGGAGGAGGAGCAGGAGGAGGAGGAGGAGGAGGAGGAGGAGGAGGAGGAGCGGCCGGCGGCAAGGTGAAGAGGCGGCGCCACCGTTTGGGCGCCGCGAAGCCCCCCTGTGCCAGGAGCAAGCGGGTGAGGAGCGGCCCCCCCACAGCGGGCCCTTCCCCCTCAGCCCACCAGTTACCCCCTTACTTACCCCCTTACCTTACCCGCCCCTTTATCCCCTTAGTTACCCCCTACCCACCTCCTTACCCCCTTAGTTACCCCCTCGACCGCTTAGTTACCCCCTTAGTTACCCCCTCAACGGCTTAGTTACCCCCTTAGTTACCCCCTCAGCCCCTTACTAACCCCCTCAGTTACCCCCTCAGCCCCTTCCTAACCCCCTCAGTTACCCCCTCAGCCCCTTACTTACCCCCTTACCCCTCTACCCAGCCCATTACCCCCCTCCTCCCCCTCCCCTTCACCCCCAGCCCGCTGCCCTCAGGACCCCCAGTGCCACCCCCAGGGCTTTCCCCGCTCCCTGCACCCCTCCTCAGCCCATCATCAATTCTCTGAACGTTACCTGCCAGGCTTTGCTTCTCGTTTGTGCTGTAGGGTACAGCAGGTTGATGGTGAAAGCGGTCCGTCAATTCGGGGTGTGAAAATCCCCGTGCTGGAGGGGGGACGCGCCGAGATCCCTCCCAGCAGCTCTTTGCTAAGAAATGTCAGGACGCCCAGAGAGATGCTCTGGAGATGCCCTCTGCACATGTTTGTTCAGCCAAAACCTCTCCGCTATTAAATGAGCAACGTAGCTGAGGGGATTGATTATCATATGCAAAACCAAGGGAGCGCTACGCATGGATAGCTGCTCATTTAGGTTTTTATCACTTGCAGAAATGCCAAGTCCCTTATACCACATATTGACAATCAATCTTGTCCATCTAAAGCTGGCCTGGAAGGGCAATGCAAACATTCCCCACGCTTACAGAGCAACCGTTGAAACCTCTGGCTTGAACAGTGCATTAATGTTGAAAGTGCCATAGCTTGCGTGTGCCGACACTGTGTAGCTAACTGATAAACCTTACACGTGGATTGAAAATAATCAGTGGAGATGGTTTTCTAACTTTTCCATTGTCTGTTATCTCTGCGTGTTTTCCAGTAGGTTTATTTAAAGAGTGTGCCAGAGCAAACACGTGCGTGGGGATATCTGGGGGATTCTGCACAGAGAATGGCTGCTGCACATCCAGCGCAGATCAAATTAACAGTAACTTATCGGGGAAGAGTTTTAATGATTTGATAAATAGACAAACTGATAGGTGTTACATGTGTGCATTTATTATAGCAGTTAGCTTTGTAACCAGACGAATCGTGCAAATGTTCATAACGTAAAAGGACGAGCTTTGAGCAGATAGCTTGCTTAGAGCATTTGTCAATTAATTTCAGTTTATTTTCAATATCATGTCCACTCTGCAGAAGGTTCTGTGGCTTAATGTTAATTGTCTCTCAGTGATGCAGTTGGGGAGGCACGAAAGCGACCGATGCGATTTTGTGAGGTTATACCTCTGGTTCTGATCCCTACCCCGCTGTTTTTCTCATCCTTCCCCCTACAACTTTAGTCGATAAGTCGATTCTTAGAAATACTTAAATAGATGTGTTTTGTGTGCTTGTGATCCTAATTACAGCCCACCAAACCCTCTGTCTCTTACCATTAAGCTCTGAAGGTGCCTGGGCACTGTAGACAGTATAGTTAGCAGCTTCAAAGTTCCTGGGAACTAGTCCTGGATCTAATTTACTTTTTTTTTTCCCCCTGCCTGCAGGAGGGATGATTAGCAGGATGCCTAGCTCATGATTGTCAGCTTTCTGGATATTAATTTTTATTATTAATTTTTATTATTAATTATATTCATTTATATTAATTTATCTTTTATTTAACCGTAGTTCCTGGGGCTTTTGGTCAGGTGGGAATTCTCCGATCGTACCCGATGTATGCCGCAGAGTCAGTCTTCTACAAAATACAGCAACAGCTTTAGAAGGCTCTTGCAAGAGGAGGTGCTGGTGCTATAGCTATAGCTGTGTTTCTTCCAGGACATCTTCTGGGTTAGCCTGACTGTTGAGAGCAGAACTGTTTTTTGTGCGTATAGTCACTGCAATTCAGCATTACTAAAATTGAAAATATTTAGATTCACTGATTTTAATGGGTAGTATGGTCCTGACTGTCGCAGTAGATAATTGCTGAACTTCTGGTTTAGTTGGTTTTCACGGGAGGGTGCGAAGAGGAAGAGTCCTGGAACAAGTCTGTAGGTCAGGAGCTGTTCAGGCGTAGAGTTTCCTGATAGCCTTGCAGATTGACGACCTGCTGGTGAATTTTGGCAGAGGTTTCAAAACTTTGAACCTTGCCAAGGTCACTTGGAAGTGCAGAAAGTGATAGGTAGTTGTAAATCAATCTTAGGTGAATTTTAGGTTTACCAGAAGTGTAGCGATCCTATGCCAGGGATCAACCTCGTCGTCGTCTTCTGAATATTTGCTGTATAATATCTGTCTTCAAGGTCCGTGGAAGGTGGTATCGCAGCATATGCTGTTGACTGCGTTTCTGTAATTAAACAAGTGTTTTTTCTTTCAAGCAGGGAATAATTAGCAGAATGACAGAAACGGTGAAAAATATTGTACCGGCCTGGCTGCAGAAGTATTTCAATAAGCGTGAGGAGGAGTGTGTAGACAGAAATGAATCTGCAAACCAGGAGGAGACTCCGGTAAACTATCACCACGATTATTCAGATGAAGATACCATAATCGATGAGAGATTCACGCCTGAACCAGCAGGAATTAGTAGACGAGGTATGTGAAAAATCATTTGGAATTCTGGCCATCTGTATTTATTCACAGATTTCTAGTTTTGAATCTGAATTTCAAAAGGAAATTGGAATGAGGGTTTTGACAGAATGAAAAACAAAAACAAACAATCAAAAAAGTCGAAACAACTGTTTGTGAAACCGTCTTAGCTTTAAACTGTATACACAGTTACGAAGCATACATCTTATGCTCTTGGAAGGCATCAGTTAACTTTAGGTACTCTATTAGCCAGGTGCTAAATGCTGAAAATAAGTCATTTGCAAGTGTGCTGGGTTGCATTTTCCATCTTTTAAAAGATATGGAATGAAAATCTGTCTAATTGCCTAAGGCAATTAAAAAAATTAATTTGTTTTGCAGTCTTCGAAACAAAAGACTAGATGCTAGAATGGCAGAGGAAAATTCCGTCTCGTGTCCTGAGTTTGTTTGTTTTGTTTTGTTTTTTTTTGTTCTGGGCTTTGATCAATTTAGTAAAGTTCCTTGTTAACTTGATGGTGAACTGGGGAACTTGTGCACGGATGTGGTTTATGAGATTATTATCCTTAAAATATTCAATAATTTTAAGGTCTACGCGGGGGGAGGGGGTGTCTTTGAAAAGGTATTTGACCGTTGGCAACGAGGTTTGCAACTCCTTTACCTCATGAAAGATTAATTTGTCTTATATCCAGTGCCTCTCACTGTTCCTGTAGTCCTGTTGTATAAATTTGCATCTATTCTTATTTGAGTTTCTCTTAAATTAGCTGTTTTGGGGAAGTCAGCTTTTAATAAGTAAAGAAGTTTTGTCTGAGCGTGCGTAGGTAACCATAGATAATGTGGAAAGTCAGTTGCTTCTGTTGTTGGCAGAATCAAAAAATAAGGAGGAAATATCTTTGCCTCCAATCTCATCTAATTGTAAACGAGGAGATTGATGGCTTTCTGTGTAGCTGTAGCTTGGGAATGAGTTTGGAGAAAAGAATAGAGAAGGTCTTCGTGACTGAGGAACACATGTTGGCTTTCCTATGTAACTGCGTGAAAGGAGCTTTCATTAAGAACAGCTGCACTGCAAGCTTGCTAACTCCAGGAGATCAGGAGCAGGTGGACACCCTGGAACCTTTTGCAGCTTATGTTGCTGTCCGTGGGTGTCGAATACTATGCTTAAGAATAAGATTTTTTTTAGCAAGATAGACTTCAAGGCCACCTATTCCAGGCCACTGGCATTGTTTGCAGACCCTTTGCTTCAAGAGGGAAAAATGCTCATCTGGTTACTTGGGTCAACATCCTTGTCCCTTGGGTCAAATTCCCAATAGTTAATGGGTAGGAGATGATGTTTTGCCTCTAACGTGAGCTGATATGGAAGAACTTGGGAAAAAAGTACTGCAAACGTTCATTTTCATGTTGTGTATTCAGATTAATATAACCTTTGTTCCAATATTATGGAAGCTGCAGTGTTATCTGTAATTTACCGTGTAATCTCAAATTTTGTAAAGCTTATTGCAAGCTGTACATGGGAGAAGGAGTATATATGTTTGATTTAGTGAACGGCCAAGTCAGCGTTAGAGCATTTGAGCACGGGGTCAGAATGTGGTGTTGTAAAACCTCATAGTTAACTACTTCTGGATGCAACATTAATACTGTGTATCGCAAGCAGTGTTGTTGTTGTAGCCAGACAGTTAGATGCAACCGTATCTGGGTGAGGAAGAAGTTAAATTTGGCTTCTCTCTTTTTGCGCTTAGAACTTGGCAATAGCATGGCTGTCGATAGGAAACAGGTTTTGGCTTCTGTGAGCTTGTCTATAGCAAAGCTAATTATCTCCCTGTTCTTGTCTAGAACCATCCACAAGTAGATCAGCACTGAACTTCCCAGTTGTGTTAACAAGGCCCTCTCTTCATCGGAGCCGTCTGAATTATACCATGCTGGATTCTCCTGTCCCACCTTGTCAGCCCTCGACATCTTCTATATTTGGCATTGGCAGTCCTAGGCTGTCCTTGATAAAAGAAATAGAAGATTCTACCTCTCAACAAGACGATGATAACATCTCAACAACCAGTGATTCCTCCTCTAGAGCATCTGATGAAGGTGATTTTTGTGTTCTCTGTTTAATTGACTTTTTTTTTAATGTGAAGTACCTTGCGTTCTTTAATATTCCACATCACCTTAGTAAATAAAATAGGTGAATGTCAACTTTGGATGCGAGAATTAAATTGAATTTTTAGTGTTTTAGAAGTATATAATCCTATCACCTTTTTAATAGAAGCGTGCTTTGGAATACGTTTATGATACCCTGATGTTAGAAAGAGTCAATGCTGAAATATACACATTCAGCTAGGTTATATGTAAATTTTGAACTGGGACGGTAGGAAATCAGGCTGACTTGCCGTAGCTTGACAACTAGGCTGATTGTCTAGAAGGAAGAGTGACTCAGAATATCTAACAGACAGCTGGTTAAATGTGAATAAGTGCAGGTGACAAATAGGAACACGAGATGTTTTCCTGTGTTTCAGCAAGAGAAGATAAAGAAACTACTCTGACATAAGCTATAGGCTGTTTTTTGACCTTTCTTGGTAGAAGGCTTCAGCTGTCAATACTTTCATGTCTTTTGCCAAATTCATTGAGGAAAGCACACCATTTTAAAATAAAAAATAAGCATCGTGTCGATGTAGGTTGGTACGTAGGTCTTCTCGCTGAAAGGGCGAACAGCAGGTTTGCAGCTTTTTCTAGTCCCCCATATAGACAGGGACTGACGTGTGCTCAGCAGGTTTTCCAGAGAACTTTTGTACAGCTGAGAGTAGAGTTGCTGGGCTTTAGCAATATAACCTGAGTGCACTAGAACTTTCTGGTGTGTCTTCGTAAAACATACATGGGCAGAAGATCGTTAACTCTTAGAGCAGCCTTTGGGGAATCTTCCAGGTTTAAAACCTGTGCGATTATGATCTGTGCTGGCCTCCAGCCTTTTACCAACACAGAAAAAAGCTTTGTCCGTACAAATGCACTGATGTTTATGCGGTCCTCTTTTATCTTAGCCTGAAGGAAAAAAATACCTGCATTGGAAGCACAGTATTAACTTGGTAAGATTGGTGAAAACTACTTGCAGCTCTGTGAACAGTTTTCAAGTTTGTAGGTGATACTTGGTTTTCAGTCTGTACGTGAAGTTGATCTATTTAAAGAAGCTGAAGTCATGCTTATTTTTCTGTATTGAAGAACTTGAATTAGTGTGATCTTTATTGTTAAAGTTCTGTACGTACGAGAGGCATTTACATCTAGCATACGTCATTTTGGCAGATGTTGCAGTTTTAAAAAATACTTCATCGTCACTGCTCTGGCCCACAGAAGCTGAAAGAACTCATTCCCTCTCGCAGCATTCTGCAGCTAGCTCTAAGAAACCTGCATTCAGTTTATTTGTTTTTGGAGGACTGTGTCCTGTAAGTACTGCACAGTATTTCTTTTAATCAGTTTGAATGTGTACCTGTTTTTCTATCCACTTCTCATACTGTGTTTCCGTAGGTACGTGGAAGCACGTCTGTTTTTAAGCAAAACCAGCTTGGGTTTTCTCCATTTTACCCCGGAAAGACGGCCTATGCCGGTGGTGCAGCTGTAAGATCAAGGCAGCCAAAGACGGAACCTTATCAGGTATGAGAAAAGTAGTGTAGTGGGAAATAGTGATGGAAATAAAAAAAGCAGCACTGCCAAAGGAGCTTTGAGCAGGGAGCTGAATATGTGGTAACAGTTGCTCTTCTGCCCTCTTGGTCTACAAAAATAGACGAGATTGATTTCTGTTTAAATTCTTTAATGACAGTTTTTACCACAGGTAATACTTGTCAGAAAGAACAAGAATGACAGTTTGGGCTAGTTGTTGGTAGTTGGGGTTTCCTCTGTTGTTAGGTCTTTCAAAAAATTCCATTCAAGTGCCATTGTCTGCCTCTGACTACATTACGTTAAAATAACTTGATGCAAAAAAACCAATGACAGCATAACTTTGAAAACTTGTGTTTATGGTAGCAAAAGCTACAGTAGTCAAACCTGGCTAATATTTATCTGTGGATCTTCTTTTCCAAGCATGCCTACATTCATGCTATGGATATGTTGTATAAACCTGCAGTCTTTGAAAATATCTAAAATCAACTTTGCTGATCCTTTGTTCTTCTGTTACACAGAGGCATGCAGGACTAAATGCAGTCCCAAGATAAGCAGTAACATGCTTTCTGTTTTGAATGATTCATATAGTTCTTGGAGAGAGTTATTTGCCCCCAAGAGTTCTTGGAAATAGCAAATAAAAACTGCTGACAACTCTGATTAGCTAGAGCTGAATCGAAAAGGAAAGTCAAATCAGGTTTGGTAGGAATGTATTTAAATGAAAGTGACTTTTATCGATAAATCAAAAGGAATTTTAAGAAAATGAAAACGCGGGTTTGCTGGCTCTGTTCTGACAGTCCATTTGTGCAACGGAAAAAGGGCAGTACAAGTACCTCACTTACGGGAAACCTTGAAACCTTGTGGTGCAAAGCTGGGAACCCTCTTTGGTCGGCTATTTTTGTTTTTTACAATATTACTGCATTATGGTAAAAAGAGGAACCAAAATACTAGGCTTTTAAAGGAGAGAGTAGCTTGCTTCTTGCTGCTTGCTGTGAATGACAGCAAGGTACTAGAGAGTCCAGCGAAGGGCCACCAAGAAGATCAAGGGACTGGGAGCACCTCTCCTCTGAGGAGAGGCAGGGACTGCTGGGCCTGTTTAGTATGGAGGAGATGAGGTTTGGGGGGATCTTATTGGTGTATATAAATACCTGAATGGATGGTGCAAAGAGCATAGAGAGCCATTGTGTTTTCAGCGGTGCCCAGTGCCAGGTCAAGAGGCAACAGGCACAAACTGAAACGTGAGGCTCTGTCTGAGCATCAGGAAATGCTTTTGCACTGTGCGGCTGATGGAGCCCTGGCACGGGTTGCCCGGAGAGGCTGTGGAGTCTCCCTCTTTGGAAGTCTTCAAGAGCTGACTTGACATGGTCCTGGGCAACCTGCTCGGGGTGGCCCTGCTTGAGCGGGGGGGTAGACCAGGCGATCTCTAGAGGTCACTTCCAACCTTAACCATTCTGTGGTTCTGTGAGTCTCACTTGTGTTTTTACATGCTGCGTGGTCTGCTTCCTGTCTTCACATCGTGTGATAAGCACAGTGTGGTTATATGAGGGGTTTAACCTGGGAAGAAAAAAAGTCACACCAAAGGAAGTTTTTGACTGATATTTGAAGTTGGGTGGTGCAAATAAACAGTTTACTTTTTCAGTGTAATGTTTAGATCTGTTACAGTTTAAATCAGATCTTTATCTTTTAAGACAAAGATTTGCAGCCAACTTTAATCTTGGGGGAAGGGAGGAAGCAAGAGAGAAGTAAAACTAGTTCCTGGTTATGATTGTATACACTGATTTTAAGATGGTACACTTAGACCATCGTGAAACTCTGAGGTCTGTGTTGTTACTGAAAATGCTTTCTGTACCACAAGCCTTTTCTTGAGTTCTGTTTCCCTGATTACTGCTTCGGAGGCCTTAGCAGTCCTGGCATCATCCGTCTTGACCTTTTACAAGTACGGAGTTCTTTTATTGCTCGTGCAACAAGCACGTGCAAGATGCACTGAGGCCCAAGGTAAACTTCATTAAACTCCGAATGTATTCTCTTCTTTATGGCTTGAACTCCCAGTGACTGCATGTTTCTCTGTCATCAGAATATATTGATTGTATCATCAGTGTAGCCTTGGGACATAAAATACATGCCTCCTTAGCTGAGAATTGACCATTGTAACACTTAAAATGCTAATTTTTCAGGCACAAAAGAGAGCGAAAGCTAGACAAGAAACTGTGTGGTCCCACGCTACCTTGAGTACCTCAGCGTGGTGCATCTTGGAGGCAGTGGAGAAGCTGTCAACCGCTTTGTTGGTAAATAGCACTTCTTTTAATCTGTTTTTGCTTCATGTGTTTATAAAACTTAGTAAATGTGCCATCAAAGGATAAAGATAAAACTATTCTTCCTTACGCTGTGGCCGGTTTAATTTATTGCGCTATTTTTTCTACAGGATGCTAAAAGAATGACATCTCTTTTGCCGCTGTGTTGTGTAAGTTGACCATGAACCCCCACATTTTTGTTGCAGGGAACCCTCTCTCTCAGGAGAAAAAAATTGCCCTCTAATATTTATGCTTTGTTTTTTCCCTCAGCCTCCGGACATAGATAAACCGGATATTACTGACTTCCAGTCCAAACGAAGAAAGGTAAGAACCAATAATGTCTTAAGCTGAGGTAGATAACTTTTTCAATGCTTTATCACTATTAGAAAAATTTTCTCAAACCTCAGTGACAACATAGACATCAAATCAAGTTAATATTGGCATGTATCCACAATAGATGATGGGCTGTGAAGATTACTCAGGTTAAGAATTATGTTATCTTTGTAAGTTGAGAGCAACAGCTCTAGAACACACCAAGTCGTTTTATCTTGTCCCCCAACTTGGGGTGAAGCTGCATATTAAAATTCCTCTTGAGGCAAGTTTTCTCTTGAAGAAATGATCACAAATAGAAAAATACTGCTTGAGTGGTCATATAGACTTTGTACAGACTTCCGTGTTCATTCGGGCACAGAAAACTAATTTTTCTGCTTTTTATCACCATTCAAAGTAAAGAGGAGGAAAATTGTTAATTTCCGACGCTATAAATCTTACGCTCCTAAATTCCTATTTGGAGGTAGCACAGAACTGGTGATAATGCTGTGGTAAAGCATGATTTCCTTTCATTTTCTTTAAAAAATGAAAACTAGTCATCTTTTTTTGATGACTTTAGTTAGGGGTATCATTAAATTGCAAAACTGTACCAGGCACAATAGCTCTTGGTGTATTAAATGCCTAACTGGGGGAATTAATATTTTTCATTTTTACCTTTAAAACCAGCGATGAACCATCGTTGGAGTCTGATAAATTTTCCATAAAATTAAATGGGCATCTCTTTCTGCGAAAACATCTGTGTTTCCAGTATCAGTCTGAGTGTACAAATGACCACTTGTTAAGTGTATGGGCTTCTTAGGCTGGAAATCAAAGTGGACAGTAATACTGGTTGCTTATTGCTTTTAACTCTTTCAATCTCTGTATTGTTTAGCCAGCACAATCTCCATTTGGTAAAGTTCTAAAATGAATGTAGCAGCAACTGCTTAGTTTTTAGGGGGGTAGAGGTTTTTTTTTTTCTTTTTCTTTTCTGACGCTATAAATCTTAACGCTCCTAAATTCCTATTTGGAGGTAGCACAGAACTGGTGATAATGCTGTGGTAAAGCATGATTTCCTTTCATTTTCTTTAAAAAATGAAAACTAGTCATCTTTTTTTGATGACTTTAGTTAGGGGTATCCTTGGGCTTATTAAATTGCAAAACCCTTAAATGACCACTTGAAGATCAGGTGACTGAAGGAAATAACAAGATGTGCAAACTTTTCATCTTCTGTTCTAATGAGAAAAGGGACAGTGTCTCAAGAAGTTTCTGTGCTAATTCCTTGACTGGATGGATGTATAATTAAGTTTACAATCACTTCAGAGTTTACAAACATCTCAGATTTCCTGGACCATCTTTTCACCATCTGCCAAATTACAAGGGCATGGAGAAGTGAAGTATATCATAAATATTATCCAAATAACTAAAACCAAATCTGGTGTGAATTCTCAGTTATATTATAGCAATACACCTGTGATAAGGCATTAAGAAAGATCTGCCAGATTTGCAACAGAGAGCCTGAAATTGTCAGCCACTAAATGAATGTTGCACGCAGCTGTCAGTGGGTGAAAGGAGATAGATTGTCTATTCATAATACTAGAATTCATAATGGTGGCGGGAGAAGGGTAGCCCGTGATGAGAAGCAATTATTTGCTGAGGAGACGATCGTGTGTTTTCCTGCTAAAGTGAACATGCGGTTGACGGAACACTTGTGCACTCGGGCTAAACTTCTGCAGTGGGTAGCAGTGATGTGGTATTTTTCTTATTTCAAGGAACTGTACCAGGCAGAATAGCTCTTGGTGTATTGAATGCCTAACTGGGGGAATTAATATTTTTCTTTTTTACCTTTAAAACCAGCAATGAACCGTCGTTCACTCGAAGTAGATTTGTGAACTTACATAAAACATGTCTTATTCAAGGTTTCAAACTGAATGTAATATTTTTTAGAAAGATGTATTTTTATATACTTTAGAGAGAGTGTGAATCCTATTACTAAGAGCTGGGAGATACTGTGAAATTAAAGCTGCAGCGTAAACAAAAATTTCCTGTTGGTATTGATTTGAACAATAGCATGCTTCCTAAGACTGTATTTTCTGATCCTTAAGACCGCAGGCGGAGCCATCGGTAAATCTTGTAGCCTTTAGGGTTTGTTTTCTGTCTGACAGTTCAGTTAAGTCAGTTTTGCAGAACACGCAGTGGTCTGTGTTAAAAATTAACTCTGGTCTGTGAAAATGCTTTGAAAAGGGAAGTCAAACCCACTACTTGAAGTGCACCTAATGCACATGTAAAGCATTGGATCATATTTTAATGAATGAGATTATTGTAAGACTGACAAGTTGGTTTTTTTGAGTGTGTTCTATTGTTTGTGTAACTTTGAAGAGGGAAAATGTAGGGGATGTGAAGCCCAGAAGCCTGTATAATTAGTTGCTTAACACTTCGAATGTTAAATTAATGAATTAAGCTACTGAAAAAAAAAAATCACAGTGTGGGCAGAGGAAAAGATAGGAGCATATTCTAGGAACATGGGTTATTTTAATTATGGTAGCATGAATTATTTTGTCTATGAAGCTAACTGCCAAATTTTGAAACGGAATTCAGTCAGACTTTGGCTACTTATATATAGCTTTATGGATTTCGTTACTGGTTTTCTGGTGATTTCCCTCTACAAGTTGAACGGTCTTCAGAATTTTCAAATCGTATTCACTGAGTGCCAAGACCGATGGGGGGAGGTTTATAGTTCTGTAATTTGTTTTCATCAATAAATATTGGAATTAATTTGGGTGGACGTAAGGATAAATTGATTGCTGTTTCCCTTTCAAAGCTGGAATCCCAGAATGCATTCCAGCCTCCACCTGTTAAGAGACTTGTGACACCAATGGTAAACCGTCAACCGATGCGTTATACGCGGTATTCTGAACCATCACCGACTTCAACTACTCAGTCCAGCAAAATTTGCCAGAGAGTAGACACAAAGTACCAAGTGAGTACATTTTTGAGTCCTTATGTGCCTGTTTTTTTTTTCCAGTCTTGGAATGTTTCTCAAACCAATTGTTATCCTATCTTTGCAAAAAGTACTGATAGTATGTTTGAGGCGAGCTTTAAGGCAGTGGGAACCATTGTGAAATAGATTGAGCTTTTATGGATTTAATTCTGTTTTTGGAACACTCAGTGTCTTGTGGTTGTTTTCACGATGTCATGATGTGCTATTGAGTCATCCTGTTCTCAGTGAAAGAATATTAAAAGACAGAAATGTTTTCCTTTTATATTCTCATGTACACAAAGCTGTCACTGATGAAACATGCTCGTGTTCTGTGTAAACTATTCCAGGTGAGCTATGTGCTCCAAGTGAGAGTTCTGACAATGTGCTGAGTTATCGGTTTTGATTGCTTTGGAGTAGATGGAGTCTGATAAATTTTCCATAAAATTAAATGGGCATCTCTTTCTGCGAAAACATCTGTGTTTCCAGTATCAGTCTGAGTGTACAAATGACCACGTGTTAAGTGTATGGGCTTTTTAGGCTGGAAATCAAAGTGGACAGTAATACTGGTTGCTTATTGCTTTTAACTCTTTCAATCTCTGTGTTGTTTAGCCAGCACAATCTCCATTTGGTAAAGTTCTAAAATGAATGTAGCAGCAACTGCTTAGTTTTTAGGGGGGTAGAGGTTTTTTTTTTCTTGTTTGTTGATAAATGATAGAAAACAGAAAAGTATGTCCCTTTTACGGGGTTGGCAAACACAAGTTTTGATGAAAACTCTCCCCCCCACACACACAATTTTTGTCATTTTGTTTAAAATAATTACTTTCTTTGTTAGAGGATTTGACAAATTTGATTTAGTGTTCTATCAGTTTGTCCTCAATGCTGAGTGAAGCAGTGATGCTTACTTTAGCCCCAAAATTTAACTGAACTGTACCCACAATGCTGAATTAGGGAACAACGTTAAGTAGGTGAGGTGTATTCAGGGCTATAAAATTAAAAATAAATAAATAAAATAAAAACCACAAAAAAACACATGAAGTGGTTGTTGGTACTTTGTGTATTCTGTACATATTCAGCTAAGTCTTGAACTAAACTTAACTTGCAGGGGATGAGAGAGAAGACTTTGCCTGCAGAACAGCGAGCAGAACCATCTGAAAGGTATGACATCTATTAATTTAAAACTTACTTGAAGAAAGAAAGAAATCTCCTTTTTCAGTACGGTCTGCACCTGAAAGGTGGTGACAGTTCTCAGTAAAAGGAATGGGAAATCCAATGAAAATTTTGTATTTTGAGGCAGCTGCAAAGTCTGGATTGTGTTTGAAGATCAATATAACTTTGAGAAAATTGTTGTTTTTATGAAAGGAAGGAAGATGAGCAAGAATAAAAGTACTGATACACCGCTTTTTATCCCAAGTTTATCTTCTGAGAAGGATACGAAGATGGGAAACGAAGCACGTTATAATGCTGTATCCACAGAAAGGATCTTTGCTATTGGAGGCCTTATTTTTTCCTTCTACAGGAAATATGGCTCATTTTGTAGTTTAACTAAATCTGTAGCGTTACAAATTTTGCTTTGACAGATATTTCATGGTTTATAACTCAGTTTACTTATAACAAAATAATTTGTCCCTCTTAATGTTCCCTAGGGGAAAAGCTATTAGTTTTAGCTATTTAATTGCTTGCAGTTTGAAAGCTCTGTCCTAATGGGATGATTCTTTCTGAAGCATTCTTTAGAAGGTGAAGTAGGGGAAGTGAGTTACAGTTCAGGAGGATGTTTATTGATGTGTTTTTTTCTTTATTTTTTAAGCAAAAACATGGAGGAAGATTTATGATTTATTATTCTTTTTTTTAATACTCCTTTCATGATGAAGTTAATTGTCTGCTTTGAGTTCACATGAAGACCATGTGTTCTTTAGAATCATTTGAGGCCAAATGCTAACTCATCTCTAAAATAAAAAAAATCCAGCAGAATTAATTGAATTTCTTCTTGAGGAGACTGCTTTGTGTTATACTGCTTTCTTGGTTTAGGTCAAATGAGTTATCCTCCAGATAATATTGATGGCTTTTCCTTCTGGGCAAATGGTGTTTTGGGTAATAATGCTTGAGTTAAGGGACTTTGCACTCGGTTTTTAGGGAGTCGCTCTTTTCAAAGAACAGTAGCAGGGAATTTTGTTGACTCTATGCTCATCTGCCAAGCAATTCTTATGTGACCATGGGCATTCTTTGGCTTGCAGAAAGAACTCAACACTTTGTTTTGGCATCTAAAAGTTGGACTTCACAACAACCACCTTTTTAGGGGTGGAAGCGACTGGCTTTAAGGTTCTGGTACAGGTGCAATCAGGTGCTGGGTTTTAATTATGTTTTTTTCAAACTGTTCTAAATTGTCTTTGTTAGAACTCCTTTCTACTTCTCCATTTAGGAAGGAGATACAGAAAACTCACACTGCTTTCGATTTCGTTCACAAAGTTTATTGCAGTGCCCTACCTTTTGTTTGTAGAGTAGGTAGTGGTGGTAGTGTTTTTTGTGATGCTGGTCTCTGTTGGGTGCCATGTTCTGGAGCAGGAGCACCACACTGATCTGCTGGCAAGAGTCCCTTTGGACAGTTGAGTTGGAATACTCAGTAAATCTCTGGCCCACCAATGCTATATATCTATGCGTGTGTGTGTATATATATATATATTTTATATCCTGAGTCCAATTGTAGATTAGACTTGCTTGAAGGCTGACAACTGTCTTTGCCCCCTTGAAGCTCACAGGTGTTAACAGAAAGAGGAATATGGGCTGTTATGGGCAAGCGATAGTTGTCTGAATGAAGATCTATTTTGATGTAAGACTTTTTTCAGAATTCTAATGGATTGACAGTTTGGATTAGAGAAAAGTCTGAGCATCTGCCTTAGGGATCTGTCTTCCTCTATGCAGTTACAGTGCTAAGCAGGCTGTTGTCAAGTATTTGACAAGTTTAGACCAGTTCTCCTCCTCAGTATTGTGGGAGTTTGACCTGGTGTCTTCCAGTGCGATCTAATGCACTTTTGTACTGACTGACTGATTGGCTGCAAGATAAGCTTTGAGGTCACAGTTTTTCCAGGCATACTTCATTTTCTTGCCATAGTACTTTTGTTAGAGTTATTCCCTATTCCACTTCTGGTTTGGGTTATTTTTTCCCCATTTGCTCTTGGATTAGGATATCTTTCTGGTTTTGAGCTAGGCTTTTTTAAGTACCAGAAAAACGCCTTTGTATGCCTTACAAAAGGGATCTGTATTCATGTCTGAAAAGACTTCTGGAATGTTGGCATACCCAAACACCTCTGCTGTTCCTGCTGATGGCCACATGAAAGCCAGAGCTGCTTCTGAAGCTTAGGCCATATTACCTTGCCACACAAGTCTAAGGCGTCCCTATTCTATCAGAGCTGTTGGCAGTGTTTCCCATGTGTATGTGTGCATATGTGCACTCTTTCTGTATTTTTGTGAGCTGTTCTTTTATATCCCTGCAAAAGATACACGTGCATCGCAGAATCAGAGAACCAGTCCTATTTAAAGGAAGCACTGGAAAATAACAATCTAAATCAGCTCTTCTATTTCAGGTCTTCTGGCTTAGTCATTGTTCCCATGTGAACGGTGCACTTATGTATGTCCTTTTCATTGCTGCTGTTAATAAAGTTTTTCCTATTTAGAACATCAAGTATTTACCAGCGTTTAGCAACTTGTGAGACAGCTTTAGTTTTTTTCTGATCAGCGGGTTTCAATTCTAGGACTAATAACAGCTCTAATATCTTGAAAAAAAATTTGGCTGGTGATTTTTTTTTCTCTTGTTTCCCCCAACTTCTGTACTGTCGTGTGCTAGCAATGTGACCAGCTACAAATTCAGTACTGCTGCGTCCAATGGTCTGTCTTCAGGAGTGAGTAGCGGAGGCGGCAAAATGAGAAGGGAAAGAGGAATACACTATTTATCAAGAGCTGTACAAGAACAGGTAAGTGACTCTTAAATTAATTGCTGTCACTGAGCTTACTGAAGTAACTAGCTAAGTGTGTCAGTTTTATTGCATCATAGTAAATTATAACAATACCGCTTTATTTTTGCATTGTTTTTGTTTTCTTGTGGGTTTCAGAGCAGGCTCCAATTGATTTCCTGTGTTTGAATACCTGAACTTTGCTTATGTAATTTTGAAATTTTTAATTCTCTTACCTTGGAGATTCTTCAAACTATAACATTTCTCGTTAGCAATTGAATGAATGAGTCCTAAGAAGAGAAGTAATGTTTTGGTGAAGGTTTGTATAGTTTTTCTACAGGAATGATACTTGAAACGAGTGCCAAGTATAAAAAGAAAAAAAAAAGCTTAATTTTTGGTTTCATATTTAAGTCATACAGAAAGATACAGGCCAAGAGTTTGAAAGAGTAGTAGAAGACAGCATTCTGCATGTCTGCTAACGATGACTCAGTTTTTGATACTCACCAAACTCATTGTGAGAGAGTTTTTTTCTCATTTTAATAGGAAAAATCTATTCCATAAAACTATGACCATGAATATTCAGATTAATTTTTCTTTTATTGGATGTTATATAAGCTGCCTGTAAGTTAATTTAAGTATTTACGTTAATATTAAGTATTTAATTAATATTAAGTTAATATTAAGTATTTAAGTTAATTTAAGTTTCAAATCATTAAATGGGACTTCAGGATGATGCAATATAAAGAAATCGTAAACACTGTTGTTTATTCCTGTAACACAAATAAAATAATGGTCCAAATATCAAAAGTTCCATAAACTTTTCAAATCAAAACTGTGAAACAGATGTAAGCTACAGGATGCACTGAATATCAGTAGTACCAACTTACATCCCTGCCTAGTCATTTCTAAGTAGATCATGATAGTACTGTACAAATTTCGGTCAGATTTCCTATGCCATTTAAAACATAACTCATCCAATCTTAGTAATCAAATAAAGTAAGTGGCAGGGATGAAAATTGAAGTTGTTAAGAGGCTCTCTTCTGATTTTTATATTTGCATCCTGATACATGGTATAGACTGTATTTACCAGAACACAATCTTCAGTGCTGCTAGTCTGACTTTCTTTGGTGCTTTTTGTGTTTAGTTTGGTTTTTGAACCTACCTGCTTCTTTAAACATTACCTTTTTCCACGTTCACTGCTGTAGTGACTTTAGAAACTTTGGCAGCTATCCTGCCTAATTTTGCAAGAGGAACACTTTCTCACTTGTCTTGAGAGTGTACTCTTAATTGAAGCCATGCGAGGGTAGTTAGAAAGGATGATGCTTCTCTAGAGCTTTGATGACTAAAGTACAGAGAAGAAAGAAAAAAAATGTGATCTGTGCATCTCTGTTCCGCACAGGTTTTGAGTTAACTTTCAGTGTTCTTGCTGTACAGTTGTTGAATAGAGTATAATGTGGAAGCAGGCCTGCCATAAATTAAAATGACGTGGTAGACAGAGGTGGGGAGATCGGGATTTCTTCTGGAAACTTGCTTTCTCTTAATTTGTATGGATTTTTGTTCTATTTAATTTTGTTAATAAATTGGGTGGGATGGGGTGAGAAAGTAGTATGTCTTGTATAAGAAAAATTAAAATTTGCAACTTTAGGAAGTGGAGGAACCAGTGCTACCGAAAATACCCCTACCCATCAGTGCTGCATCGCTGCCTCAGTTCAATTCCAGTTTCGTTGGTAGTAGCGCTGTCTCAGCGTCACCGAGCGCTGTTTCAACAGCAGCAATGAGCACGGCAACTCCAGCAGCTGCGACGGGCATGGCAAATCCATCAGAGGTGGAGGGCATGACAGATCCATCAGAGGTGGAGGGCATGACAGATCCATCGGAGGTGGAGGACTTGACAGATCTATCAGAGGAGGAGGTGGAGGACATGATATATACAACGGCGACGTCAGGCATAACGTGTTCAACAGTGCCCTCAGGCTTGACATGTCCAATAATGGCGGCGGGCATGCCATACCTGCTGATGAGAAAGGACATATCAAGGTCAACAGCGGCAACGACAAGCGTGGCAAATTCAACGGAGGCGGCAGGCATGGCAGATGCAGCAGCGACGGCGGCGGGCAAGGTAAATCTTTATGCTATAAATAATGTTTAAAATGAGTATACTGCTTTATTGCGAGTTGACTTTTTCTGTGGTGCTCATGAAACTAACAAATATTAGTTTCTACGCAGCTGAATGAATTGGGGTTGTATGCCAGTTTGGGGAAAAAGGCATAAATGTTTTGATTCTGCTTCTCTCAGTCTTAGAGCCTGCCAACTCCCATTTAACGTGATTGTATAACTGCTTCAAATGCTGTGGAAGTCTGCGGGGGAAGGGGGGTGTGGACTTTATGCCAAGTTATTTATAGTGGTTTTGGCAGGGGTAGAGTTAATTTTCTTCGTAGTAGATGATGCTGTGTTGCAGATTTGTGAGC
The DNA here is from genome assembly GCF_964211835.1 of Anser anser. Lineage (NCBI taxonomy): Eukaryota > Metazoa > Chordata > Aves > Anseriformes > Anatidae > Anser > Anser anser. Next base: position 179,569 of record NW_028153816.1, read on the forward strand.
AAAACAGTGTTGGTAAGGCACTGGTGTTTTAGCTGTTGCTGAGCAGTGCTTACACAGTGACAAGTCCTTTTCTGTTTCTCACGCTGCCCTGCCAGCGAGGAGGTCGGGGATGCACAAGAGGCTGGGAGGGCACTCAGCCAGGACAGCGGAGCCCAGAGGACCGAAGGGATATTCCACACCATTTAGCATCGTGCTCAGCAATAAATGCTGGGGGAAAGAAGGGGAAGGAGTGGGGAGTATGTACAGGGTTATGGCATTTGTCTTTCCAGGTAGCCATTACATGCGATGAGTCATTAATGCTACCTCAAATTTAACAACTTTACTTCTTTACTTCCGGTTCTTTTCCCTGTTCCACTTGGAGGGAGTGAGCGAGTGGCTGTGTGGTGCTTAGTTGCCTGCAATGGTTAAACCACAACTTTATTTAAGTTATTAAATTAGAGGTAACGTGGTCATATGAGCCTCACATAGAATGAGCCTAGGGTGCAATAATTGGCATATTATTGCAATAAAATAAACATTAATCTGTTCCAGAGTACTTGAAATATTTTTTGTACGGTTTGAAGTAGACAGCTGCTTTAACATGTTGAGGTGTTTGCTGAAGTTCTTGGAGTATCATTGGGCTGAGTTTGCCGTTCTTCAGCTTCCTGGCTTGCTTTTCCGTGCATTTAGACCTAAGTAGCATCTCCAGCTTTTCCTCTCAGTTTCTGGAATTTGGTTTTGAAGATATTGTCCTATACCCACTTGGAAACTTCCCTGTGTTTTATTATTACTTTTATCTGCAAAATAACTCAAACATCAGGTTTTTCGACGTCACTGCGGGACTTCTGTTGGATAGTGAATTCAGGTAGTTGTTGCTCTTAAATATAAACCTTTAATTCTTTTGAAAATACAGATACAACCAACAAGTACTGTTAGCAGTCCTGAGTTTGCGTTTTCATCTCCAGTTGTGAAATCTACTGAGGCAGAAGTGCTACCTACGTCTTCTGTAAGTAAAATAATAAAGGAGCTTGACTTTTTTTCTTAGGCATTTAGTAGGCTGTTGCAGAACACTAAAGCAGAATCTGCCTTGATGGAGAAAAGTATGTAGGCTTCTGGCTTATAATTTGTCATTCAGCATGCGTGCTACAAATGTGAAGAGCAGCTTTCAGATTTGGTTTTGTGTGTGCATTCGATTGGAGTTCCTGTGGCTTGAGAATCTGAAAAACCTCTCTTGTTCATAGCAGATTGGGTTTACATTTAGTGTTCCCGTTGTAAAATCGGCAGAACTTTCTGGACCCAGTGGTACTCCAGTGACGCCCTTTCTTACCCTAGGTAACTGAAACTTTAGCACTTCAGATCTGAAGTGCTGATTTTCCTTTTTTTCTTTATTAAATCTTCAATCTGTCCTGTCTGCGCATGCTAGCAATTCCAGGCAGTGTTGGACTTCTGCAGTATTTTTCCAGTGACAGATCTGCTTTTATAATTTTTGTTTTGTTTTGTTGCTTTTTGTTTTGCTTGTAATCATAAAGCATTGCAAAGTAAGTAGAATTTGTGAAGATTCTTATGTGAGAAGCATGAAGCTGGAAATTCTTGTTTCTAACAAAAGTGAGTATAATCTGCTCTAACTAGGTCACATTGTGAAAGCTGGTTTTGTTTTCTTTTGTTTCAAAAGACACCACCACCTCAACCAACATCAACACACAGAAAGAGGAGGTCAAAGATTTTGCTGGTGGTCCCTTCACCACTGCCCACGTATTAAAGGAAGGAAGCGTCTTAGACGTTCTAAAAAATCCTGGTGAGATAATGAACTCCTTTTAAAAAGATGCTGCAAAAAATACGCTAGCATTTTTTATTAAAAAAAAACCAACACACGACTTATGGTTAATAGAGTATCTGCTATAAATATGAATGTAGGAGAGCATTACATTAAGCGCTGCGTTTGTTAGGGTGCATCTGCCCCCTTCTATTCTAAGTGGTGTTTGTTGCTGGAAGTAAAACTGCAAGATGAAAAGCAGATGGGTTGCATCTCCTTTACGTGTTAGGATGTAATTGTAAATGAGGTACTAAGAGAATTAGCCAGATAATCGGTGTTTCATTTTAAGTAAATACAATTTGTGGAATTGAAAAGGAAATGTTTGTAAAGCTCAACACTCCTGTCCCACCTTCAGCCCAGGTGAAGAAAGAATAGGAAAGAGCTTCAGTTCCAAATACATGGCGAAAGCTGCGAATCTTTGGGCCTTAGCTTACAATGGCTCCTGTGGATTAAAATTTAAACTGCAAACAGAAGTGGAGTGTTTTACGTTAAAAACCCTTTTCTGAATTTTGTTTTTAAGCAATTGCAATTGTTTTCAACAGTTTCATAAAGTGTGTCTGTGGAAAAGATATCTTTTAAGAAAAAGGGCTTTATTGAATTTGATCTTTTTCCAAAAGTCTTCTTCTAACTTACATACTTGTTAAGAAGGCAGCACATTTCTCTGTTGGAAAGAGCTAAGTGAGAGAAAATACATTGTGCATTTTGTTTAAGGAAAGACCTCTGAGTGAAGTGACATTCACTTTCTTTATCGGTTTAAAAGAAGCAGAATCTAAATCCACATTGTTCAAAGACTTCATTTTTGATTAAAAAAAACCAACAAACAAACCACAAAACAACTATGTTCAAGGTAGATTTACAAGCAACTTGAGCTGCTGTTTAAGATGCATTTCCTTTAGTCTTTCTGTATTAGTAGCTTGTCTTTTCTGTTAAAATTGCCACCTTTTAAATAAGGAGTTGTCCTAATTATAGAAAATTAGACAGTTGTTCAATTGTCTTGAGTTTTTATTATTTAATTAATATTCAGCATCTGTGGGAAAATACCGTATGGATTGCTGCTCCGAGTACAAACTTCTGTACAGTTACTGGAGTAGATTTGAGTCATCTGCTACGGAAGGAGGAGCTTTAGAAATCTGATTCGATTGGGCATCGCGTCTTAATCAAATTGTATTATTTCCATTCCACGTTGGACTGTCAGATTTCAGTCAGCTACTGTCTGTTTGTACTTGTATCGACCAGTGAAAATGTTGATTTAAAGCTTGCTTGGAAACAAAGAGTTAAATGAAGCTTTAACGAAATGTTCTGTTGTGACCCAGTGCAGCAGATGAAATTTCATCCGTTTAGATAAGATTTCTGGGGACTTCCTGTTGCGCTCGGTCTGAATGTCTAGTTGTAACCATTGGCACCTGGGTTGAAATTTTTGCCCTCTAGTAAAGTCACTTAGTTACATGTAGTGAGGTGCTGCGCTAACAGGAAGACTTTTTTTTCTTGCTTCCTAGACTTTGGATTGTTGAAAACACGCTCTTCTACGTCTGCACAACCTACAACAAGCACAGTGGTTTATACTAGGCCTGCAATAACAACTTTTTCTGCAGGTAAAGAGACTTCTAAACAAGCATCGTACTGGCAATCTGATACATGTGACCCTTTTCTGCAAAACAAAGACATGAAGGACAAATGTGTAACTTGTCAAGCTACTAAAGCGTCAACAGTTGAGAGTATGAAACAGACAGTAAGTTCAAGTCAATGCGACACCTCAAAGCCAGCAGCGCCCCCAGCAGGGATGCTGGGCTTTGGAGACAAATTCAAAACAGTACCTGGAACGTGGGATTGTGATACATGTCTTGTCCAAAACAAACCGGAAGCTACAAAATGTATAGCATGTGAGACACCAAAACCTGGAACGGGAGTAATGCCTGCTCTGACATGACCAGTGGTCACAGACAGCTCGGTGACAGTGACATCCTCCTCGAGCAGCACTGACACAACAGCCACTCTGGGCTTTGAAGACAAATTTAAGAAGGCGAAAGGCTCTTGGGACTGTGGAATATGCCTTGTACCAAATAAGACGGAAGATAACAAATGTGTAGCCTGTCAGTCTGAGAAACCAGGTATGGTCCTTTTTTTCCTGTTGTTTCCATCCTAGCCTCTGTGAATCTTGTACAGAATAAAAGTACGTTGCATATATGGAATATTTTAAGCAACACGATTCCCAGGTACGGTTGATGGGTTAGCGGCTGTCTGCAGGATTGGTTTACAGGCACTTCAGAGGTCTCAGCCCAGGTTCCAGCCTGTCGCATAAATTGAACTGATTGTGAAATGTATTAGTACGGAGCTGGATCAATGCAGATACCCCCAGCTTTGCAGCTGGTGAGGGAAGATGGCTGAAGTGGGTGACTTAATTTAAAAACAACATAGTGATTTTTCACTGGCGAAAATGAGAACTCCATAGAAAGAGTTAAAAATTAGTGTTTTTCTCTTTCAAAAAATAAGTAAAAAAAATTACAGAATGTGTCCAAAATGCCTCTACTCACCGTTTGTATGTAATTGAGGGGAGATGTGAAGCCAGATTTCAAGACAGTGTAGTCTTAACTAGTCTTAAGCTAAAGCAGAGAGATGCCTATGAAGGTCAGTGGTAGGCTTCAAGAAAGCGAGTGACCCGCTGGGTAACTTCTTCAGGGCAGTACTGGGTTGTTTCCCATTGTGTGTGACCGTAATTGATTTTGAGCGTGGTTGTATTGTTTTTAAAATACGATTCTAATTCTAACTTTGACTCTAAATGTCATTTAACATGCCATTACATCGAAAAACACCTGTGCAAATATATCGTGGAAGAAACAAATTAAGATGGACTAGACCGGGCTTTTGTAATCATCCTGTGCGGTAAGACTGAAATTTCATGAGGTAAGATAATGGATTTCAGACAGAGTTGATTCTCTTGGACTTCCAACCTCTGAGCGGTCAGTCGGCATCTTTGTCTGAGGCTCTTGCCATTGCAAGGAGGAATTTTGGAAATGAGGGGTTTACTGTGACCATGGTGCAGTGAATTGCACGGTTACGTTGCACTTGTCAAGAGGAAGAGCGATGCAAGTAATACTAGGATAAAAGTTTTCTGCGTGTGCTGTGGAAGGGAAGAGCCATTCTTGTCTTTCCGGTTTTGAATTTGAAGCGTTATCTTCTGCTTCTCTCTTAAAAGGCACCTTTTTTTTAAAAGGCACCTGTCAGGCCTCTTTATGGAGGTTACACTGTGGTCAACAGCAGCAGAAGCTTGTGTGCTGAACAGAGTTGTGTGTTGTTTGGAAGCTTTGAGTTCCACTCTGTTTTTTTTGTTTGTTTGTTTGTTTCTTTGTGGGTTTTTGGTGGCTTTTATTTTTTTCAGGGGCGGGGTGGGGGAGTTGCGGAGTAGTTTTGAACATTTCTGTGGGATTTGACAAATCAAATTTAAAAGTTAATGTTCATTTTATAGTTCATGTTCAAACAGGATGGTTAACTGTCTTGTTTGTCTCACAGAGGGTCCAACACCTGTGACCAGTAGCAGTGCATCTGCATTTTCTGCTCCTTCTGGAGAATTTCTGGATTTAGACAAATTCAAGAAGCCTGAAGGAAGCTGGGATTGGGAGACCTGCTTGGTTCAAAACAAAGCAGAGGCCACGAAGTGTGTAGCCTGTGAAAGTGCAAAGCCAAGCACCAAAGCAGAGCTCAAAGGTAATCCTTAATGATTAAAACGAGGATGCATATTCTGTGATTTATTTTTTGGTTTGCTCTGATTTTTTTTATTTTCTTACCTGTTAAGCACAATTATTTTTTCCTTTGAGGTGTGGCAAAATTATTCGTTTTTCCTGTAGGAATATTGCCTAGATAACATCTGTTTCCACACTTTTCCCCAAGAATAAGTTTATCCTTTTTAGAGAAAAGCTTTCATTAATGACGTGCTTGTTCTTTACATGCCCTACACGTTGTTCATTTGGAGTTCAGACTAAAAACATGATCTTTCAAAGAAGTTCGTATACTTTTTAAAGCCAGGTGGTGGGCAGAAAACACAATTGTGAAAAGTTTTATGTAGAGAGGAAGCATGGGGTTTTCTTGTTTGTTTTACTGTTTGGTGGGTTGTTTTTTAAACAGTTTTGACTGGAAAGATCAGGACTAGAATGTAGTTCAAACCTTCATGTACTTCAGGTAAACAGAATATCTTTTGTCTTCACTTGTGCGCTTATGTCCATCAAGTAAGACCTCTGAAACCATACTAGAAAAAATCTGCGGGATTTGATATGTTCATGTACTAGAGCTTTAGAAAAAGTTTAATTCCTATATGCAGCATGTCTTCTGTCCTGGTTATTGATACGTACGCAATTAGTAGCAATCCCTTTTTTGATCTCAACACTAGGTTTAGACAAAAAATTGCGACACCTTAAGGAACCTGTCCTGCATCTCATACAAGCACAGAAGTTGTAGTGTCTCAATGCTAGCAGTACAGTTGGTGGTAAAATCTTTAGTAGGGTGAAATAGTCAGGAAAATTCGATGAGGCACCTTGTGTAAAAGGAAATGTTAACCAGCATTTTTCAACACGGTGTAGTCCCTTAAAAGTGTCATAGATGAAAAGAGGCCATAAACGCTGGGGGAAAAAGTTAGTGGGAAACTGAGAGCAGGATCACATTCAGTAGTGAGAGAGCAGCAGCCTAGGGAAAGCTGATGAATGACTGTAACAGATAGTTCTATTTTAAGTGTAAAACAACACTCAGTACTTTATAATGGTGGTCTTACCAGAGGGTTCTTCTCCATGGCTCCTAAAAGCACGTCTTGAAGGCATTCGAGTGCAGTGAACTTAAGCTGTAAGAGTTGGGCTGGTAAGCTTGGCCTGATTTGAAGCTGTAGGCACGGGGCTATAATTTCTGAACAGGCTACAAAAGAAACTGTACCACTGTGCTTTTCAGTGCTCCGTTTAGCAAAGCCATCAAATTGTTGCAGGCAATTGATGTTGTTCTTCTAAGAGCACCTGAAAGATATTTTTGTTTGAAGAGTTCAGAGGTACCGGTTAATACTGGTTCAGATAATTACAGCCAGCTCTTGGTGTTTGTGACCAATAAAGTTTGTGGCTCCAAAAGGAGTGGGTTAGTGCTAACTGATTAACTGCTGTATATGCAGAAATATGGAATCTGATTACTTACGCAGAGAGCACTTAAAATGTATTGTTTTGCTGGCTCTCAGTGAGTTGCATCTTAATGCTACCAAGGAATAAGCTTTTTGCTTCTGGCCCAAGTTTTTTAATTTGGTGAAAGCCTTTTCTGTGCACGTGCACATGCCAGAGAGGTTGCTTAAGTAATAGAAGCTATAGTAGCTGCTATCTTCTGTTTTTTGTAGAAGACAGAAATTGAATTCGTTAGCTTTGTAACTGTTATGCATACCAGAATTGGTTTTCTCCCTTTTGAAAATAGTAGAGGGTATGCCTATGTCAGATTTGGTGAGCAAGGTGATCAGATGAGGGCACTGCAAGACTGCCAGAACGCACCAGGCCTGGGGGGAAAAGGAATCCGGCTGAGCATAGGAATTTCTAAAAGGTAACCAAGGAGTTGTGCATTGATACAGTTATTCTAAATAATCAGATTCTTGTAGCTCTGCCTTTGGAAAGTCTGTGGCCCTTGCTGTAGTGGCTGTACACACGATGCAGTCTACAAAACCAGAAATGCAGAAGTCCTATGTTTTGACTCCCTGGATTCATCAACCTGCTTCAGGATGGCTGGGGGAATCCAACTGTTAAGTCTAGCCAGACAGCGCAACTTGGGCTTAGCTGCCATTGTAACCAGCCTTGTTTCTCAACAGTAGCAAAGCTGAATGCATTGGTAAATATTTTCAGGTTTGGGCCTGCATAAGGTAGAAGGGACAAGAAGTGGTTTTATATGCTAGGGAGTTCTTGTTCTTAGAGCTTTCCCTCTAGTTTGAGAGAAGCACATAACTAGTTTTATAGTGGGTTGACAGGAAAGAAGTGGGGGGGAAAAATGGGAACGCAGGGAGATAGCCAAAGGCGTTATTACTAGAACAGGTTTAGAATGCTATTCTTTGCTTTTCATGAGCTTAGGGCAATGGGGAGTTTAAAGCTTAGCACTTCCTGAGAGGGTTTCTTACTCTACCGGCTCAGTTCTATCACTTATTTAAGGCAATTCAGGTCTCTGAACGGTTAAAGAATTGATACCAAATTTGATGAACTCTGATCCAGGATACTGACAAAACAGGACTTCATATAAACAATTTCAGTATGTTCATGAGGTTAGCTTGTGTGTTCTGTTAAATAGTAAAAAATGACACTTCTGTTTCTGTTTACCTAGCATAATTCTGCAAATGTTGCCTCCTTCTGCTTTAGAATGGAAATGCTCTTCTCCAAGAGAGCACTGTCCAAACTTCTTTGCCAAAATTTTTTGATTAAATTAATATTGTTTTATTTTGAAAACAAGAATAAGCCACAAACATGTTTTCTTGCTTCGGCTATCCAGAAGAACGTCAACAGTATTTTCAGATTTTCCTTCCCTACACAACTGTATGTAGGAAGAGTGCAGTTGGAAGCAGAAGACCTAAGATGATGTATCTTCTGTTTGTTTACTACAGTAACAAGACAATGGATTACCTCTTTATTAGAACTTGTGTAGCTTTGCAGTATTGAAACAAATGTAGGTATTAAAATACACATCAGTAATACGTTTCTGAATGGCTGAGTACCGTGCTCTCTTAGCATTGAAATACCCAGCCATTGGAGTAGTTTGTCCCTCATGTTTGCTTAGTTTGGAAGCTATTTCAGAATGCCTTCAGCTTGTATTCTTCCCCAAAAGCATAGAACTCACTTCTCTGCATCCCCAATTCAAGTGAGAGAAACTGGGCACTGCAACCACAGGAGGTCTGCCTGTACAGAATCAGTGAAGACAAGTCTAAACAGCGGATTTTTTTGAATATGCAGCTGGGTTATCTGAATGTTCTTTATGCAGTGTACCTCAGTTTTAGTACAGATAGCACTTGTCTTGGTTCTTGTCATTAGTCTGAAGCTGCCCCTGAGAAAATCTTGAAAGGGAAAGTAGTGAAAGCTAATCAGCTGGCCCTTTCTTCTTAAGAACCAGTGTATTTTGTAATTCTCCCACTAATAATAAGGCGTCACGCTGGAGAATCGCGATTGTGTTGTTAAGCAAGACTGACTTCACCTGAGCGGTATAGTTGGCAGCTGTTGAATGTTTAATGGACTTTAAACAAACAAAAAAACTGAGCAGGTGGAGGTAGACATGGCAAACTGACAGGCAGCGTCAGATGCTTCTTTGAAATGGATAATCTGACTCCATTCACTTCTTTCTGGAAATAAGATCTAGTAATTAACCAAACAAAAGATAGAAGGGTTAAGACTGCATCTTTAAAGCAGCTGTGCTTGATAAATGTCTCTGGTCTTAAATCAATCTTTAGCAAAGCACAGAGACATAGCAGCAGCTTGCTTATGCCAACGCTAAAAATACTTGATGTGTACAGGTAACCATGTCAAGGCTCTGGAGTTAATCCATGAGAACAATTCCTTCTGGTATTGGCAAAGGTGAGGATGCTTGCTTCTATAGAAATGAGGTTTTGAGCTGTGACTTAAGCTGTCACTTAGGTGACTGTTTAGGAAAGCTTCCTTTTAAGCTTTGAAGTATGTAAGCTGACAAATTGTTTAAGTTCAGAACTGGGTTTACAGTTTCTGTTCTCTGACTGTATGCAACTTCTCATGTTTCAGACTGAAAGCAGAATTGCAGCGGTACCAGTCATACAACTATAATGATTATTGCCAAGATTACCAGAACTACCACTCGCAGAGGAGTTAAGATGCTCACGCTGACTACAACTACAGCTCCTATGCTCCCTATGACAGCATGCAAGCTGTTGGAGACTGCTCTTTAGGAGATTCTTTAATGGCTCCAGCTGTTTTTGAGGTAAAGATAGTGCACGCTTGCTGTAAAGAAAATATTTCACAGATAATACGTTGTACAGATTTGTGTGAATCAGCAAAAAGAATCCGAAGTTGAAAACATGCTTTCTGCTTAGTGTGAAGTTAAAAGAGCAGATTCCATTCAGAGGTGTTTGTATTTAAGTGCTTAAATAGTAAATCCATAGAATTAGTGATTTATACACCATTATTTGTTCACGCATACCAAAGAATGGTTTTGACAGCATAATTGCGTACGCTTCTTCTGTTCCTGTTCTTCTGATTTGCTTTGCTTAAAGCAAATTAAACAGTTGTTGTAAGTGGTCTTATCGTGGTCAATGTATTAGTTGTGACCTCCGGAAGTCCCTTCCAACCTGTACTGTAATATTGGCTTTCTTCTAAAAATAAGTAGATAAAATGCCATCTATCCTTGTAGTTGTAGGAAGAAGGAATGGGTTGAGACTGCAGCACTTTGAATCTGTGATGCTTTCTGAAATGAGTTATGATTAAACTTAGCCTTTTCTGTCTTTCAGGAATCTTCAGTTATGACTGCAATCGGTGATGACCTAATTACTGACGGTAATAAGGGTTCTATCATTGTCACTTGAGTTTAGCCATCCTTGTGCCTTTTAACAATACAAGCCAACCTCTACTGGATGAAGAACATCTTGAAAATTCAGCTGAGGTCAAACCTCTGTGGGGTTGATCTGCAATCAGCTGGGGTTTTAAAGCTGATACAGCATACACTGACCGCATCAAGTAAAACGGGACACTGTCAATGCTTCGCAGCAGGTTTCTTGTACCTGTGCCTTCATTCCCATTTGAAAATGGTCTAAGACAGAATTTTGTTCTTTGTATTGGTTCCGCTAAACAGATTTTATATTAGAAACTCAGTAATATGCAAAAGCTTTGTTCTCCACCCTGAGGTAAAAGCTTATGTTGCAGATTCCAAAAGGAGGATTCAGCTTGCACTTACAAATACGGTACAAAACATATTTGTGTCCTGGAAGGTTTGCAAAGGTCCTCACGTGGAGGCATTTTGTGTTAGTGTTTAGAAACTATCCTATGTAACGTGTATTGCCATAGAAGTGAATTAAATGACTCTTGGGAGGGTTTCATGGCTGATTATCCTTAAACGTTATCTTTACTATCTTAAACATTGTCTTTGTCTTTATCTTGAAAGACAGTTCTAGTCCCAGCCTTCTAATATAAAAATTCCCAAAAGTTGGAGCTGTGAGGCTCAAAATTTTAGAGGACTAAATACCTCACTAAAATTAGTAGATCTAATAGCTTATTACACTTAGCTTAAAATACATTTTATTAGCCATTTCACGTGAAGTTTTTTTGTGCGCATGCCTCAGATTTGATACTTGGACTTACCAGGCTTTTATTTTCAGATCCACAGCTCTACTTGGATGTTGATGAAATGAACAGACAATTCACGGAGACAAGCGAAGAACTCTACGATTCACTCATGAATTGTCACTGGCAACCTCTGGATACGGTCACTTCTGAAATCCCCTCTGCTATTTAAGCGTCTTCTAGAGCATGACCGTTAGGACCAAAGTGCTAAAACTACATTTCTTCTACATTATTCTAGCTCATAAGTTTTAAAGCACAGTGATAGGTTGGGTTTTTTTTGCTATGCTTTTGACAGTTTCTGTAATCTTTTTGTTCATCACTCTCTTCTTGGAGCATCATGAAGTCATGTAAATATTCGAGAAATGTAAAGAGGTAAATGGGGTCTTATCTTAAAGATAAGACTTGCCTGTGTAAATAAAAAATTTGTATCTGCAAACCTGCCAGCAAGGGATTTTACTTGTACCTGTGTGCAGCACGTTCTCTTCCGGCTTATGGAATTTAACAAGGTAGTAAGGGTATTTCATCTGTCTTTATTTTTATATGGGCATTAGGACACAGGCAAAATCTAGCTTTCCCTTGTTTTCCTGGTTCCTTAGGTAAGCGACAAGCCAAGCCTTTCATGTGCTTGCTTAGACTGGAAGTATGTATGGGAGACACTCACAGGCCTTGCTATGGAAACACCTGTGCCCACTTTTTCCTGCAGGCTGCTGGCTCTAACTGTACTACTGATATATGCTAGGTCAGCTAAAATTGGCTTATAAATAGGGTATGTTAAGCATATGGAAGTGTAGACTTCAACTGCCATAGCTACAAACATCCCGTGGAATGAGGATGATGTCTGCTGGCACTCTCTGCATCAGCATTCAGTTTTCCCTTGCCCTTCTTACTGTTAGACTTCTCAGCTGACGCTTTACAGCGAAGAAATTGCTACAACATAATCCGTGTTCTTAAACCTAAAAAAAAAAAATCTTGGAGAAAACAACTTGCTGGTTTTCCCTCCTTGCTGGCAAGGAGAAAAATAGTCCACCAGGAACAACAAAAAAATCCTAGTAACAGCTCCTTAAGTTATACCCTCTGCTACCCTCTCTGATTGCTCTGGTCTTCCTTCATTCGTGGTAATGAAGTTTTTAAAGCTCTGGTAGAAGGATGACAGTACTCAAGTCAAAGGAGATGAGAGCCATGAGGAAAGCTTTGCTTTAAGCTAGAGCAGTCTTGCGAGTTGCTGCCTTTATGCTGTTCTTATCTTGAAGGGTACAGAGTCTTTTCCAGTCATAGGGACTCCATAACCCTATGAGTATGGAGAAATAGTTGCTAATTAACAGTGTGTATAATAAGTAAGTGAGGCTGGAAACAAAAGAATATTCCTCCAAGAAAAAAAAGGAAGCAGAAATTACTGTACTTAATAGCTGGGGAAGCTGTTAAAGCTAGTTGACACAGTTCTGGTACTGCCGTGTGTGTTTTGGGGGCAACATAAACCATAATTGCTGTGATGGCAGGTAAGAATCCAATTCTTTTTTATGGCTTAGTGTAGTCAGTGAAAGCAGTGGTCCTAAGCTGCATGCTGTTCTTAAATGTAATGCAAATTCTCTTTTGTGACTCCTCAGTACTTCCAGGTTACTTGTAGCTGATCACCAGCAACTGCTTCTGTTAGCTATTAGCTGTTGGGTTTTTGCTAGGAATACTTTCAGTCCTGAATTGAAATGATGACATCCTGAAACAGAAGAGGCTCTTGGAGTATTGTAGGAAGCACATTCTTCCTGGTTCTAGTGCAGGTGTAGACGTAGGAGGAGACAGAAGGCAAAGAACCTCACATAGGTGGAGGGGGTGAGGTGGCATCACAGTTAGAGCTGTTGCAGTTAACTCTTCCCAAAGCATGAAAGCAACGTGGCTGGGAACAGGGATTTGTTGGGTTGCTTCTTTGTGTGAGCCAGGGAGTCTTTTGAGGGGCAGATTAATAAGAATATGACACAAGGTAGAGGTGGAATAGATGAAGCAAAGAATCTGGGTGGGAAAAGGGTTGCTTGTACGTGTCTATGGAATTGTTTCAGGGGACTGAGCTGGGGCAAATTCAAGATAATAGATGCAGCCTCCTTGAATTTGGATGGCAGTGCTGAAGCTTCAAAACCTTACAAGGTTTGATGCCACTTCAATTGCAGTGCATAGCTGTGGTACTTGAGCTCAGAAGTGCAAACTGCACAGGATTTTTTTATCTATTTTCTTCAACGTGAGCAGCAAAACATCTTCCAGGAATGTGCCTGGGTGCTACGCTGCTTTGACACGGCTTGCTTTGCATCACCAAACACAGCAGTTAGGTTGCATCGAGTACTTTGTGGAAACATTCATTGTGTTGTCACCCAGAAATGGGATGCTACAGATGTGTGTTGGCCCGGCAGTATCAGTGCTGGTTTTTGGCCTTTGAGAGGTTGGTCCATAACATGTGACCTGTGTAACGAGGGGCCCACATAGATTGGTGACTTCATTAAGTCTGATACTGTGGTGGTGTGTGACCCAAGGCCCTGAACGTCAGAAAATCAGGCTGTGGCCACCTATTTTATGCAGACTTTGCCTATTAACAAGGTCTCTACACTGTACGTTAGAGACGTGCGCCTCCTTTTCCGGACTAGATAGCGAAAATACCAGTTTTGTAGTTCAGTGAATGAGATTGGTTGGGCTGTTTGTTCTCCAGAGCTGAAAAATGTTGGGAGTGTATTCTCTTGGAGTCCACAGAAATGAAAATGATGAGAGGAAGAGAACGTTGGTTGCAGCCCGCGTGCTGCTGTTATAAAGTAGTTCTCTGATGTCTTTTTCCCTCTGCTGAGACTTATCAGCCTATCGTCCTTTCCTGTTAGGAGCGCATACCTGGCTTGGGATGGTGTGCGCAGGGCAGATTCTTTACCGTAAGAGCACAGTGAATGCCAGACTTCTTCCTGTACTGCCGTGTTAACCGTGAGTCACAAATTCAGGAAGCAGTGATTGCATCGGAACTGCTAGAATGCTTTGCGGAGTCTTTTTACTGGGTAAACTTCACAGCTGCAGTTACAACTTCCAGCCTGTGTTAGCTGAACACATCGTACTGGTGCCCGCCATCAGTTTGACAAAGATGGGATTGCAGTAGGAACTTGCTTTCTTCCTTCTTTTTAATTAAACAAGTCTTTGAAGCAACTTTTCCAACACCGCCATACTTCACTTCTTCCAGTTATTTTCTGTTTTACTTAGCTGAAATGTTTTTTTTTCTTCCAAGCTTGAGGAAGTTTTCTACAAGAATGTCCCGTAATGATTTCATAAACTCTTTTCGTTGTACCTAGCTGCAACAGAGAGTGCTTTTATTCAAAAACCTGCTGGTTTTCTCTTCCAAGAAGTAGTGGGGTTTTTCCTATCTCTTCACTGATGGGAAAGGCTGTAGGACAGTAGCTTGAGGGGCTGCTAATGCTGTCATCAGTGAGCCGGGAAGAGGCAGGAGTCCGAAACGGGTAAAAAGTACTTAAAAGGATACCAAAAGAGTAAACGGTACTTAAGCCGTGGATGTTTCTTTTTGCAGGGATGCTCTGGACTAACCGCTTCTTTCTAGCACTACCTCAAAGTAACTTGCAGATAGACCTCACAGGGAAGGTTGATCAAATGGTGATGATCGCTGTCATTCTGCTGGACACGCAGATACTTGCCTTTCGTTTTGGCTCATTTTTAATACCAATTAACTTCAGTGCCTCGCGTTAATAGACACCGTTTGACTGCATCGGCAAATGTTTCTGAGTCGTGAGTGTCATTAAAGGCCTGTCACCCTATGGAAATCCTTCTAAATAAGAAAAATGGCATTCAAATAAATAAATAAAGCAGCGTTTGAACTTATGAGCAAACCTAGCGTAGCTGCCTTTGACGCTGATCTGGAGGAGAAAAATCACGTTATCACACTACTATGGTTGCCTTAATAGGTTTGGTGTACATGAGGGAGGGAAGTATTATGTGATGTTTGCCTAGCTATTACATGGCCGATGCAGGAGGGGTTTTAGTCAGTTCCCTGAGCACGTATTGTTGCAGAAGTCGGTGATTTCACTGCCCAATGTCTGTTATTAAGGGCACGATTCATGTCCCGTTATCGTTTTTATTCTTTATTTATGTGTTTATTTTCTGGGGCGGCGATCTGTCACGATGCCCATCGTTCCCCTGCCGTGGGGTAGAATTTAGCGTGACGACTGCCTCCCGGACCAACGGGGCCACGAATCCGGCCTAAAACACTGCTTGTGCGTTGGTTGTCGGCGTGGGGGCTGTTGGTTGTCGGTGCGGGGGTATCGGTTGTCGGTGCGGGGCTTTTCTGACGAGCACTGTGGGCTCGGGGCGCCGTCCCACGCCCGGCGCGGTGCTGCGGCACACCAGCGGTCGGCGCCACGGCGCGGGGAGGCTCTGGAGGTGACTCCTAGCCCCGTGCTTACGGTGGCCGGGCCGGGGTTCATTATGGCGGCCGGGTCCTGAGGGCGGGAGCGGGAGGGCGGCGGGACCGGGACGGGACCGGGGCGGGGCGAGGAACGGGAGCGGCAGCGGGAGGGGGGGGCGCGCGTTCCCGTGAGGGGAGGGGGCGCGCGAGGGAGGGAGGGGGAGGGTGTGAGAAACACTCCGTAGCCAATAACTTGGGCTCAGGCGAGGAGCTCGGCGAAGCAGGAATTTATTCGCGATCGCAGTGGCGGGCGTCCCGTCCGTGCGAGGACTACCGCACACCAAATTTCCCTGGTGTATTGCCAAGCACTTCCCCGTGCAAGGGCTTACCATACACCACATTTCCCGAGACTCTTCCTTTCTCTCCCTTATCTCACGCTTCGTCCGTCTCCGGCCGCGCCCCTCGCGGAGCTGCGGAACCGCGGATCAGGACTCCACACTCGCTCCGTACAAAAGTACGTCTCAATCACACGGCACACAGAGTCTCACCCGACCCCCAAGGCAATACTTCCTATTTCTTACCTTGGTCTGTGCACAGAGTTACCGGATCAATTCTCAAAGCCGGAGTGCCTGCCTTCTTCCCTTCCCCACTCCTTCACGGATCCTGCCTCTTTCATCAGTCTCGGGCCCTCTGTCAGCTCTCCGCAGAACCGCCGCCGTCGATGCACAGGACCGCTGAAATCAGCGGGGCATGCCTTCCTGCTGCTGCGGCGGTGGGGCTCCCCAGTAGGCGACTGGCTCCCGGACGAGCCCCCAAATTGTGAGAAACACTCCGTAGCCAATAACTTGGGCTCAGGCGAGGAGCTCAGCGAAGCAGGAATTTATTCGCGATCGCAGTGGCGGGCGTCCCACGAGCAGGAGCGCCCCTGCTGGTTCCAAAACCCAGTTTATATACTTTTTGATGACGGGACCCTCCCCTGTTTCCCCACTGAGGGGGTGATCCAGGCTCACAATCTGTCTGATGCTTCCCAGACAATGCATGGCCTTCAGTTGCCGGCCTGTTAAATTTCGAATTTCTTTCGACTTTTTTACTGGTTGAAGCGGTAATGGTTCTTCACTTACCTGACTTGACTCAACACCGTGATTTTCCCCGAATTGTTCTACGGAGTCTGGTTGTCTGCATTTTACAAGGTCGCCTGCTAAGCGTTCTTATCGCTGCAAGCACACCTCGATACCCCATTCCTTACCTTTAAACAACGTAACTCTGCAAAAACAACATTTTTATTCCCACGAGGGGCAGGGCAGGCCCCGCGGCGCGTGGCGGCGGGGGGCGGGGGGGCCCCGTGACGGCACCGAACGCGGGGGGGGGGCGGTATGGCCTCGGGCGGCGCGACCGGTAGCGGCGCGACCGGCAGCGGCATGGCCGGCGGTGGCAGGGCCGGTGGCGGCGGGGCGCCGGGCGGCAGCCCAGGAGCCCGATCAGGAGGAGGAGGAGCAGGAGGAGGAGGAGGAGGAGGAGGAGGAGGAGGAGGAGCGGCCGGCGGCAAGGTGAAGAGGCGGCGCCACCGTTTGGGCGCCGCGAAGCCCCCCTGTGCCAGGAGCAAGCGGGTGAGGAGCGGCCCCCCCACAGCGGGCCCTTCCCCCTCAGCCCACCAGTTACCCCCTTACTTACCCCCTTACCTTACCCGCCCCTTTATCCCCTTAGTTACCCCCTACCCACCTCCTTACCCCCTTAGTTACCCCCTCGACCGCTTAGTTACCCCCTTAGTTACCCCCTCAACGGCTTAGTTACCCCCTTAGTTACCCCCTCAACGGCTTAGTTACCCCCTTAGTTACCCCCTCAGCCCCTTCCTAACCCCCTCAGTTATCCCCTCAGCCCCTTACTTACCCCCTTACCCCTCTACCCAGCCCATTACCCCCCTCCTCCCCCTCCCCTTCACCCCCAGCCCGCTGCCCTCAGGACCCCCAGTGCCACCCCCAGGGCTTTCCCCGCTCCCTGCACCCCTCCTCAGCCCATCATCAATTCTCTGAACGTTACCTGCCAGGCTTTGCTTCTCGTTTGTGCTGTAGGGTACAGCAGGTTGACGGTGAAAGCGGTCCGTCAATTCGGGGTGTGAAAATCCCCGTGCTGGAGGGGGGACGCGCCGAGATCCCTCCCAGCAGCTCTTTGCTAAGAAATGTCAGGACGCCCAGAGAGATGCTCTGGAGATGCCCTCTGCACATGTTTGTTCAGCCAAAACCTCTCCGCTATTAAATGAGCAACGTAGCTGAGGGGATTGATTATCATATGCAAAACCAAGGGAGCGCTACGCATGGATAGCTGCTCAATTAGGTTTTTATCACTTGCAGAAATGCCAAGTCCCTTATACCACATATTGACAATCAATCTTGTCCATCTAAAGCTGGCCTGGAAGGGCAATGCAAACATTCCCCACGCTTACAGAGCAACCGTTGAAACCTCTGGCTTGAACAGTGCATTAATGTTGAAAGTGCCATAGCTTGCGTGTGCCGACACTGTGTAGCTAACTGATAAACCTTACACGTGGATTAAAAATAATCAGTGGAGATGGTTTTCTAACTTTTCCATTGTCTGTTATCTCTGCGTGTTTTCCAGTAGGTTTATTTAAAGAGTGTGCCAGAGCAAACACGTGCGTGGGGATATCTGGGGGATTCTGCACAGAGAATGGCTGCTGCACATCCAGCGCAGATCAAATTAACAGTAACTTATCGGGGAAGAATTTTAATGATTTGATAAATAGACAAACTGATAGGTGTTACATGTGTGCATTTATTATAGCAGTTAGCTTTGTAACCAGACGAATCGTGCAAATGTTCATAACGTAAAAGGACGAGCTTTGAGCAGATAGCTTGCTTAGAGCATTTGTCAATTAATTTCAGTTTATCTTCAATATCATGTCCACTCTGCAGAAGGTTCTGTGGCTTAATGTTAATTGTCTCTCAGTGATGCAGTTGGGGAGGCACGAAAGCGACCGATGCGATTTTGTGAGGTTATACCTCTGGTTCTGATCCCTACCCCGCTGTTTTTCTCATCCTTCCCCCTACAACTTTAGTCGATAAGTCGATTCTTAGAAATACTTAAATAGATGTGTTTTGTGTGCTTGTGATCCTAATTACAGCCCACCAAACCCTCTGTCTCTTACCATTAAGCTCTGAAGGTGCCTGGGCACTGTAGACAGTATAGTTAGCAGCTTCAAAGTTCCTGGGAACTAGTCCTGGATCTAATTTACTTTTTTTTTTCCCCCTGCCTGCAGGAGGGATGATTAGCAGGATGCCTAGCTCATGATTGTCAGCTTTCTGGATATTAATTTTTATTATTAATTTTTATTATTAATTATATTCATTTATATTAATTTATCTTTTATTTAACCGTAGTTCCTGGGGCTTTTGGTCAGGTGGGAATTCTCCGATCGTACCCGATGTATGCCGCAGAGTCAGTCTTCTACAAAATACAGCAACAGCTTTAGAAGGCTCTTGCAAGAGGAGGTGCTGGTGCTATAGCTATAGCTGTGTTTCTTCCAGGACATCTTCTGGGTTAGCCTGACTGTTGAGAGCAGAACTGTTTTTTGTGCGTATAGTCACTGCAATTCAGCATTACTAAAATTGAAAATATTTAGATTCACTGATTTTAATGGGTAGTATGGTCCTGACTGTCGCAGTAGATAATTGCTGAACTTCTGGTTTAGTTGGTTTTCACGGGAGGGTGCGAAGAGGAAGAGTCCTGGAACAAGTCTGTAGGTCAGGAGCTGTTCAGGCGTAGAGTTTCCTGATAGCCTTGCAGATTGACGACCTGCTGGTGAATTTTGGCAGAGGTTTCAAAACTTTGAACCTTGCCAAGGTCACTTGGAAGTGCAGAAAGTGATAGGTAGTTGTAAATCAATCTTAGGTGAATTTTAGGTTTACCAGAAGTGTAGCGATCCTATGCCAGGGATCAACCTCGTCGTCGTCTTCTGAATATTTGCTGTATAATATCTGTCTTCAAGGTCCGTGGAAGGTGGTATCGCAGCATATGCTGTTGACTGCGTTTCTGTAATTAAACAAGTGTTTTTTCTTTCAAGCAGGGAATAATTAGCAGAATGACAGAAACGGTGAAAAATATTGTACCGGCCTGGCTGCAGAAGTATTTCAATAAGCGTGAGGAGGAGTGTGTAGACAGAAATGAATCTGCAAACCAGGAGGAGACTCCGGTAAACTATCACCACGATTATTCAGATGAAGATACCATAATCGATGAGAGATTCACGCCTGAACCAGCAGGAATTAGTAGACGAGGTATGTGAAAAATCATTTGGAATTCTGGCCATCTGTATTTATTCACTGATTTCTAGTTTTGAATCTGAATTTCAAAAGGAAATTGGAATGAGGGTTTTGACAGAATGAAAAAAACCCAAAAAAAGTCAAAACAACTGTTTGTGAAACCGTCTTAGCTTTAAACTGTATACACAGTTACGAAGCATACATCTTATGCTCTTGGAAGGCATCAGTTAACTTTAGGTACTCTATTAGCCAGGTGCTAAATGCTGAAAATAAGTCATTTGCAAGTGTGCTGGGTTGCATTTTCCATCTTTTAAAAGATATGGAATGAAAATCTGTCTAATTGCCTAAGGCAATTAAAAAAATTAATTTGTTTTGCAGTCTTCGAAACAAAAGACTAGATGCTAGAATGGCAGAGGAAAATTCCGTCTCGTGTCCCGACTTTGTTTGTTTTGTTTTGTTTTGTTTTTGTTTTGGGCTTTGATCAATTTAGTAAAGTTCCTCGTTAACTTGATGGTGAACTGGGGAACTTGTGCACGGATGTGGTTTATGAGATTATTATCCTTAAAATATTCAATAACTTTAAGGTCTACGCGGGGGGAGGGGGTGTCTTTGAAAAGGTATTTGGACCGTTGGCAACGAGGTTTGCAACTCCTTTACCTCATGAAAGATTAATTTGTCTTATATCCAGTGCCTCTCACTGTTCCTGTAGTCCTGTTGTATAAATTTGCATCTATTCTTATTTGAGTTTCTCTTAAATTAGCTGTTTTGGGGAAGTCAGCTTTTAATAAGTAAAGAAGTTTTGTCTGAGCGTGCGTAGGTAACCATAGATAATGTGGAAAGTCAGTTGCTTCTGTTGTTGGCAGAATCAAAAAATAAGGAGGAAATATCTTTGCCTCCAATCTCATCTAATTGTAAACAAGGAGATTGATGGCTTTCTGTGTAGCTGTAGCTTGGGAATGAGTTTGGAGAAAAGAATAGAGAAGGTCTTCGTGACTGAGGAACACATGTTGGCTTTCCTATGTAACTGCGTGAAAGGAGCTTTCATTAAGAACAGCTGCACTGCAAGCTTGCTAACTCCAGGAGATCAGGAGCAGGTGACACCCTGGAACCTTTTGCAGCTTATGTTGCTGTCCGTGGGTGTTGCTTACTATGCTTAAGAATAAGATTTTTTTTTTTAATTATTACTACATTTTGAAACCAATGTGTTTCTTCAGTTCTGAGGTATCAGTGTGCTGGAGCCTATATTGGGTGGCCTTCCGCCTGAAGAACTTTCTGTATCTCAAACGGTGCTGTCCTAAAAATCTGCTCATGGTTTGGAGAGCTAATTAGTGGTACTGCAGTGGTTATGAAGATTGAACTAACTAGTTTAAGCTTCAGTTCAAGTATCAAGAGGATAGTGGCTCAAAGTCATTTGAATTGCCCAGATTCCTGGGAGAGACAGTAGGCTTTCATCAGGCAAAATACCCATGAATAGTTCCATTCATTTAGCAAGATAGACTTCAAGGCCACCTATTCCAGGCCACTGGCATTGTTTGCAGACCCTTTGCTTCAAGAGGGAAAAATGCTCATCTGGTTACTTGGGTCAACATCCTTGTCCCTTGGGTCAAAATCCCAATAGTTAATGGGTAGGAGATGATGTTTTGCCTCTAACGTGAGCTGATATGGAAGAACTTGGGAAAAAAGTACTGCAAACGTTCATTTTCATGTTGTGTATTCAGATTAATGTAACCTTTGTTCCAATATTATGGAAGCTGCAGTGTTATCTGTAATTTACCGTGTAATCTCAAATTTTGTAAAGCTTATTGCAAGCTGTACATGGGAGAAGGAGTATATATGTTTGATTTAGTGAACGGCCAAGTCAGCGTTAGAGCATTTGAGCACGGGGTCAGAATGTGGTGTTGTAAATCCTCATAGTTAACTACTTCTGGATGCAACATTAATACTGTGTATCGCAAGCAGTGTTGTTGTTGTAGCCAGACAGTTAGATGCAACCGTATCTGGGTGAGGAAGAAGTTAAATTTGGCTTCTCTCTTTTTGCGCTTAGAACTTGGCAATAGCATGGCTGTCGATAGGAAACAGGTTTTGGCTTCTGTGAGCTTGTCTATAGCAAAGCTAATTATCTCCCTGTTCTTGTCTAGAACCATCCACAAGTAGATCAGCACTGAACTTCCCAGTTGTGTTAACAAGGCCCTCTCTTCATCGGAGCCGTCTGAATTATACCACGCTGGATTCTCCTGTCCCACCTTGTCAGCCCTCGACATCTTCTGTATTTGGCATTGGCAGTCCTAGGCTGTCCTTGATAAAAGAAATAGAAGATTCTACCTCTCAACAAGACGATGATAACATCTCAACAACCAGTGATTCCTCCTCTAGAGCATCTGATGAAGGTGATTTTTGTGTTCTCTGTTTAATTGACTTTTTTTTTAATGTGAAGTACCTTGCGTTCTTTAATATTCCACATCACCTTAGTAAATAAAATAGGTGAATGTCAACTTTGGATGCGAGAATTAAATTGAATTTTTAGTGTTTTAGAAGTATATAATCCTATCACCTTTTTAATAGAAGCGTGCTTTGGAATACGTTTATGATACCCTGATGTTAGAAAGAGTCAATGCTGAAATATACACATTCAGCTAGGTTATATGTAAATTTTGAACTGGGACGGTAGGAAATCAGGCTGACTTGCCGTAGCTTGACAACTAGGCTGATTGTCTAGAAGGAAGAGTGACTCAGAATATCTAACAGACAGCTGGTTAAATGTGAATAAGTGCAGGTGACAAATAGGAACACGAGATGTTTTCCTGTGTTTCAGCAAGAGAAGATAAAGAAACTACTCTGTCATAAGCTATAGGCTGTTTTTTGACCTTTCTTGGTAGAAGGCTTCAGCTGTCAATACTTTCATGTCTTTTGCCAAATTCATTGAGGAAAGCACACCATTTTAAAATAAAAAATAAGCATCGTGTCGATGTAGGTTGGTACATAGGTCTTCTCGCTGAAAGGGCGAACAGCAGGTTTGCAGCTTTTTCTAGTCCCCCATATAGACAGGGACTGACGTGTGCTCAGCAGGTTTTGCAGAGAACTTTTGTACAGCTGAGTAGTAGAGTAGAGTTGCTGGGCTTTAGCAATATAACCTGAGTGCACTAGAACTTTCTGGTGTGTCTTCGTAAAACATACATGGGCAGAAGATCGTTAACTCTTAGAGCAGCCTTTGGGGAATCTTCCAGGTTTAAAACCTGTGCGATTATGATCTGTGCTGGCCTCCAGCCTTTTACCAACATAGAAAAAAGCTTTGTCCGTACAAATGCACTGATGTTTATGCGGTCCTCTTTTATCTTAGCCTGAAGGAAAAAAATATCTGCATTGGAAGCACAGTATTAACTTGGTAAGATTGCTGAAAACTACTTGCAGCTCTGTGAACAGTTTTCAAGTTTGTAGGTGATACTTGGTTTTCAGTCTGTACGTGAAGTTGATCTATTTAAAGAAGCTGAAGTCATGCTTATTTTTCTGTATTGAAGAACTTGAATTAGTGTGATCTTTATTGTTAAAGTTCTGTACGTACGAGAGGCATTTACATCTAGCATACGTCATTTTGGCAGATGTTGCAGTTTTAAAAAATACTTCATCGTCACTGCTCTGGCCCACAGAAGCTGAAAGAACTCATTCCCTCTCGCAGCATTCTGCAGCTAGCTCTAAGAAACCTGCATTCAGTTTATTTGTTTTTGGAGGACTGTGTCCTGTAAGTACTGCACAGTATTTCTTTTAATCAGTTTGAATGTGTACCTGTTTTTCTATCCACTTCTCATACTGTGTTTCCGTAGGTACGTGGAAGCACGTCTGTTTTTAAGCAAAACCAGCTTGGGTTTTCTCCATTTTACCCCGGAAAGACGGCCTATGCCGGTGGTGCAGCTGTAAGATCAAGGCAGCCAAAGACGGAACCTTATCAGGTATGAGAAAAGTAGTGTAGTGGGAAATAGTGATGGAAATAAAAAAAGCAGCACTGCCAAAGGAGCTTTGAGCAGGGAGCTGAATATGTGGTAACAGTTGCTCTTCTGCCCTCTTGGTCTACAAAAATAGACGTCTGAGATTGATTTCTGTTTAAATTCTTTAATGACAGTTTTTACCACAGGTAACACTTGTCAGAAAGAACAAGAATGACAGTTTGGGCTAGTTGTTGGTAGTTGGGGTTTCCTCTGTTGTTAGGTCTTTCAAAAAATTCCATTCAAGTGCCATTGTCTGCCTCTGACTACATTACGTTAAAATAACTTGATGCAAAAAAACCAATGACAGCATAACTTTGAAAACTTGTGTTTATGGTAGCAAAAGCTACAGTAGTCAAACCTGGCTAATATTTATCTGTGGATCTTCTTTTCCAAGCATGCCTACATTCATGCTATGGATATGTTGTATAAACCTGCAGTCTTTGAAAATATCTAAAATCAACTTTGCTGATCCTTTGTTCTTCTGGTACACAGAGGCATGCAGGACTAAATGCAGTCCCAAGATAAGCAGTAACATGCTTTCTGTTTTGAACGATTCATATAGTTCTTGGAGAGAGTTATTTGCCCCCAAGAGTTCTTGGAAATAGCAAATAAAAACTGCTGACAACTCTGATTAGCTAGAGCTGAATCGAAAAGGAAAGTCAAATCAGGTTTGGTAGGAATGTATTTAAATGAAAGTGACTTTTATCGATAAATCAAAAGGAATTTGAAGAAAATGAAAACGCGGGTTTGCTGGCTCTGTTCTGACAGTCCATTTGTGCAACGGAAAAAGGGCAGTACAAGTACCTCACTTACGGGAAACCTTGAAACCTTGTGGTGCAAAGCTGGGAACCCTCTTTGGTCGGCTATTTTTGTTTTTTACAATATTACTGCATTATGGTAAAAAGAGGAACCAAAATACTAGGCTTTTAAAGGAGAGAGTAGCTTGCTTCTTGCTGCTTGCTGTGAATGACAGCAAGGTACTAGAGAGTCCAGCGAAGGGCCACCAAGAAGATCAAGGGACTGGGAGCACCTCTCCTCTGAGGAGAGGCAGGGACTGCTGGGCCTGTTTAGCATGGAGGAGAGGAGGTTTGGGGGGATCTTATTGGTGTATATAAATACCTGAATGGATGGTGCAAAGAGCATAGAGAGCCATTGTGTTTTCAGCGGTGCCCAGTGCCAGGTCAAGAGGCAACAGGCACAAACTGAAACGTGAGGCTCTGTCTGAGCATCAGGAAATGCTTTTGCACTGTGCGGGTGATGGAGCCCTGGCACAGGTTGCCCGGAGAGGCTGTGGAGTCTCCCTCTTTGGAGGTCTTCAAGAGCTGACTTGACATGGTCCTGGGCAACCTGCTCGGGGTGGCCCTGCTCGAGCGGGGGGGTAGACCAGGCGATCTCTAGAGGTCACTTCCAACCTTAACCATTCTGTGGTTCTGTGAGTCTCACTTGTGTTTTTACACGCTGAGTGGTCTGCTTCCTGTCTTCACATCGTGTGATAAGCACAGTGTGGTTATTTGAGGGGTTTAACCTGGGAAGAAAAAAAGTCACACCAAAGGAAGTTTTTGACTGATATTTGAAGTTGGGTGGTGCAAATAAACAGTTTACTTTTTCAGTGTAATGTTTAGATCTGTTACAGTTTAAATCAGATCTTTATCTTTTAAGACAAAGATTTGCAGCCAACTTTAATCTTGGGGGAAGGGAGGAAGCAAGAGAGAAGTAAAACTAGTTCCTGGTTATGATTGTATACACTGATTTTAAGATGGTACACTTAGACCATCGTGAAACTCTGAGGTCTGTGTTGTTACTGAAAATGCTTTCTGTACCACAAGCCTTTTCTTGAGTTCTGTTTCCCTGATTACTGCTTCGGAGGCCTTAGCAGTCCTAGCATCATCCGTCTTGACCTTTTACAAGTACGGAGTTCTTTTATTGCTCGTGCAACAAGCACGTGCAAGATGCACTGAGGCCCAAGGTAAACTTCATTAAACTCCGAACGTATTCTCTTCTTTATGGCTTGAACTCCCAGTGACTGCATGTTTCTCTGTCATCAGAATATATTGATTGTATCATCAGTGTAGCCTTGGGACGTAAAAAACATGCCTCCTTAGCTGAGAATTGACCATTGTAACACTTAAAATGCTAATTTTTCAGGCACAAAAGAGAGCGAAAGCTAGAGAAGAAACTGTGTGGTCCCACGCTACCTTGAGTACCTCAGCGTGGTGCATCTTGGAGGCAGTGGAGAAGCTGTCAAGCCCTTTGTTGGTAAATAGCACTTCTTTTAATCTGTTTTTGCTTCATGTGTTTATAAAACTTAGTAAATGTGCCATCAAAGGATAAAGATAAAACTATTCTTCCTTACGTTGTGGCCGGTTTAATTTATTGCGCTGTTTTTTCAACAGGATGCTAAAAGAATGACATCTCTTTTGCCGCTGTGTTGTGTAAGTTGACCATGAACCCCCACATTTTTGTTGCAGGGAACCCTCTCTCTCAGGAGAAAAAAATTGCCCTCTAATATTTATGCTTTGCTTTTTCCCTCAGCCTCCGGACATAGATAAACCGGATATTACTGACTTCCAGTCCAAACGAAGAAAGGTAAGAACCAATAATGTCTTAAGCTGAGGTAGATAACTTTTTCAATGCTTTATCACTATTAGAAAAATTTTCTCAAACCTCAGTGACAACATAGACATCAAATCAAGTTAATATTGGCATGTATCCACAATAGATGATGGGCTGTGAAGATTACTCAGGTTAAGAATTATGTTATCTTTGTAAGTTGAGAGCAACAGCTCTAGAACACACCAAGTCGTTTTATCTTGTCCCCCAACTTGGGGTGAAGCTGCATATTAAAATTCCTCTTGAGGCAAGTTTTCTCTTGAAGAAATGATCACAAATAGAAAAATACTGCTTGAGTGGTCATATAGACTTTGTACAGACTTCCGTGTTCATTCGGGCACAGAAAACTAATTTTTCTGCTTTTTATCACCATTCAAAGTAAAGAGGAGGAAAATTGTTAATTTCCGACGCTATAAATCTTACGCTCCTAAATTCCTATTTGGAGGTAGCACAGAACTGGTGAGAATGCTGTGGTAAAGCATGATTTCCTTTCATTTTCTTTAAAAAATGAAAACTAGTCATCTTTTTTTGATGACTTTAGTTAGGGGTATCATTAAATTGCAAAACTGTACCAGGCACAATAGCTCTTGGTGTATTAAATGCCTAACTGGGGGAATTAATATTTTTCATTTTTACCTTTAAAACCAGCGATGAACCATCGTTGGAGTCTGATAAATTTTCCATAAAATTAAATGGGCATCTCTTTCTGCGAAAACATCTGTGTTTCCAGTATCAGTCTGAGTGTACAAATGACCACTTGTTAAGTGTATGGGCTTCTTAGGCTGGAAATCAAAGTGGACAGTAATACTGGTTGCTTATTGCTTTTAACTCTTTCAATCTCTGTATTGTTTAGCCAGCACAATCTCCATTTGGTAAAGTTCTAAAATGAATGTAGCAGCAACTGCTTAGTTTTTAGGGGGGTAGAGGTTTTTTTTTTTCTTTTTCTTTTCTGACGCTATAAATCTTAACGCTCCTAAATTCCTATTTGGAGGTAGCACAGAACTGGTGATAATGCTGTGGTAAAGCATGATTTCCTTTCATTTTCTTTAAAAAATGAAAACTAGTCATCTTTTTTTGATGACTTTAGTTAGGGGTATCCTTGGGCTTATTAAATTGCAAAACCCTTAAATGACCACTTGAAGATCAGGTGACTGAAGGAAATAACAAGATGTGCAAACTTTTCATCTTCTGTTCTAATGAGAAAAGGGACAGTGTCTCAAGAAGTTTCTGTGCTAATTCCTTGACTGGATGGATGTATAATTAAGTTTACAATCACTTCAGAGTTTACAAACATCTCAGATTTCCTGGACCATCTTTTCACCATCTGCCAAATTACAAGGGCATGGAGAAGTGAAGTATATCATAAATATTATCCAAATAACTAAAACCAAATCTGGTGTGAATTCTCAGTTATATTATAGCAATACACCTGTGATAAGGCATTAAGAAAGATCTGCCAGATTTGCAACAGAGAGCCTGAAATTGTCAGCCACTAAATGAATGTTGCACGCAGCTGTCAGTGGGTGAAAGGAGATAGATTGTCTATTCATAATACTAGAATTCATAATGGTGGCGGGAGAAGGGTAGCCCGTGATGAGAAGCAATTATTTGCTGAGGAGACGATCGTGTGTTTTCCTGCTAAAGTGAACATGCGGTTGACGGAACACTTGTGCACTCGGGCTAAACTTCTGCAGTGGGTAGCAGTGATGTGGTATTTTTCTTATTTCAAGGAACTGTACCAGGCAGAATAGCTCTTGGTGTATTGAATGCCTAACTGGGGGAATTAATATTTTTCTTTTTTACCTTTAAAACCAGCAATGAACCGTCGTTCACTCGAAGTAGATTTGTGAACTTACATAAAACATGTCTTATTCAAGGTTTCAAACTGAATGTAATATTTTTTAGAAAGATGTATTTTTGTATACTTTAGAGAGAGTGTGAATCCTATTACTAAGAGCTGGGAGATACTGTGAAATTAAAGCTGCGGTGTAAACGATTTCCTGTTGGTATTGATTTGAACAATAGCATGCTTCCTAAGACTGTATTTTCTGATCCTTAAGACCGCAGGCGGAGCCATCGGTAAATCTTGTAGCCTTTAGGGTTTGTTTTCTGTCTGACAGTTCAGTTAAGTCAGTTTTGCAGAACACGCAGTGGTCTGTGTTAAAAATTAACTCTGGTCTGTGAAAATGCTTTGAAAAGGGAAGTCAAACCCACTACTTGAAGTGCATCTAATGTACATGTAAAGCATTGGATCATATTTTAATGAATGAGATTATTGTAAGACTGACAAGTTGGTTTTTTTGAGTGTGTTCTATTGTTTGTGTAACTTTGAAGAGGGAAAATGTAGGGAATGTGAAGCCCAGAAGCCTGTATAATTAGTTGCTTAACACTTCAAATGTTAAATTAATGAATTAAGCTACTAAAAAAAAAAAATCACAGTGTGGGCAGAGGAAAAGATAGGAGCATATTCTAGGAACATGGGTTATTTTAATTATGGTAGCATGAATTATTTTGTCTATGAAGCTAACTGCCAAATTTTGAAATGGAATTCAGTCAGACTTTGGCTACTTATATATAGCTTTATGGATTTCGTTACTGGTTTTCTGGTGATTTCCCTCTACAAGTTGAACGGTCTTCAGAATTTTCAAATTGTATTCACTGAGTGCCAAGACCGACGGGGGGAGGTTTATAGTTCTGTAATTTGTTTTCATCAATAAATATTGGAATTAATTTGGGTGGACGTAAGGATAAATTGATTGCTGTTTCCCTTTCAAAGCTGGAATCCCAGAATGCATTCCAGCCTCCACCTGTTAAGAGACTTGTGACACCAACGGTAAACCGTCAACCGATGCGTTATACGCGGTATTCTGAACCATCACCGACTTCAACTACTCAGTCCAGCAAAATTTGCCAGAGAGTAGACACAAAGTACCAAGTGAGTACATTTTTGAGTCCTTATGTGCCTGTTTTTTTTTTCCAGTCTTGGAATGTTTCTCAAACCAATTGTTATCCTATCTTTGCAAAAAGTACTGATAGTATGTTTGAGGCGAGCTTTAAGGCAGTGGGAACCATTGTGAAATAGATTGAGCTTTTATGGATTTAATTCTGTTTTTGGAACACTCAGTGTCTTGTGGTTGTTTTCACGATGTCATGATGTGCTATTGAGTCATCCTGTTCTCAGTGAAAGAATATTAAAAGACAGAAATGTTTTCCTTTTATATTCTCATGTACACAAAGCTGTCACTGATGAAACATGCTCGTGTTCTGTGTAAACTATTCCAGGTGAGCTATGTGCTCCAAGTGAGAGTTCTGACAATGTGCTGAGTTATCGGTTTTGATTGCTTTGGAGTAGATGGAGTCTGATAAATTTTCCATAAAATTAAATGGGCATCTCTTTCTGCGAAAACATCTGTGTTTCCAGTATCAGTCTGAGTGTACAAATGACCACTTGTTAAGTGTATGGGCTTCTTAGGCTGGAAATCAAAGTGGACAGTAATACTGGTTGCTTATTGCTTTTAACTCTTTCAATCTCTGTATTGTTTAGCCAGCACAATCTCCATTTGGTAAAGTTCTAAAATGAATGTAGCAGCAACTGCTTAGTTTTTAGGGGGGTAGAGGTTTTTTTTTTCTTGTTTGTTGATAAATGATAGAAAACAGAAAAGTATGTCCCTTTTACGGGGTTGGCAAACACAAGTTTTGATGAAAACTCTCCCCCCCACACACAATTTTTGTCATTTTGTTTAAAGTAATTACTTTCTTTGTTAGAGGATTTGACAAATTTGATTTAGTGTTCTATCAGTTTGTCCTCAATGCTGAGTGAAGCAGTGATGCTTACTTTAGCCCCAAAATTTAACTGAACTGTACCCACAATGCTGAATTAGGGAACAACGTTAAGTAGGTGAGGTGTATTCAGTGCTATAAAATTAAAAATAAATAAATAAAATAAAAACCACAAAAAAACACATGAAGTGGTTGTTGGTACTTTGTGTATTCTGTACATATTCAGCTAAGTCTTGAACTAAACTTAACTTGCAGGGGATGAGAGAGAAGACTTTGCCTGCAGAACAGCGAGCAGAACCATCTGAAAGGTATGACATCTATTAATTTAAAACTTACTTGAAGGAAGAAAGAAATCTCCTTTTTCAGTACGGTCTGCACCTGAAAGGTGGTGACAGTTCTCAGTAAAAGGAATGGGAAATCCAATGAAAATTTTGTATTTTGAGGCAGCTGCAAAGTCTGGATTGTGTTTGAAGATCAATATAACTTTGAGAAAATTGTTGTTTTTATGAAAGGAAGGAAGATGAGCAAGAATAAAAGTACTGATACACCACTTTTTATCCCAAGTTTATCTTCTGAGTAGGATACGAAGATGGGAAACGAGGCACGTTATAATGCTGTATCCACAGAAAGGATCTTTGCTATTGGAGGCCTAATTTTTTCCTTCTACAGGAAATATGGCTCATTTTGTAGTTTGACTAAATCTGTAGCGTTACAAATTTTGCTTTGACAGATATTTCATGGTTTATAACTCAGTTTACTTATAACAAAATAATTTGTCCCTCCTAATGTTCCCTAGGGGAAAAGCTATTAGTTTTAGCTATTTAATTGCTTGCAGTTTGAAAGCTCTGTCCTAATGGGATGATTCTTTCTGAAGCATTCTTTAGAAGGTGAAGTAGGGGAAGTGAGTTACAGTTCAGGAGGATGTTTATTGATGTGTTTTTTTCTTTATTTTTTAAGCAAAAACATGGAGGAAGGTTTATGATTTATTATTCTTTTTTTTAATACTCCTTTCATGATGAAGTTAATTGTCTGCTTTGAGTTCACATGAAGACCATGTGTTCTTTAGAATCATTTGAGGCCAAATGCTAACTCATCTCTAAAATAAAAAAAATCCAGCAGAATTAATTGAATTTCTTCTTGAGGAGACTGCTTTGTGTTACACTGCTTTCTTGGATTAGGTCAAATGAGTTATCCTCCAGATAATATTGATGGCTTTTCCTTCTGGGCAAATGGTGTTTTGGGTAATAATGCTTGAGTTAAGAGACTTTGCACTCGGTTTTTAGGGGGTCGCTCTTTTCAAAGAACAGTAGCAGGGAATTTTGTTGACTCTATGCTCATCTGCCAAGCAATTCTTAGGTGACCATGGGCATTCTTTGGCTTGCAGAAAGAACTCAACACTTTGTTTTGGCATCTAAAAGTTGGACTTCACAACAACCACCTTTTTAGGGGTGGAAGCGACTGGCTTTAAGGTTCTGGTACAGGTGCAATCAGGTGCTGGGTTTTAATTATGTTTTTTTCAAACTGTTCTAAATTGTCTCTGTTAGAACTCCTTTCTACTTCTCCATTTAGGAAGGAGATAGAGCAAACTCATACTGCTTTTGATTTCGTTCACAAAGTTTATTGCAGTGCCCTACCTTTTGTTTGTAGAGTAGGTAGTGGTGGTAGTGTTTTTTGTGATGCTGGTCTCTGTTGGGTGCCATGTTCTGGAGCAGGAGCACCACACTGATCTGCTGGCAAGAGTCCCTTTGGACAGTTGAGTTGGAATACTCAGTAAATCTCTGGCCCACCAATGCTATATATCTATGTGTGTGTGTGTGTGTGTATATATTTTAAACCTGAGTCCAATTGTAGATTAGACTTGCTTGAAGGCTGACAATTGTCTTTGCCCCCTTGAAGCTCACAGGTGTTAACAGAAAGAGGAATATGGGCTGTTATGGGCAAGCGATAGTTGTCTGAATGAAGATCTATTTTGATGTAAGACTTTTTTCAGAATTCTAATGGATTGACAGTTTGGATTAGAGAAAAGTCTGAGCATCTGCCTTAGGGATCTGTCTTCCTCTATGCAGTTACAGTGCTAAGCAGGCTGTTGTCAAGTATTTGACAAGTTTAGACCAGTTCTCCTCCTCAGTATTGTGGGAGTTTGACCTGGTGTCTTCCAGTGCGATCTAATGCACTTCTGTACTGACTGACTGATTGGCTGCAAGATAAGCTTTGATGTCACGGTTTTTCCAGGCATACTTCATTTTCTTGCCATAGTACTTTTGTTAGAGTTATTCCCTATTCCACTTCTGGTTTGGGTTATTTTTTCCCCATTTCCTCTTGGATTAGGATATCTTTCTGGTTTTGAGCTAGGCTTTTTTAAGTACCAGAAAAACGCCTTTGTATGCCTTACA
Organism: Anser anser; assembly: GCF_964211835.1. Lineage (NCBI taxonomy): Eukaryota > Metazoa > Chordata > Aves > Anseriformes > Anatidae > Anser > Anser anser. Next base: position 212,054 of record NW_028153816.1, read on the forward strand.
AAAGGGATCTGTATTCATGTCTGAAAAGACTTCTGGAATGTTGGCATACCCAAACACCTCTGCTGTTCCTGCTGATGGCCACATGAAAGCCAGAGCTGCTTCTGAAGCTTAGGCCATATTACCTTGCCACACAAGTCTAAGGCGTCCCTATTCTATCAGAGCTGTTGGCAGTGTTTCCCATGTGTATGTGTGCATATGTGCACTCTTTCTGTATTTTTGTGAGCTGTTCTTTTATATCCCTGCAAAAGATACACGTGCATCGCAGAATCAGAGAACCAGTCCTATTTAAAGGAAGCACTGGAAAATAACAATCTAAATCAGCTCTTCTATTTCAGGTCTTCTGGCTTAGTCATTGTTCCCGTGTGAACGGTGCACTTATGTATGTCCTTTTCATTGCTGCTGTTAATAAAGTTTTTCCTATTTAGAACATCAAGTATTTACCAGCGTTTAGCAACTTGTGAGACAGCTTTAGTTTTTTTCTGATCAGCAGGTTTCAATTCTAGGACTAATAACAGCTCTAATATCTTGAAAAAAAAATTTGGCTGGTAATTTTTTTTTCTCTTTTTTCCCCCAACTTCTGTACTGTCGTGTGCTAGCAATGTGACCAGCTACAAATTCAGTACTGCTGCGTCCAATGGTCTGTCTTCAGGAGTGAGTAGCGGAGGTGGCAAAATGAGAAGGGAAAGAGGAATACACTATTTATCAAGAGCTGTACAAGAACAGGTAAGTGACTCTTAAATTAATTGCTGTTACTGAGCTTACTGAAGTAACTAGCTAAGTGTGTCAGTTTTATTGCATCATAGTAAATTATAACAATACCGCTTTATTTTTGCATTGTTTTTGTTTTCTTGTGGGTTTCAGAGCAGGCTCCAATTGATTTCCTGTGTTTGAATACCTGAACTTTGCTTATGTAATTTTGAAATTTTTAATTCTCTTACCTTGGAGATTCTTCAAACTATAACATTTCTCGTTAGCAATTGAATGAATGAGTCCTAAGAAGAGAAGTTTTGGTGAAGGTTTGTATAGTTTTTCTACAGGAATGATACTTGAAACGAGTGCCAAGTATAAAAAGAAAAAAAAAGCTTAATTTTTGGTTTCATATTTAAGTCATACAGAAAGATACAGGCCAAGAGTGTGAAAAAGAGTAGTAGAAGAGAGCATTCTGCATGTCTGCTAACGATGACTCAGTTTTTGATACTCACCAAACTCATTGTGAGAGAGTTTTTTTCTCATTTTAATAGGAAAAATCTATTCCATAAAACTATGACCATGAATATTCAGATTATTTTTTCTTTTATTGGATGTTATATAAGCTGCCTGTAAGTTAATTTAAGTATTTACGTTAACATTAAGTATTTAATTAATATTAAGTTAATATTCAGTATTTAAGTTAATTTAAGTTTCAAATCATTAAATGGGACTTCTGGATGATGCAATATAAAGAAATCGTAAACACTGTTGTTTATTCCTGTAACGCAAATAAAATAATGGTCCAAATATCAAAAGTTCCATAAACTTTTCAAATCAAAACTGTGAAACAGATGTAAGCTACAGGATGCACTGAATATCAGTAGCACCAACTTACATCCCTGCCTAGTCATTTCTAAGTAGATCATGATAGTACTGTACAAATTTTGGTCAGATTTTCTATGCCATTTAAAACATAACTCATCCAATCTTAGTAATCAAATAAAGTAAGTGGCAGGGATGAAAATTGAAGTTGTTAAGAGGCTCTCTTCTGATTTTTATATTTGCATCCTGATACATGGTATAGATTGTATTTGCCAGAACACAATCTTCAGTGCTGTTAGTCTGACTTTCTTTGGTGCTTTTTGTGTTTAGTTTGGTTGTTGAACCTACCTGCTTCTTTAAACATTACCTTTTTCCACGTTCCCTGCTGTAATGACTTTAGAAACTTTGGCAGCTATCCTGCCTAATTTTGCAAGAGGAACACTTTCTCACTTGTCTTGAGAGTGTACTCTTAATTGAAGCCATGCGAGGGTAGTTAGAAAGGATGATGCTTCTCCAGAGCTTTGATGACTAAAGTATAGAAAAGAAAGAAAAAAAATGTGATCTGTGCGTCTCTGTTCTGCACAGGTTTTGAGTTAACTTTCAGTGTTCTTGCTGTACAGTTGTTGAATAGAGTATAATGTGGAAGCAGGCCTGCCATAAATTAAAATGACGTGGTAGACAGAGGTGGGGAGATCGGGATTTCTTCTGGAAACTTGCTTTCTCTTAATTTGTATGGATTTTTGTTCTATTTAATTTTGTTAATAAATTGGGTGCGATGGGGTGAGAAAGTAGTATGTCTTGTATAAGAAAAATTAAAATTTGCAACTTTAGGAAGTGGAGGAACCAGTGCTACCGAACATACCCCTACTCATCAGTGCTGCATCGCTGCCTCAGTTCAATTCTAGTTTCGTTGGTAGTAGCGCTGTCTCAGCGTCACCGAGCGCTGTTTCAACAGCAGCAATGAGCACGGCAACTCCAGCAGCTGCGACGGGCATGGCAAATCCATCAGAGGTGGAGGGCATGACAGATCCATCAGAGGTGGAGGGCATGATAGATCCATCGGAGGTGGAGGACTTGACAGATCTATCAGAGGAGGAGGTGGAGGACATGATTTATACAACGGCGACGTCGGGCATAACATGTTCAACAGTGCCCTCAGGCTTGACATGTCCAATAATGGCGGCGGGCATGCCATATCTACTGATGACAAAGGACATATCAAGGTCAACAGCGGCAACGACAAGCGTGGCAAATTCAACGGAGGCGGCAGGCATGGCAGATGCAGCAGCGACGGCGGCGGGCAAGGTAAATCTTTATGCTATAAATAATGTTTACAATGAGTATACTGCTTTATTGCGAGTTGACTTTTTCTGTGGTGCTCATGAAACTAACAAATATTAGTTTCTACGCAGCTGAATGAATTGGGGTTGTATGCCAGTTTGGGGAAAAAGGCATAAATGTTTTGATTCTGCTTCTCTCAGTCTTAGAGCCTGCCAACTCCCATTTAACGTGATTGTATAACTGCTTCAAATGCTGTGGAAGTCTGCGGGGGAAGGGGGGTGTGGACTTTATGCCAAGTTATTTATAGTGGTTTGGGCAGGGGTAGAGTTAATTTTCTTCGTAGTAGATGATGCTGTGTTGCAGATTTGTGAGCAAAACAGTGTTGGTAAGGCACTGGTGTTTTAGCTGTTGCTGAGCAGTGCTTACACAGTGACAAGTCCTTTTCTGTTTCTCACGCTGCCCTGCCAGCGAGGAGGTCGGGGATGCACAAGAGGCTGGGAGGGCACTCAGCCAGGACAGCGGAGCCCAGAGGACCGAAGGGATATTCCACACCATTTAGCATTGTGCTCAGCAATAAATGCTGGGGGAAAGAAGGGGAAGGAGTGGGGAGTATGTACAGGGTTATGGCATTTGTCTTTCCAGGTAGCCATTACATGCGATGAGTCATTAATGCTACCTCAAATTTAACAACTTTACTTCTTTATTTCCAGTTCTTTTCCCTGTTCCACTTGGAGGGAGTGAGCGAGTGGCTGTGTGGTGCTTAGTTGCCTGCAATGGTTAAACCACAACTTTATTTAAGTTATTAAATTAGAGGTAACGTGGTCATATAAGCCTCACATAGAATGAGCCTAGGGTGCAATAATTGGCATATTATTGCAATAAAATAAACATTAATCTGTTCCAGAGTACTTGAAATATTTTTTGTACGGTTTGAAGTAGACAGCTGCTTTAACATGTTGAGGTGTTTGCTGAAGTTCTTGGAGTATCATTGGGCTGAGTTTGCCGTTCTTCAGCTTCCTGGCTTGCTTTTCCGTGCATTTAGACCTAAGTAGCATCTCCAGCTTTTCCTCTCAGTTTCTGGAATTTGGTTTTGAAGATATTGTCCTATACCCACTTGGAAACTTCCCTGTGTTTTATTATTACTTTTATCTGCAAAATAACTCAAACATCAGGTTTTTCGACGTCACTGCGGGACTTCTGTTGGGTAGTGAATTCAGGTAGTTGTTGCTCTTAAATATAAACCTTTAATTCTTTTGAAAATACAGATACAACCAACAAGTACTGTTAGCAGTCCTGAGTTCGCATTTTCATCTCCAGTTGTGAAATCTACTGAGGCAGAAGTGCTACCTACGTCTTCTGTAAGTAAAATAATAAAGGAGCTTGACTTTTTTTCTTAGGCATTTAGTAGGCTGTTGCAGAACACTAAAGCAGAATCTGCCTTGATGGAGAAAAGTATGTAGGCTTCTGGCTTATAATTTGTCATTCAGCATGCGTGCTACAAATGTGAAGAGCAGCTTTCAGATTTGGTTTTGTGTGTGCATTCGATTGAAGTTCCTGTGGCTTGAGAATCTGAAAAACCTCTCTTGTTCATAGCAGATTGGGTTTACATTTAGTGTTCCCGTTGTAAAATCGGCAGAACTTTCTGGACCCAGTGGTACTCCAGTGACGCCCTTTCTTACCCTAGGTAACTGAAACTTTAGCACTTCAGATCTGAAGTGCTGATTTTCCTTTTTTTCTTTATTAAATCTTCAATCTGTCCTGTCTGCGCATGCTAGCAATTCCAGGCAGTGTTGGACTTCTGCAGTATTTTTCCAGTGACAGATCTGCTTTTATATTTTTTTTTTGTTTTGTTGCTTTTTGTTTTGCTTGTAATCATAAAGCATTGCAAAGTAAGTAGAATTTGTGAAGATTCTTATGTGAGAAGCATGAAAGCTGGAAATTCTTGTTTCTAACAAAAGTGAGTATAATCTGCTCTAACTAGGTCACATTGTGAAAGCTGTTTTTGTTTTCTTTTGTTTCAAAAGACACCACCACCTCAACCAACATCAACACACAGAAAGAGGAGGTCAAAGATTTTGCTGGTGGTCCCTTCACCACTGCCCACGTATTAAAGGAAGGAAGCGTCTTAGACGTTCTAAAAAATCCTGGAGAGATAATGAACTCCTTTTAAAAAGATGCTGCAAAAAATACGCTAGCATTTTTTATTAAAAAAAAACCAACACACGACTTATGGTTAATAGAGTATCTGCTATAAATATGAATGTAGGAGAGCATTACATTAAGCGCTGCGTTTGTTAGGGTGCATCTGCCCCCTTCTATTCTAAGTGGTGTTTGTTGCTGGAAGTAAAACTGCAAGATGAAAAGCAGATGGGTTGCATCTCCTTTACGTGTTAGGATGTAATTGTAAATGAGGTACTAAGAGAATTAGCCAGATAATCGGTGTTTCATTTTAAGTAAATACAATTTGTGGAATTGAAAAGGAAATGTTTGTAAAGCTCAACACTCCTGTCCCACCTTCAGCCCAGGTGAAGAAAGAATAGGAAAGAGCTTCAGTTCCAAATACATGGCGAAAGCTGCGAATCTTTGGGCCTTAGCTTACAATGGCTCCTGTGGATTAAAATTTAAACTGCAAACAGAAGTGGAGTGTTTTACGTTAAAAACCCTTTTCTGAATTTTGTTTTTAAGCAATTGCAATTGTTTTCAACAGTTTCATAAAGTGTGTCTGTGGAAAAGATATCTTTTAAGAAAAAGGGCTTTATTGAGTTTGATCTTTTCCCAAAAGTCTTCTTCTAACTTACATACTTGTTAAGAAGGCAGCACACTTCTCTACTGGAAAGAGCTAAGTGAGAGAAAATACATTGTGCATTTTGTTTAAGGGAAGACCTCTGAGTGAAGTGACATTCACTTTCTTTATCGGTTTAAAAGAAGCAGAATCTAAATCCACATTGTTCAAAGACTTCATTTTTGACTAAAAAAAAACCAACAAACCACAAAACAACTATGTTCAAGGTAGATTTACAAGCAACTTGAGCTGCTGTTTAAGATGCATTTCCTTTAGTCTTTCTGTATTAGTAGCTTGTCTTTTCTGTTAAAATTGCCACCTTTTAAATAAGGAGTTGTCCTGTGTCCGATGCATTTTGAAAAAGATTATAGAAAATTAGACAGTTGTTCAATTGTCTTGAGTTTTTATTATTTAATTAATATTCAGCATCTGTGGGAAAATACCGTACGGATTGCTGCTCCGAGTACAAACTTCTGTACAGTTACTGGAGTAGATTTGAGTCATCTGCTACGGAAGGAGGAGCTTTAGAAATTTGATTCGATTGGGCATCGCGTCTTAATCAAATTGTATTATTTCCATTCCACGTTGGACTGTCAGATTTCAGTCAGCTACTGTCTGTTTGTACTTGTATCGACCAGTGAAAATGTTGATTTAAAGCTTGCTTGGAAACAAAGAGTTAAATGAAGCTTTAACGAAATGTTCTGTTGTGACCCAGTGCAGCAGATGAAATTTCATCCGTTTAGATAAGATTTCTGGGGACTTCCTGTTGCGCTCGGTCTGAATGTCTAGTTGTAACCATTGGCACCTGAGTTGAAATTTTTGCCCTCTAGTAAAGTCACTTAGTTACATGTAGTGAGGTGCTGCGCTAACAGGAAGACTTTTTTTTCTTGCTTCCTAGACTTTGGATTGTTGAAAACACGCTCTTCTACGTCTGCACAACCTACAACAAGCACAGTGGTTTATACTAGGCCTGCAATAACAACTTTTTCTGCAGGTAAAGAGACTTCTAAACAAGCATCGTACTGGCAATCTGATACATGTGACCCTTTTCTGCAAAACAAAGACATAAAGGACAAATGTGTAACTTGTCAAGCTACTAAAGCCTCAACAGTTGAGAGTATGAAACAGACAGTAAGTTCAAGTCAATGCGACACCTCAAAGCCAGCAGCGCCCCCAGCAGGGATGCTGGGCTTTGGAGACAAATTCAAAACAGTACCTGGAACGTGGGATTGCGATACATGTCTTGTCCAAAACAAACCGGAAGCTACAAAATGTATAGCATGTGAGACACCAAAACCTGGAACGGGAGTAATGCCTGCTCTGACATGACCAGTGGTCACAGACAGCTCGGTGACAGTGACATCCTCCTCGAGCAGCACTGACACAACAGCCACTCTGGGCTTTGGAGACAAATTTAAGAAGGCGAAAGGCTCTTGGGACTGTGGAATATGCCTTGTACCAAATAAGACGGAAGATAACAAATGTGTAGCCTGTCAGTCTGAGAAACCAGGTATGGTCCTTTTTTTCCTGTTGTTTCCATCCTAGCCTCTGTGAATCTTGTACAGAATAAAAGTACGTTGCATATATGGAATATTTTAAGCAACACGATTCCCAGGTACGGTTGATGGGTTAGCGGCTGTCTGCAGGATTGGTTTACAGGCACTTCAGAGGTCTCAGCCCAGGTTCCAGCCTGTCGCATAAATTGAACTGATTGTGAAATGTATTAGTACGGAGCTGGATCAATGCAGATACCCCCGGCTTTGCAGCTGGTGAGGGAAGATGGCTGAAGTGGGTGACTTAATTTAAAAACAACATAGTGATTTTTCACTGGCGAAAATGAGAACTCCATAGAAAGAGTTAAAAATGACTGCGTTTTTCTCTTTCAAAAAATAAGTAAAAAAAATTACAGAATGTGTCCAAAATGCCTCTACTCACCGTTTGTATGTAATTGAGGGGAGATGTGAAGCCAGATTTCAAGACAGTGTAGTCTTAACTAGTCTTAAGCTAAAGCAGAGAGATGCCTATGAAGGTCAGTGGTAGGCTTCAAGAAAGCGAGTGACCCGCTGGGTAACTTCTTCAGGGCAGTACTGGGTTGTTTCCCATTGTGTGTGACCGTAATTGATTTTGAGCGTGGTTGTATTGTTTTTAAAATACGATTCTAATTCTAACTTTGACTCTAAATGTCATTTAACATGCCATTACATCGAAAAACACCTGTGCAAATATATCCTGGAAGAAACAAATTAAGGTGGACTAGACCGGGCTTTTGTAATCATCCTGTGCGGTAAGACTGAAATTTCATGAGGTAAGATAATGGATTTCAGACAGAGTTGATTCTCTTGGACTTCCAACCTCTGAGCGGTCAGTCGGCATCTTTGTCTGAGGCTCTTGCCATTGCAAGGAGGAATTTTGGAAATGAGGGGTTTACTGTGACCATGGTGCAGTGAATTGCACGGTTACGTTGCACTTGTCAGGAGGAAGAGCGATGCAAGTAATACTAGGATAAAAGTTTTCTGCGTGTGCTGTGGAAGGGAAGAGCCATTCTTGTCTTTCCGGTTTTGAATTTGAAGCGTTATCTTCTGCTTCTCTCTTAAAAGGCACCTTTTTTTTAAAAGGCACCTGTCAGGCCTCTTTATGGAGGTTACACTGTGGTCAACAGCAGCAGAAGCTTGTGTGCTGAACAGAGTTGTGTGTTGTTTGGAAGCTTTGAGTTCCACTCTGGTTTTTTTGTTTGTTTCTTTGTTTCTTTGTGGGTTTTTGGTGGCTTTTATTTTTTTCAGGGGCGGGGGGGGGGGAGTTGTGGAGTAATTTTGAACATTTCTGTGGGATTTGACAAATCAAATTTAAAAGTTAATGTTCATTTTATAGTTCATGTTCAAACAGGATGGTTAACTGTCTTGTTTGTCTCACAGAGGGTCCAACACCTGTGACCAGTAGCAGTGCATCTGCATTTTCTGCTCCTTCTGGAGAATTTCTGGATTTAGACAAATTCAAGAAGCCCGAAGGAAGCTGGGATTGGGAGACCTGCTTGGTTCAAAACAAAGCAGAGGCCACGAAGTGTGTAGCCTGTGAAAGTGCAAAGCCAAGCACCAAAGCAGAGCTCAGAGGTAATACTTAATGATTAAAACGAGGATGCATATTCTGTGATTTATTTTTTGGTTTGCTCTGATTTTTTTTATTTTCTTACCTGTTAAGCACAATTATTTTTTCCTTTGAGGTGTGGCAAAATTATTCGTTTTTCCTGTAGGAATATTGCCTAGATAACTTCTGTTTCCACACTTTTCCCCAAGAATAAGTTTATCCTTTTTAGAGAAAAGCTTTCATTAATGACGTGCTTGTTCTTTACATGCCCTACACGTTGTTCATTTGGAGTTCAGACTAAAAACATGATCTGTCAAAGAAGTTCGTATACTTTTTAAAGCCAGGTGGTGGGCAGAAAACACAGTTGTGAAAAGTTTTATGTAGAGAGGAAGCATGGGGTTTTCTTGTTTGTTTTACTGTTTGGTGGGTTGTTTGTTAAACAGTTTTGACTGGAAAGATCAGGACTAGAACGTAGTTCAAACCTTCACGTACTGCAGATACACCGTGGGTTACGGACTTGACATTCACTTATTTCTGCAGGTTTTGGTGCTGCGGCTGCGTCCACAAAATGCTGCCTTGCCATCATTTACATTCGGTGTTCACTCAGAGTGTTCAGGTGCAGAGTCTGCAGCTGCCTCACAGTTTATTTTGGGAAGGACAGAAGAGAAGCAGTACTTGCAAACCAGTACTTCAGGTAAACAGAGTATCTTTTGTCTTCACTTGTGCGCTTATGTCCATCAAGTAAGACCTCTGAAACCATACTAGAAAAAATCTGCGGGATTTGATATGTTCATGTACTAGAGCTTTAGAAAAAGTTTAATTCCTATATGCAGCATGTCTTCTGTCCTGGTTATTGATACGTACGCAATTAGTAGCAATCCCTTTTTTGATCTCAACACTAGGTTTAGACGAAAAATTGCGACACCTTAAGGAACCTGTCCTGCATCTCATACAAGCACAGAAGTTGCAGTGTCTCAATGCTAGCAGTACAGTTGGTGGTAAAATCTTTAGTAGGGTGAAATAGAGGCCTCACACCTTTCAGAGAAAAAAAGAGATTATTCCCACGTACTTGCAACTATGCTGCAGAGTGTACTGCTGTTACTCTAGTGCTACAAAGGTCCAAAAATCACTGAACAGTTATTAGCCAGTTTTGTATTCCTTTAATTTGTTGAAAGACTGCAGTAGAGGATTGAAGTTTTTATTGAGGATCACTGTGTGGAAAAATTCTGATTGTTAAATGTCATTTGTATGACTTAAGAACCGCGTTTTGGAGTACAGAATTCAGTATTAATTCCAGAAGGGGTAAGGGAAAGGACATTAGCTAGTAATCCCGAACAAAAGCAGTGTATAGAGCTATACTGATTTTAATCGCAGTATTCTTACAGTTGGTCTGTTACTGAACAGATATGTTTTGGGGAGATATGGTGGCCAGGGAGGCGTGTGTGTTTGTGTGCTTCCTCTTCTAGTTAAGGTTCTGGGGTTTGGTTTAGTCAGGAAAATTCGATGAGGCACCTTGTGTAAAAGGAAATGTTAACCAGCATTTTTCAACACGGTGTAGTCCCTTAAAAGTGTCGTAGATGAAAAGAGGCCATAAACGCTGGGGGAAAAAGTTAGTGGGAAACTGAAAGCAGGATCACATTCAGTAGTGAGAGAGCAGCAGCCTAGGGAAAGCTGATGAATGACTGTAACAGATAGTTCTATTTTAAGTGTAAAACAACACTCAGTACTTTATAATGGTGGTCTTACCAGAGGGTTCTTCTCCATGGCTCCTAAAAGCACGTCTTGAAGGCATTCGAGTGCAGTGAACTTAAGCTGTAAGAGTTGGGCTGGTAAGCTTGGCCTGATTTGAAGCTGTAGGCATGGGGCTATAATTTCTGAACAGGCTACAAAAGAAACTGTACCACTGTGCTTTTCAGTGCTCCGTTTAGCAAAGCCATCAAATTGTTGCAGGCAATTGATGTTGTTCTTCTAAGAGCACCTGAAAGATATTTTTGTTTGAAGAGTTCAGAGGTACCGGTTAATACTGGTTCAGATAATTACAGCCAGCTCTTGGTGTTTGTGACCAATAAAGTTTGTGGCTCCAAAAGGAGTGGGTTAGTGCTAACTGATTAACTGCTGTATATGCAGAAATATGGAATCTGATTACTTACGCAGAGAGCACTTAAAATGTATTGTTTTGCTGGCTCTCAGTGAGTTGCATCTTAATGCTACCAAGGAATAAGCTTTTTGCTTCTGGCCCAAGTTTTTTAATTTGGTGAAAGCCTTTTCTGTGCACGTGCACATGCCAGAGAGGTTGCTTAAGTAATAGAAGCTATAGTAGCTGCTATCTTCTGTTTTTTGTAGAAGACAGAAACTGAATTCGTTAGCTTTGTAACTGTTATGCATACCAGAATTGGTTTTCTCCCTTTTGAAAATAGTAGAGGGTATGCCTATGTCAGATTTGGTGAGCAAGGTGATCAGATGAGGGCACTGCAAGACTGCCAGAACGCACCAGGTCTGGGGGGAAAAGGAATCCGGCTGAGCATAGGAATTTCTAAAAGGTAACCAAGGAGTTGTGCATTGATACAGTTATTCTAAATAATCAGATTCTTGTAGCTCTGCCTTTGGAAAGTCTGTGGCCCTTGCTGTAGTGGCTGCACACAGGATGCAGTCTACAAAACCAGAAATGCAGAAGTCCTATGTTTTGACTCCCTGGATTCATCAACCTGCTTCAGGATGGCTGGGGGAATCCAACTGTTAAGTCTAGCCAGACAGCGCAACTTGGGCTTAGCTGCCATTGTAACCAGCCTTGTTTCTCAACAGTAGCAAAGCTGAATGCATTGGTAAATATTTTCAGGTTTGGGCCTGCATAAGGTAGAAGGGACAACAAGTGGTTTTATATGCTAGGGAGTTCTTGTTCTTAGAGCTTTCCCTCTAGTTTGAGAGAAGCACATAACTAGTTTTATAGTGGGTTGACAGGAAAGAAGTGGGGGGGAAAAATGGGAACGCAGGGGGAAAGCCAAAGGCGTTATTACTAGAACAGGTTTAGAATGCTATTCTTTGCTTTTCATGAGCTTAGGGCAATGGGGAGTTTAAAGCTTAGCACTTCCTGAGAGGGTTTCTTACTCTACCGGCTCAGTTCTATCACTTATTTAAGGCAATTCAGGTCTCTGAACGGTTAAAGAATTGATACCAAATTTGATGAACTTTGATTCAGGATACTGACAAAACAGGACTTCATATAAACAATTTCAGTATGTTCATGAGGTTAGCTTGTGTGTTCTGTTAAATAGTAAAAAATGACACTTCTGTTTCTGTTTACCTAGCATAATTCTGCAAATGTTGCCTCCTTCTGCTTTAGAATGGAAATGCTCTTCTCCAAGAGAGCACTGTCCAAACTTCTTTGCCAAAATTTTTTGATTAAATTAATATTGTTTTATTTTGAAAACAAGAATAAGCCACAAACATGTTTTCTTGCTTCGGCTATCCAGAAGAACGTCAACAGTATTTTCAGATTTTCCTTCCCTACACAACTGTATGTAGGAAGAGTGCAGTTGGAAGCAGAAGACCTAAGATGATGTATCTTCTGTTTGTTTACTACAGTAACAAGACAATGGATTACCTCTTTATTAGAACTTGTGTAGCTTTGCAGTATTGAAACAAATGTAGGTATTAAAATACACATCAGTAATACGTTTCTGAATGGCTGAGTACCGTGCTCTCTTAGCATTGAAATACCCAGCCATTGGATTAGTTTGTCCCTCATGTTTGCTGAATTTGGAAGCTATTTCAGAATGCCTTCAGCTTGTATTCTTCCCCAAAAGCATAGAACTCACTTCTCTGCATCCCCAATTCAAGTGAGAGAAACTGGGCACTGCAGACACAGGAGGTCTGCCTGTACAGAATCAGTGAAGACAAGTCTAAACAGCGGATTTTTTTGAATATGCAGCTGGGTTATCTGAATGTTCTTTATGCAGTGTACCTCAGTTTTAGTACAGATAGCACTTGTCTTGGTTCTTGTCATTAGTCTGAAGCTGCCCCTGAGAAAATCTTGAAAGGGAAAGTAGTGAAAGCTAATCAGCTGGCCCTTTCTTCTTAAGAACCAGCGTATTTTGTAATTCTCCCACTAATAATAAGGCGTCATGCTGGAGAATCGCGATTGTGTTGTTAAGCAAGACTGACTTCACCTGAGCGGTATAGTTGGCAGCTGTTGAATGTTTAATGGACTTTAAACAAACAAAAAAACAGAGCAGGTGGAGGTAGACATGGCAAACTGACAGGCAGTGTCAGATGCTTCTTTGAAATGGATAATCTGACTCCATTCACTTCTTTCTGGAAATAAGATCTAGTAATTAACCAAACAAAAGATAGAAGGGTTAAGACTGCATCTTTAAAGCAGCTGTGCTTGATAAATGTCTCTGGTCTTAAATCAATCTTTAGCAAAGCACAGAGACTTAGCAGCAGCTTGCTTATGCCAACGCTAAAAATACTTGATGTGTACAGGTAACCATGTCAAGGCTCTGGAGTTAATCCATGAGAACAATTCCTTCTGGTATTGGCAAAGGTGAGGATGCTTGCTTCTATAGAAATGAGGTTTTGAGCTGTGACTTAAGCTGTCACTTAGGTGACTGTTTAGGAAAGCTTCCTTTTAAGTTTTGAAGTATGTAAGCTGACAAATTGTTTAAGTTCAGAACTGGGTTTACAGTCTCTTGTTCTCTGACTGTATGCAACTTCTCATGTTTCAGACTGAAAGCAGAATTGCAGCGGTACCAGTCATACAACTATAATGATTATTGCCAAGATTACCAGAACTACTACTCGCAGAGGAGTTACGATGCTTACGCTGACTACAACTACAGCTCCTATGCTCCCTATGACAGCATGCAAGCTGTTGGAGACTGCTCTTTAGGAGATTCTTTAATGGCTCCAGCTGTTTTTGAGGTAAAGATAGTGCACGCTTGCTGTAAAGAAAATATTTCACAGATAATACGTTGTACAGATTTGTGTGAATCAGCAAAAAGAATCCGAAGTTGAAAACATGCTTTCTGCTTAGTGTGAAGTTAAAAGAGCAGATTCCATTCAGAGGTGTTTGTATTTAAGTGCTTAAATAGTAAATCCATAGAATTAGTGATTTATACACCATTATTTGTTCACACATACCAAAGAATGGTTTTGACAGCATAATTGCGTACGCTTCTTCTGTTCCTGTTCTTCTGATTTGCTTTGCTTAAAGCAAATTAAACAGTTGTTGTAAGTGGTCTTATCGTGGTCAATGTATTAGTTGTGACCTCCGGAGGTCCCTTCCAACCTGTACTGTAATATTGGCTTTCTTCTAAAAATAAGTAGATAAAATGCCATCTATCCTTGTAGTTGTAGGAAGAAGGAATGGGTTGAGACTGCAGCACTTTGAATCTGTGATGCTTTCTGAAATGAGTTATGATTAAACTTAGCCTTTTCTGTCTTTCAGGAATCTTCAGTTATGACTGCAATCGGTGATGACCTAATTACTGACGGTAATAAGGGTTCTATCATTGTCACTTGAGTTTAGCCATCCTTGTGCCTTTTAACAATACAAGCCAACCTCTACTGGATGAAGAACATCTTGAAAATTCAGCTGAGGTCAAACCTCTGTGGGGTTGATCTGCAATCAGCTGGGGTTTTAAAGCTGATACAGCATACACTGACCGCATCAAGTAAAACGGGACACTGTCAATGCTTCGCAGCAGGTTTCTTGTACCTGTGCCTTCATTCCCATTTGAAAATGGTCTAAGACAGAATTTTGTTCTTTGTATTGGTTCCGCTAAACAGATTTTATATTAGAAACTCAGTAATATGCAAAAGCTTTGTTCTCCACCCTGAGGTAAAAGCTTATGTTGCAGATTCCAAAAGGAGGATTCAGCTTGCACTTACAAATACGGTACAAAACATATTTGTGTCCTGGAAGGTTTGCAAAGTTCCTCACGTGGAGGCATTTTGTGTTAGTGTTTAGAAACTATCCTATGTAACGTGTATTGCCGTAGAAGTGAATTAAATGACTCTTGGGAGGGTTTCATGGCTGATTATCCGTAAACGTTATCTTTACTATCTTAAACATTGTCTTTGTCTTTATCTTGAAAGACAGTTCTAGTCCCAGCCTTCTAATATACAAATTCCCAAAAGTTGGAGTTGTGAGGCTCAAAATTTTAGAGGACTAAATACCTCACTAAAATTAGTAGATCTAATAGCTTATTACACTTAGCTTAAAATACATTTTATTAGCCATTTCACGTGAAGTTTTTTTGTGCGCATGCCTCAGATTTGATACTTGGACTTACCAGGCTTTTATTTTCAGATCCACAGCTCTACTTGGATGTTGATGAAATGAACAGACAATTCACGGAGACAAGCGAAGAACTCTACGATTCACTCATGAATTGTCACTGGCAACCTCTGGATACGGTCACTTCTGAAATCCCCTCTGCTATTTAAGTGTCTTCTAGAGCATGACCGTTAGGACCAAAGTGCTAAAACTACATTTCTTCTACATTATTCTAGCTCATAAGTTTTAAAGCACAATGATAGGTTGGGTTTTTTTTGCTATGCTTTTGACAGTTTCTGTAATCTTTTTGTTCATCACTCCCTTCTTGGAGCATCATGAAGTCATGTAAATATTCGAGAAATGTAAAGAGGTAAATGGGGTCTAAAGATAGACTTGCCTGTGTAAATAAAAAATTTGTTTCTGCAAACCTGCCAGCAAGAGATTTTACTTGTACCTGTGTACAGCACGTTCTCTTCCGGCTTATGGAATTTAACAAGGTAGTAAGGGTATTTCATCTGTCTTTATTTTTATATGGGCATTAGGACACAAGCAAAATCTAGCTTCCCCTTGTTTTCCTGGTTCCTTAGGTAAGCGACATGTTGGGGGCAACATAAACCATAATTGCTGTGATGGCAGGTAAGAATCCAATTCTTTTTTATGGCTTAGTGTAGTCAGTGAAAGCAGTGGTCCTAAGCTGCATGCTGTTCTTAAATGTAATGCAAATTCTCTTTTGTGACTCCTCAGTACTTCCAGGTTACTTGTAGCTGATCACCAGCATCTGCTTCTGTTAGCTATTAGCTGTTGGGTTTTTGCTAGGAATACTTTCAGTCCTGAATTGAAATGATGACATCCTGAAACAGAAGAGGCTCTTGGAGTATTGTAGGAAGCACATTCTTCCTGGTTCTAGTGCAGGTGTACACGTAGGAGGAGACAGAAGGCAAAGAACCTCACATAGGTGGAGGGGGTGAGGTGGCATCACAGTTAGAGCTGTTGCAGTTAACTCTTCCCAAAGCATGAAAGCAACGTGGCTGGGAACAGGGATTTGTTGTGTTGCTTCTTTGTGTGAGCCAGGGAGTCTTTTGAGGGGCAGATTAATAAGAATATGACACAAGGTAGAGGTGGAATAGATGAAGCAAAGAATCTGGGTGGGAAAAGGGTTGCCTGTACGTGTCTATGGAATTGTTTCAGGGGACTGAGCTGGGGCAAATTCAAGATAATAGATGCAGCCTCCTTGAATTTGGATGGCAGTGCTGAAGCTTCAAAACCTTACAAGGTTTGATGCCACTTCAATTGCAGTGCATAGCTGTGGTACTTGAGCTCAGAAGTGCAAACTGCACAGGATTTTTTTATCTATTTTCTTCAACGTGAGCAGCAAAACATCTTCCAGGAATGTGCCTGGGTGCTACGCTGCTTTGACACGGCTTGCTTTGCATCACCAAACACAGTAGTTAGGTTGCATCGAGTACTTTGTGGAAACATTCATTGTGTTGTCACCCAGAAATGGGATGCTACAGATATGTGTTGGCCCGGCAGTATCAGTGCTGGTTTTTGGCCTTTGAGAGGTTGGTCCATAACATGTGACCTGTGTAACGAGAGGCCCACATAGATTGGTGACTTCATTAAGTCTGATGCTGTGGTGGTGTGTGACCCAAGGCCCTGAACGTCAGAAAATCAGGCTGTGGCCACCTATTTTATGCAGACTTTGCCTATTAACAAGGTCTCTACACTGTACGTTAGAGACGTGCGCCTCCTTTTCCGGACTAGATAGCGAAAATACCAGTTTTGTAGTTCAGTGAATGAGATTGGTTGGGCTGTTTGTTCTCCAGAGCTGAAAAATGTTGGGAGTGTATTCTCTTGGAGTCCACAGAAATGAAAATGATGAGAGGAAGAGAACGTTGGTTGCAGCCCGTGTGCTGCTGTTATAAAGTAGTTCTCTGATGTCTTTTTCCCTCTGCTGAGACTTATCAGCCTATCGTCCTTTCCTGTTAGGAGCGCATACCTGGCTTGGGATGGTGTGCGCAGTGCAGATTCTTTACCGTAAGAGCACAGTGAATGCCAGACTTCTTCCTGTACTGCCGTGTTAACCATGAGTCACAAATTCAGGAAGCAGTGATTGCATCGGAACTGCTACAATGCTTTGCGGAGTCTTTTTACTGGGTAAACTTCACAGCTGCAGTTACAACTTCCAGCCTGTGTTAGCTGAACACATCGTACTGGTGCCCGCCATCAGTTTGACAAAGATGGGATTGCAGTAGGGACTTGCTTTCTTCCTTCTTTTTAATTAAACAAGTCTTTGAAGCAACTTTTCCAACACCGCCATACTTCACTTCTTCCAGTTATTTTCTGTTTTACTTAGCTGAAATGTTTTTTTTTCTTCCAAGCTTGAGGAAGTTTTCTACAAGAATGTCCCGTAATGATTTCATAAACTCTTTTCGTTGTACCTAGCTGCAACAGAGAGTGCTTTTATTCAAAAACCTGCTGGTTTTCTCTTCCAAGAAGTAGTGGGGTTTTTCCTATCTCTTCACTGATGGGAAAGGCTGTAGGACAGTAGCTTGAGGGGCTACTAATGCTGTCATCAGTGAGCCGGGAAAAGGCAGGAGTCCGAAACGGGTAAAAAGTACTTAAAAGGATACCAAAAGAGTAAACGGTACTTAAGCCGTGGATGTTTCTTTTTGCAGGGATGCTCTGGACCAACCGCTTCTTTCTAGCGCTACCTCAAAGTAACTTGCAGATAGAACTCACAGGGAAGGTTGATCAAATGGTGATGATCGCTGTCATTCTGCTGGACACGCAGATACTTGCCTTTCGTTTTGGCTCATTTTTAATACCAATTAACTTCAGTGCCTCGCGTTAATAGACACCGTTTGACTGCATCGGCAAATGTTTCTGAGTCGTGAGTGTCATTAAAGGCCTGTCACCCTATGGAAATCCTTCTAAATAAGAAAAATGGAATTCAAATAAATAAATAAAGCAGCGTTTGAACTTATGAGCAAACCTAGCGTAGCTGCCTTTGACGCTGATCTGGAGGAGAAAAATCACGTTATCACGCTACTATGGTTGCCTTAATAGGTTTGGTGTACATGAGGGAGGGAAGTATTATGTGATGTTTGCCTAGCTATTACATGGCCGATGCAGGAGGGGTTTTAGTCAGTTCCCTGAGCACGTATTGTTGCAGAAGTCGGTGATTTCACTGCCCAATGTCTGTTATTAAGGGCACGATTCATGTCCCGTTATCGTTTTTATTCTTTATTTATGTGTTTATTTTCTGGGGCGGCGATCTGTCACGATGCCCATCGTTCCCCTGCCGTGGGGTAGAATTTAGCGTGACGACTGCCTCCCGGACCAACGGGGCCACGAATCCGGCCTAAAACACTGCTTGTGCGTTGGTTGTCGGCGTGGGGGCTGTTGGTTGTCGGTGCGGGGGTATCGGTTGTCGGTGCGGGGCTTTTCTGACGAGCACTGTGGGCTCGGGGCGCCGTCCCACGCCCGGCGCGGTGCTGCGGCACACCAGCGGTCGGCGCCACGGCGCGGGGAGGCTCTGGAGGTGACTCCTAGCCCCGTGCTTACGGTGGCCGGGCCGGGGTTCATTATGGCGGCCGGGTCCTGAGGGCGGGAGCGGGAGGGCGGCGGGACCGGGACGGGACCGGGGCGGGGCGAGGAACGGGAGCGGCAGCGGGAGGGGGGGGCGCGCGTTCCCGTGAGGGGAGGGGGCGCGCGAGGGAGGGAGGGGGAGGGTGTGAGAAACACTCCGTAGCCAATAACTTGGGCTCAGGCGAGGAGCTCGGCGAAGCAGGAATTTATTCGCGATCGCAGTGGCGGGCGTCCCGTCCGTGCGAGGACTACCGCACACCAAATTTCCCTGGTGTATTGCCAAGCACTTCCCCGTGCAAGGGCTTACCATACACCACATTTCCCGAGACTCTTCCTTTCTCTCCCTTATCTCACGCTTCGTCCGTCTCCGGCCGCGCCCCTCGCGGAGCTGCGGAACCGCGGATCAGGACTCCACACTCGCTCCGTACAAAAGTACGTCTCAATCACACGGCACACAGAGTCTCACCCGACCCCCAAGGCAATACTTCCTATTTCTTACCTTGGTCTGTGCACAGAGTTACCGGATCAATTCTCAAAGCCGGAGTGCCTGCCTTCTTCCCTTCCCCACTCCTTCACGGATCCTGCCTCTTTCATCAGTCTCGGGCCCTCTGTCAGCTCTCCGCAGAACCGCCGCCGTCGATGCACAGGACCGCTGAAATCAGCGGGGCATGCCTTCCTGCTGCTGCGGCGGTGGGGCTCCCCAGTAGGCGACTGGCTCCCGGACGAGCCCCCAAATTGTGAGAAACACTCCGTAGCCAATAACTTGGGCTCAGGCGAGGAGCTCAGCGAAGCAGGAATTTATTCGCGATCGCAGTGGCGGGCGTCCCACGAGCAGGAGCGCCCCTGCTGGTTCCAAAACCCAGTTTATATACTTTTTGATGACGGGACCCTCCCCTGTTTCCCCACTGAGGGGGTGATCCAGGCTCACAATCTGTCTGATGCTTCCCAGACAATGCATGGCCTTCAGTTGCCGGCCTGTTAAATTTCGAATTTCTTTCGACTTTTTTACTGGTTGAAGCGGTAATGGTTCTTCACTTACCTGACTTGACTCAACACCGTGATTTTCCCCGAATTGTTCTACGGAGTCTGGTTGTCTGCATTTTACAAGGTCGCCTGCTAAGCGTTCTTATCGCTGCAAGCACACCTCGATACCCCATTCCTTACCTTTAAACAACGTAACTCTGCAAAAACAACATTTTTATTCCCACGAGGGGCAGGGCAGGCCCCGCGGCGCGTGGCGGCGGGGGGCGGGGGGGCCCCGTGACGGCACCGAACGCGGGGGGGGGGCGGTATGGCCTCGGGCGGCGCGACCGGTAGCGGCGCGACCGGCAGCGGCATGGCCGGCGGTGGCAGGGCCGGTGGCGGCGGGGCGCCGGGCGGCAGCCCAGGAGCCCGATCAGGAGGAGGAGGAGCAGGAGGAGGAGGAGGAGGAGGAGGAGGAGGAGGAGGAGGAGCGGCCGGCGGCAAGGTGAAGAGGCGGCGCCACCGTTTGGGCGCCGCGAAGCCCCCCTGTGCCAGGAGCAAGCGGGTGAGGAGCGGCCCCCCCACAGCGGGCCCTTCCCCCTCAGCCCACCAGTTACCCCCTTACTTACCCCCTTACCTTACCCGCCCCTTTATCCCCTTAGTTACCCCCTACCCACCTCCTTACCCCCTTAGTTACCCCCTCGACCGCTTAGTTACCCCCTTAGTTACCCCCTCAACGGCTTAGTTACCCCCTTAGTTACCCCCTCAGCCCCTTCCTAACCCCCTCAGTTACCCCCTCAGCCCCTTACTTACCCCCTTACCCCTCTACCCAGCCCATTACCCCCCTCCTCCCCCTCCCCTTCACCCCCAGCCCGCTGCCCTCAGGACCCCCAGTGCCACCCCCAGGGCTTTCCCCGCTCCCTGCACCCCTCCTCAGCCCATCATCAATTCTCTGAACGTTACCTGCCAGGCTTTGCTTCTCGTTTGTGCTGTAGGGTACAGCAGGTTGATGGTGAAAGCGGTCCGTCAATTCGGGGTGTGAAAATCCCCGTGCTGGAGGGGGGACGCGCCGAGATCCCTCCCAGCAGCTCTTTGCTAAGAAATGTCAGGACGCCCAGAGAGATGCTCTGGAGATGCCCTGTGCACATGTTTGTTCAGCCAAAACCTCTCCGCTATTAAATGAGCAACGTAGCTGAGGGGATTGATTATCATATGCAAAACCAAGGGAGCGCTACGCATGGATAGCTGCTCAATTAGGTTTTTATCACTTGCAGAAATGCCAAGTCCCTTATACCACATATTGACAATCAATCTTGTCCATCTAAAGCTGGCCTGGAAGGGCAATGCAAACATTCCCCACGCTTACAGAGCAACCGTTGAAACCTCTGGCTTGAACAGTGCATTAATGTTGAAAGTGCCATAGCTTGCGTGTGCCGACACTGTGTAGCTAACTGATAAACCTTACACGTGGATTGAAAATAATCAGTGGAGATGGTTTTCTAACTTTTCCATTGTCTGTTATCTCTGCGTGTTTTCCAGTAGGTTTATTTAAAGAGTGTGCCAGAGCAAACACGTGCGTGGGGATATCTGGGGGATTCTGCACAGAGAATGGCTGCTGCACATCCAGCGCAGATCAAATTAACAGTAACTTATCGGGGAAGAATTTTAATGATTTGATAAATAGACAAACTGATAGGTGTTACATGTGTGCATTTATTATAGCAGTTAGCTTTGTAACCAGACGAATCGTGCAAATGTTCATAACGTAAAAGGACGAGCTTTGAGCAGATAGCTTGCTTAGAGCATTTGTCAATTAATTTCAGTTTATTTTCAATATCATGTCCACTCTGCAGAAGGTTCTGTGGCTTAATGTTAATTGTCTCTCAGTGATGCAGTTGGGGAGGCACGAAAGCGACCGATGCGATTTTGTGAGGTTATACCTCTGGTTCTGATCCCTACCCCGCTGTTTTTCTCATCCTTCCCCCTACAACTTTAGTCGATAAGTCGATTCTTAGAAATACTTAAATAGATGTGTTTTGTGTGCTTGTGATCCTAATTACAGCCCACCAAACCCTCTGTCTCTTACCATTAAGCTCTGAAGGTGCCTGGGCACTGTAGGCAGTATAGTTAGCAGCTTCAAAGTTCCTGGGAACTAGTCCTGGATCTAATTTACCTTTTTTTTTTCCCCCTGCCTGCAGGAGGGATGATTAGCAGGATGCCTAGCTCATGATTGTCAGCTTTCTGGATATTAATTTTTATTATTAATTTTTATTATTAATTATATTCATTTATATTAATTTATCTTTTATTTAACCGTAGTTCCTGGGGCTTTCGGTCAGGTGGGAATTCTCCGATCGTACCCGATGTATGCCGCAGAGTCAGTCTTCTACAAAATACAGCAACAGCTTTAGAAGGCTCTTGCAAGAGGAGGTGCTGGTGCTATAGCTATAGCTGTGTTTCTTGCAGGACATCTTCTGGGTTAGCCTGACTGTTGAGAGCAGAACTGTTTTTTGTGCGTATAGTCACTGCAATTCAGCATTACTAAAATTGAAAATATTTAGATTCACTGATTTTAATGGGTAGTATGGTCCTGACTGTCGCAGTAGATAATTGCTGAACTTCTGGTTTAGTTGGTTTTCACGGGAGGGTGCGAAGAGGAAGAGTCCTGGAACAAGTCTGTAGGTCAGGAGCTGTTCAGGCGTAGAGTTTCGTGATAGCCTTGCAGATTGACGACCTGCTGGTGAATTTTGGCAGAGGTTTCAAAACTTTGAACCTTGCCAAGGTCACTTGGAAGTGCAGACAGTGATAGGTAGTTGTAAATCAATCTTAGGTGAATTTTAGGTTTACCAGAAGTGTAGCGATCCTATGCCAGGGATCAACCTCGTCGTCGTCTTCTGAATATTTGCTGTATAATATCTGTCTTCAAGGTCCGTGGAAGGTGGTATCGCAGCATATGCTGTTGACTGCGTTTCTGTAATTAAACAAGTGTTTTTTCTTTCAAGCAGGGAATAATTAGCAGAATGACAGAAACTGTGAAAAATATTGTACCGGCCTGGCTGCAGAAGTATTTCAATAAGCGTGAGGAGGAGTGTGTAGACAGAAATGAATCTGCAAACCAGGAGGAGACTCCGGTAAACTATCATCACGATTATTCAGATGAAGATACCATAATCGATGAGAGATTCACGCCTGAACCAGCAGGCATTAGTAGACGAGGTATGTGAAAAATCATTTGGAATTCTGGCCATCTGTATTTATTCACAGATTTCTAGTTTTGAATCTGAATTTCAAAAGGAAATTGGAATGAGGGTTTTGACAGAATGAAAAAAAAAAACAAACAATCAAAAAAGTCGAAACAACTGTTTGTGAAACCGTCTTAGCTTTAAACTGTATACACAGTTACGAAGCATACATCTTATGCTCTTGGAAGGCATCAGTTAACTTTAGGTACTCTATTAGCCAGGTGCTAAATGCTGAAAATAAGTCATTTGCAAGTGTGCTGGGTTGCATTTTCCATCTTTTAAAAGATATGGAATGAAAATCTGTCTAATTGCCTAAGGCAATTAAAAAAATTAATTTGTTTTGCAGTCTTCGAAACAAAAGACTAGATGCTAGAATGGCAGAGGAAAATTCCGTCTCGTGTCCCGACTTTGTTTGTTTTGTTTTGTTTTTTTTTTTGTTTTGGGCTTTGATCAATTTAGTAAAGTTCCTCGTTAACTTGATGGTGAACTGGGGAACTTGTGCACGGATGTGGTTTATGAGATTATTATCCTTAAAATATTCAATAACTTTAAGGTCTACGCGGGGGGAGGGGGTGTCTTTGAAAAGGTATTTGACCGTTGGCAACGAGGTTTGCAACTCCTTTACCTCATGAAAGATTAATTTGTCTTATATCCAGTGCCTCTCACTGTTCCTGTAGTCCTGTTGTATAAATTTGCATCTATTCTTATTTGAGTTTCTCTTAAATTAGCTGTTTTGGGGAAGTCAGCTTTTAATAAGTGAAGAAGTTTTGTCTGAGCGTGCGTAGGTAACCATAGATAATGTGGAAAGTCAGTTGCTTCTGTTGTTGGCAGAATCAAAAAATAAGGAGGAAATATCTTTGCCTCCAATCTCATCTAATTGTAAACAAGGAGATTGATGGCTTTCTGTGTAGCTGTAGCTTGGGAATGAGTTTGGAGAAAAGAATAGAGAAGGTCTTCGTGACTGAGGAACACATGTTGGCTTTCCTATGTAACTGCATGAAAGGAGCTTTCAGTAAGAACAGCTGCACTGCAAGCTTGCTAACTCCAGGAGATCAGGAGCAGGTGGACACCCTGGAACCTTTTGCAGCTTATGTTGCTGTCCGTGGGTGTCGCTTACTATGCTTAAGAATAAGATTTTTTTTTTTAATTATTACTACATTTTGAAACCAATGTGTTTCTTCAGTTCTGAGGTATCAGTGTGCTGGAGCCTATATTGGGTGGCCTTCCGCCTGAATACCTTTCTGTATCTCAAACGGTGCTGTCCTAAAAATCTGCTCATGGTTTGGAGAGCTAATTAGTGGTACTGCAGTGGTTATGAAGATTGAACTAACTAGTTTAAGCTTCAGTTCAAGTATCAAGAGGATAGTGGCTCAAAGTCATTTGAATTGCCCAGATTCCTGGGAGAGACAGTAGGCTTTCATCAGGCAAAATACCCATGAATAGTTCCATTCATTTAGCAAGATAGACTTCAAGGCCACCTATTCCAGGCCACTAGCATTGTTTGCAGACCCTTTGCTTCAAGAGGGAAAAATGCTCGTCTGGTTACTTGGGTCAACATCCTTGTCCCTTGGGTCAAAATCCCAATAGTTAATGGGTAGGAGATGATGTTTTGCCTCTAACGTGAGCTGATATGGAAGAACTTGGGAAAAAAGTACTGCAAACGTTCATTTTCATGTTGTGTATTCAGATTAATGTAACCTTTGTTCCAATATTATGGAAGCTGCAGTGTTATCTGTAATTTACCGTGTAATCTCAAATTTTGTAAAGCTTATTGCAAGCTGTACATGGGAGAAGGAGTATATATGTTTGATTTAGTGAATGGCCAAGTCAGCGTTAGAGCATTTGAGCACGGGGTCAGAATGTGGTGTTGTAAAACCTCATAGTTAACTACTTCTGGATGCAACATTAATACTGTGTATCGCAAGCAGTGTTGTTGTTGTAGCCAGACAGTTAGATGCAACCGTATCTGGGTGAGGAAGAAGTTAAATTTGGCTTCTCTCTTTTTGCGCTTAGAACTTGGCAATAGCATGGCTGTCGATAGGAAACAGGTTTTGGCTTCTGTGAGCTTGTCTATAGCAAAGCTAATTATCTCCCTGTTCTTGTCTAGAACCATCCACAAGTAGATCAGCACTGAACTTCCCAGTTGTGTTAACAAGGCCCTCTCTTCATCGGAGCCGTCTGAATTATACCATGCTGGATTCTCCTGTCCCACCTCGTCAGCCCTCGACATCTTCTGTATTTGGCATTGGCAGTCCTAGGCTGTCCTTGATAAAAGAAATAGAAGATTCTACCTCTCAACAAGACGATGATAACATCTCAACAACCAGTGATTCCTCCTCTAGAGCATCTGATGAAGGTGATTTTTGTGTTCTCTGTTTAATTGACTTTTTTTTTAATGTGAAGTACCTTGCGTTCTTTAATATTCCACATCACCTTAGTAAATAAAATAGGTGAATGTCAACTTTGGATGCGAGAATTAAATTGAATTTTTAGTGTTTTAGAAGTATATAATCCTATCACCTTTTTAATAGAAGCGTGCTTTGGAATACGTTTATGATACCCTGATGTTAGAAAGAGTCAATGCTGAAATATACACATTCAGCTAGGTTATATGTAAATTTTGAACTGGGACGGTAGGAAATCAGGCTGACTTGCCGTAGCTTGACAACTAGGCTGATTGTCTAGAAGGAAGAGTGACTCAGAATATCTAACAGACAGCTGGTTAAATGTGAATAAGTGCAGGTGACAAATAGGAACACGAGATGTTTTCCTGTGTTTCAGCAAGAGAAGATAAAGAAACTACTCTGTCATAAGCTATAGGCTGTTTTTTGACCTTTCTTGGTAGAAGGCTTCAGCTGTCAATACTTTCATGTCTTTTGCCAAATTCATTGAGGAAAGCACACCATTTTAAAATAAAAAATAAGCATCGTGTCGATGTAGGTTGGTACGTAGGTCTTCTCGCTGAAAGGGCGAACAGCAGGTTTGCAGCTTTTTCTAGTCCCCCATATAGACAGGGACTGACGTGTGCTCAGCAGGTTTTGCAGAGAACTTTTGTACAGCTGAGAGTAGAGTTGCTGGGCTTTAGCAATATAACCTGAGTGCACTAGAACTTTCTGGTGTGTCTTCGTAAAACATACATGGGCAGAAGATCGTTAACTCTTAGAGCAGCCTTTGGGGAATCTTCCAGGTTTAAAACCTGTGCGATTATGATCTGTGCTGGCCTCCAGCCTTTTACCAACACAGAAAAAAGCTTTGTCCGTACAAATGCACTGATGTTTATGCGGTCCTCTTTTATCTTAGCCTGAAGGAAAAAAATATCTGCATTGGAAGCACAGTATTAACTTGGTAAGATTGCTTGAAAACTACTTGCAGCTCTGTGAACAGTTTTCAAGTTTGTAGGTGATACTTGGTTTTCAGTCTGTACGTGAAGTTGATCTATTTAAAGAAGCTGAAGTCATGCTTATTTTTCTGTATTGAAGAACTTGAATTAGTGTGATCTTTATTGTTAAAGTTCTGTACGTACGAGAGGCATTTACATCTAGCATACGTCATTTTGGCAGATGTTGCAGTTTTAAAAAATACTTCATCGTCACTGCTCTGGCCCACAGAAGCTGAAAGAACTCATTCCCTCTCGCAGCATTCTGCAGCTAGCTCTAAGAAACCTGCATTCAGTTTATTTGTTTTTGGAGGACTGTGTCCTGTAAGTACTGCACAGTATTTCTTTTAATCAGTTTGAATGTGTACCTGCTTTTCTATCCACTTCTCATACTGTGTTTCCGTAGGTACGTGGAAGCACGTCTGTTTTTAAGCAAAACCAGCTTGGGTTTTCTCCATTTTACCCCGGAAAGACGGCCTATGCCGGTGGTGCAGCTGTAAGATCAAGGCAGCCAAAGACGGAACCTTATCAGGTATGAGAAAAGTAGTGTAGTGGGAAATAGTGATGGAAATAAAAAAAGCAGCACTGCCAAAGGAGCTTTGAGCAGGGAGCTGAATATGTGGTAACAGTTGCTCTTCTGCCCTCTTGGTCTACAAAAATAGACGTCTGAGATTGATTTCTGTTTAAATTCTTTAATGACAGTTTTTACCACAGGTAATACTTGTCAGAAAGAACAAGAATGACAGTTTGGGCTAGTTGTTGGTAGTTGGGGTTTCCTCTGTTGTTAGGTCTTTCAAAAAATTCCATTTAAGTGCCATTGTCTGCCTCTGACTACATTACGTTAAAATAACTTGATGCAAAAAAGCCAATGACAGCATAACTTTGAAAACTTGTGTTTATGGTAGCAAAAGCTACAGTAGATAAACCTGGCTAATATTTATCTGTGGATCTTCTTTTCCAAGCATGCCTACATTCATGCTATGGATATGTTGTATAAACCTGCAGTCTTTGAAAATATCTAAAATCAACTTTGCTGATCCTTTGTTCTTCTGGTACACAGAGGCATGCAGGACTAAATGCAGTCCCAAGATAAGCAGTAACATGCTTTCTGTTTTGAACGATTCATATAGTTCTTGGAGAGAGTTATTTGCCCCCAAGAGTTCTTGGAAATAGCAAATAAAAACTGCTGACAACTCTGATTAGCTAGAGCTGAATCGAAAAGGAAAGTCAAATCAGGTTTGGTAGGAATGTATTTAAATGAAAGTGACTTTTATCGATAAATCAAAAGGAATTTGAAGAAAATGAAAACGCGGGTTTGCTGGCTCTGTTCTGACAGTCCATTTGTGCAACGGAAAAAGGGCAGTACAAGTACCTCACTTACGGGAAACCTTGAAACCTTGTGGTGCAAAGCTGGGAACCCTCTTTGGTCGGCTATTTTTGTTTTTTACAATATTACTGCATTATGGTAAAAAGAGGAACCAAAATACTAGGCTTTTAAAGGAGAGAGTAGCTTGCTTCTTGCTGCTTGCTGTGAATGACAGCAAGGTACTAGAGAGTCCAGCGAAGGGCCACCAAGAAGATCAAGGGACTGGGAGCACCTCTCCTCTGAGGAGAGGCAGGGACTGCTGGGCCTGTTTAGCATGGAGGAGAGGAGGTTTGGGGGGATCTTATTGGTGTATATAAATACCTGAATGGATGGTGCAAAGAGCATAGAGAGCCATTGTGTTTTCAGCGGTGCCCAGTGCCAGGTCAAGAGGCAACAGGCACAAACTGAAACGTGAGGCTCTGTCTGAGCATCAGGAAATGCTTTTGCACTGTGCGGGTGATGGAGCCCTGGCACAGGTTGCCCGGAGAGGCTGTGGAGTCTCCCTCTTTGGAGGTCTTCAAGAGCTGACTTGACATGGTCCTGGGCAACCTGCTCGGGGTGGCCCTGCTCGAGCGGGGGGGTAGACCAGGCGATCTCTAGAGGTCACTTCCAACCTTAACCATTCTGTGGTTCTGTGAGTCTCACTTGTGTTTTTACATGCTGCGTGGTCTGCTTCCTGTCTTCACATCGTGTGATAAGCACAGTGTGGTTATATGAGGGGTTTAACCTGGGAAGAAAAAAAGTCACACCAAAGGAAGTTTTTGACTGATATTTGAAGTTGGGTGGTGCAAATAAACAGTTTACTTTTTCAGTGTAATGTTTAGATCTGTTACAGTTTAAATCAGATCTTTATCTTTTAAGACAAAGATTTGCAGCCAACTTTAATCTTGGGGGAAGGGAGGAAGCAAGAGAGAAGTAAAACTAGTTCCTGGTTATGATTGTATACACTGATTTTAAGATGGTACACTTAGACCATCGTGAAACTCTGAGGTCTGTGTTGTTACTGAAAATGCTTTCTGTACCACAAGCCTTTTCTTGAGTTCTGTTTCCCTGATTACTGCTTCGGAGGCCTTAGCAGTCCTAGCATCATCCGTCTTGACCTTTTACAAGTACGGAGTTCTTTTATTGCTCGTGCAACAAGCACGTGCAAGATGCACTGAGGCCCAAGGTAAACTTCATTAAACTCCGAATGTATTCTCTTCTTTATGGCTTAAACTCCCAGTGACTGCATTTTTCTCTGTCATCAGAATATATTGATTGTATCATCAGTGTAGCCTTGGGACGTAAAATACATGCCTCTTTAGCTCAGAATTGACCATTGTAACACTTAAAATGCTAATTTTTCAGGCACAAAGGAGAGCGAAAGCTAGACAAGAAACTGTGTGGTCCCGCGCTACGTTAAGTACCTCAGCACGGCGCATCTTGGAGGCAATGGAGAAGCTGTCAAGCCCTTTGTTGGTAAATAGCACTTCTTTTAATCTGTTTTTGCTTCATGTGTTTATAAAACTTAGTAAATGTGCCATCAAAGGATAAAGATAAAACTATTCTTCCTTACGTTGTGGCCGGTTTAATTTATTGCGCTGTTTTTTCAACAGGATGCTAAAAGAATGGCATCTGTTTTGCTGCTGTGTTGTGTAAGTTGACCATGAACCCCCACATTTTTGTTGCAGGGAACCCTCTCTCTCAGGAGAAAAAAATTGCCCTCTAATAGTTATGCTTTGTTTTTTCCTCAGCCTCCGGACATAGATAAACCGGATATTACTGACTTCCAGTCCAAACGAAGAAAGGTAAGAACCAATAATGTCTTAAGCTGAGGTAGATAACTTTTTCAATGCTTTATCACTATTAGAAAAATTTTCTCAAACCTCAGTGACAACATAGACATCAAATCAAGTTAATATTGGCATGTATCCACAGTAGATGATGGGCTGTGAAGATTACTCAGGTTAAGAATTATGTTATCTTTGTAAGTTGAGAGCACCAACTCTAGAACACACCAAGTCGTTTTATCTTGTCCCCCAACTTGGGGTGAAGCTGCATATTAAAATTCCTGTTGAGGCAAGTTTTCTCTTGAAGAAATGATCACAAATAGAAAAATACTGCTTGAGTGGTCATATAGACTTTGTACAGACTTCCGTGTTCATTCGGGCACAGAAAACTAGTTTTTGTGCTTTTTATCACCATTCAAAGTAAAGAGGAGGAAAATTGTTAATTTCCGACGCTATAAATCTTACGCTCCTAAATTCCTATTTGGAGGTAGCACAGAACTGGTGAGAATGCTGTGGTAAAGCATGATTTCCTTTCATTTTGTTTAAAAAATGAAAACTAGTCATCTTTTTTTGATGACTTTAGTTAGGGGTATCATTAAATTGCAAAACTGTACCAGGCAGAATAGCTCTTGGTGTATTAAATGCCTAACTGGGGGAATTAATATTTTTCATTTTTACCTTTAAAACCAGCGATGAACCATCGTTGGAGTCTGATAAATTTTCCATAAAATTAAATGGGCATCTCTTTCTGCGAAAACATCTGTGTTTCCAGTATCAGTCTGAGTGTACAAATGACCACTTGTTAAGTGTATGGGCTTCTTAGGCTGGAAATCAAAGTGGACAGTAATACTGGTTGCTTATTGCTTTTAACTCTTTCAATCTCTGTATTGTTTAGCCAGCACAATCTCCATTTGGTAAAGTTCTAAAATGAATGTAGCAGCAACTGCTTAGTTTTTAGGGGGGTAGAGGTTTTTTTTTTTCTTTTTCTTTTCTGACGCTATAAATCTTACGCTCCTAAATTCCTATTTGGAGGTAGCACAGAACTGGTGATAATGGTGTGGTAAAGCATGATTTCCTTTCATTTTCTTTAAAAAATGAAAACTAGTCATCTTTTTTTGACGACTTTAGTTAGGGGTATCCTTGGGCTTATTAAATTGCAAAACCCTTAAATGACCACTTGAAGATCAGGTGACTGAAGGAAATAACAAGATGTGCAAACTTTTCATCTTCTGTTCTAATGAGAAAAGGGACAGTGTCTCAAGAAGTTTCTGTGCTAATTCCTTGATTGGATGGATGTATAATTAAGTTTACAATCACTTCAGAGTTTACAAACATCTCAGATTTCCTGGACCATCTTTTCACCATCTGCCAAATTACAAGGGCATGGAGAAGTGAAGTATATCATAAATATTATCCAAATAACTAAAACCAAATCTGGTGTGAATTCTCAGTTATATTATAGCAATACACCTGTGATAAGGCATTAAGAAAGATCTGCCAGATTTGCAACAGAGAGCCTGAAATTGTCAGCCACTAAATGAATGTTGCACGCAGCTGTCAGTGGGTGAAAGGAGATAGATTGTCTATTCATAATACTAGAATTCATAATGGTGGCGGGAGAAGGGTAGCCCGTGATGAGAAGCAATTATTTGCTGAGGAGACGATCGTGTGTTTTCCTGCTAAAGTGAACATGCGGTTGACGGAACACTTGTGCACTCAGGCTAAACTTCTGCAGTGGGTAGCAGTGATGTGGTATTTTTCTTATTTCAAGGAGCTGTACCAGGCAGAATAACTCTTCGTGTATTGAATGCCTAACTGGGGGAATTAATATTTTTCTTTTTTACCTTTAAAACCAGCAATGAACCATCGTTCACTCGAAGTAGATTTGTGAACTTACATAAAACATGTCTTATTCAAGGTTTCAAACTGAATGTAATATTTTTTAGAAAGATGTATTTTTATATACTTTAGAGATAGTGTGAATTCTATTACTAAGAGCTGGGAGATACTGTGAAATTAAAGCTGCAGCGTAAACAAAAATTTCCTGTTGGTATTGATTTGAACAATAGCATGCTTCCTAAGACTGTATTTTCTGATCCTTAAGACCGCAGGCGGAGCCATCGGTAAATCTTGTAGCCTTTAGGGTTTGTTTTCTGTCTGACAGTTCAGTTAAGTCAGTTTTGCAGAACACGCAGTGGTCTGTGTTAAAAATTAACTCTGGTCTGTGAAAATGCTTTGAAAAGGGAAGTCAAACCCACTACTTGAAGTGCATCTAATGTACATGTAAAGCATTGGATCATATTTTAATGAATGAGATTATTGTAAGACTGACAAGTTGGTTTTTTTGAGTGTGTTCTATTGTTTGTGTAACTTTGAAGAGGGAAAATGTAGGGAATGTGAAGCCCAGAAGCCTGTATAATTAGTTGCTTAACACTTCGAATGTTAAATTAATGAATTAAGCTACTGAAAAAAAAAAATCACAGTGTGGGCAGAGGAAAAGATAGGAGCATATTCTAGGAACATGGGTTATTTTAATTATGGTAGCATGAATTATTTTGTCTATGAAGCTAACTGCCAAATTTTGAAATGGAATTCAGTCAGACTTTGGCTACTTATATATAGCTTTATGGATTTCGTTACTGGTTTTCTGGTGATTTCCCTCTACAAGTTGAACGGTCTTCAGAATTTTCAAATTGTATTCACTGAGTGCCAAGACCGACGGGGGGAGGTTTATAGTTCTGTAATTTGTTTTCATCAATAAATATTGGAATTAATTTGGGTGGACGTAAGGATAAATTGATTGCTGTTTCCCTTTCAAAGCTGGAATCCCAGAATGCATTCCAGCCTCCACCTGTTAAGAGACTTGTGACACCAACGGTAAACCGTCAACCGATGCGTTATACGCGGTATTCTGAACCATCACCGACTTCAACTACTCAGTCCAGCAAAATTTGCCAGAGAGTAGACACAAAGTACCAAGTGAGTACATTTTTGAGTCCTTATGTGCCTGTTTTTTTTTTCCAGTCTTGGAATGTTTCTCAAACCAATTGTTATCCTATCTTTGCAAAAAGTACTGATAGTATGTTTGAGGCGAGCTTTAAGGCAGTGGGAACCATTGTGAAATAGATTGAGCTTTTATGGATTTAATTCTGTTTTTGGAACACTCAGTGTCTTGTGGTTGTTTTCACGATGTCATGATGTGCTATTGAGTCATCCTGTTCTCAGTGAAAGAATATTAAAAGACAGAAATGTTTTCCTTTTATATTCTCATGTACACAAAGCTGTCACTGATGAAACATGCTCGTGTTCTGTGTAAACTATTCCAGGTGAGCTATGTGCTCCAAGTGAGAGTTCTGACAATGTGCTGAGTTATCGGTTTTGATTGCTTTGGAGTAGATGGAGTCTGATAAATTTTCCATAAAATTAAATGGGCATCTCTTTCTGCGAAAACATCTGTGTTTCCAGTATCAGTCTGAGTGTACAAATGACCACGTGTTAAGTGTATGGGCTTCTTAGGCTGGAAATCAAAGTGGACAGTAATACTGGTTGCTTATTGCTTTTAACTCTTTCAATCTCTGTATTGTTTAGCCAGCACAATCTCCATTTGGTAAAGTTCTAAAATGAATGTAGCAGCAACTGCTTAGTTTTTAGGGGGGTAGAGTTTTTTTTTTTCCTTGTTTGTTCATAAATGACAGAAAACAGAAAAGTATGTCCCTTTTACGGGGTTGGTAAACACAAGTTTTGATGAAAACTCCCCCCCCCACACAATTTTTGTCATTTTGTTTAAAATAATTACTTTCTTTGTTAGAGGATTTGACAAATTTGATTTAGTGTTCTATCAGTTTGTCCTCAATGCTGAGTGAACCAGTGTGCTTACTTTAGCCCCAAAATTTAACTGAACTGTACCCACAATGCTGAATTAGGGAACAACGTTAAGTAGGTGAGGTGTATTCAGTGCTATAAAATTAAAAATAAATAAATAAAATAAAAACCACAAAAAACCACATGAAGTGGTTGTTGGTACTTTGTGTATTCTGTACATATTCAGCTAAGTCTTGAACTAAACTTAACTTGCAGGGGATGAGAGAGAAGACTTTGCCTGCAGAACAGCGAGCAGAACCATCTGAAAGGTATGACATCTATTAATTTAAAACTTACTTGAAGGAAGAAAGACATCTCCTTTTTCAGTATGGTCTGCACCTGAAAGGTGGTGACAGTTCTCAGTAAAAGGAATGGGAAATCCAATGAAAATTTTGTATTTTGAGGCAGCTGCAAAGTCTGGATTGTGTTTGAAGATCAATATAACTTTGAGAAAATTGTTGTTTTTATGAAAGGAAGGAAGATGAGCAAGAATAAAAGTACTGATACACCACTTTTTATCCCAAGTTTATCTTCTGAGTAGGATACGAAGATGGGAAACGAGGCACGTTATAATGCTGTATCCACAGAAAGGATCTTTGCTATTGGAGGCCTAATTTTTTCCTTCTACAGGAAATATGGCTCATTTTGTAGTTTGACTAAATCTGTAGCGTTACAAATTTTGCTTTGACAGATATTTCATGGTTTATAACTCAGTTTACTTATAACAAAATAATTTGTCCCTCCTAATGTTCCCTAGGGGAAAAGCTATTAGTTTTAGCTATTTAATTGCTTGCAGTTTGAAAGCTCTGTCCTAATGGGATGATTCTTTCTGAAGCATTCTTTAGAAGGTGAAGTAGGGGAAGTGAGTTACAGTTCAGGAGGATGTTTATTGATGTGTTTTTTTCTTTATTTTTTAAGCAAAAACATGGAGGAAGGTTTATGATTTATTATTCTTTTTTTTAATACTCCTTTCATGATGAAGTTAATTGTCTGCTTTGAGTTCACATGAAGACCATGTGTTCTTTAGAATCATTTGAGGCCAAATGCTAACTCATCTCTAAAATAAAAAAAATCCAGCAGAATTAATTGAATTTCTTCTTGAGGAGACTGCTTTGTGTTACACTGCTTTCTTGGATTAGGTCAAATGAGTTATCCTCCAGATAATATTGATGGCTTTTCCTTCTGGGCAAATGGTGTTTTGGGTAATAATGCTTGAGTTAAGAGACTTTGCACTCGGTTTTTAGGGGGTCGCTCTTTTCAAAGAACAGTAGCAGGGAATTTTGTTGACTCTATGCTCATCTGCCAAGCAATTCTTATGTGACCATGGGCATTCTTTGGCTTGCAGAAAGAACTCAACACTTTGTTTTGGCATCTAAAAGTTGGACTTCACAACAACCACCTTTTTAGGGGTGGAAGCGACTGGCTTTAAGGTTCTGGTACAGGTGCAATCAGGTGCTGGGTTTTAATTATGTTTTTTTCAAACTGTTCTAAATTGTCTCTGTTAGAACTCCTTTCTACTTCTCCATTTAGGAAGGAGATAGAGCAAACTCATACTGCTTTTGATTTCGTTCACAAAGTTTATTGCAGTGCCCTACCTTTTGTTTGTAGAGTAGGTAGTGGTGGTAGTGTTTTTTGTGATGCTGGTCTCTGTTGGGTGCCATGTTCTGGAGCAGGAGCACCACACTGATCTGCTGGCAAGAGTCCCTTTGGACAGTTGAGTTGGAATACTCAGTAAATCTCTGGCCCACCAATGCTATATATCTATGTGTGTGTGTGTGTGTGTATATATTTTAAACCTG
This sequence comes from Anser anser, assembly GCF_964211835.1. Lineage (NCBI taxonomy): Eukaryota > Metazoa > Chordata > Aves > Anseriformes > Anatidae > Anser > Anser anser. The sequence continues at coordinate 246,954 of NW_028153816.1, forward strand.
AGTCCAATTGTAGATTAGACTTGCTTGAAGGCTGACAATTGTCTTTGCCCCCTTGAAGCTCACAGGTGTTAACAGAAAGAGGAATATGGGCTGTTATGGGCAAGCGATAGTTGTCTGAATGAAGATCTATTTTGATGTAAGACTTTTTTCAGAATTCTAATGGATTGACAGTTCGGATTAGTGAAAAGTCTGAGCATATGCCTTAGGGATCTGTCTTCCTCTATGCAGTTACAGTGCTAAGCAGGCTGTTGTCAAGTATTTGACAAGTTTAGACCAGTTCTCCTCCTCAGTATTGTGGGAGTTTGACCTGGTGTCTTCCAGTGCGATCTAATGCACTTCTGTACTGACTGACTGATTGGCTGCAAGATAAGCTTTGATGTCACGGTTTTTCCAGGCATACTTCATTTTCTTGCCATAGTACTTTTGTTAGAGTTATTCCCTATTCCACTTCTGGTTTGGGTTATTTTTTCCCCATTTGCTCTTGGATTAGGATATCTTTCTGGTTTTGAGCTAGGCTTTTTTAAGTACCAGAAAAACGCCTTTGTATGCCTTACAAAAGGGATCTGTATTCATGTCTGAAAAGACTTCTGGAATGTTGGCATACCCAAACACCTCTGCTGTTCCTGCTGATGGCCACATGAAAGCCAGAGCTGCTTCTGAAGCTTAGGCCATATTACCTTGCCACACAAGTCTAAGGCGTCCCTATTCTATCAGAGCTGTTGGCAGTGTTTCCCATGTGTATGTGTGCATATGTGCACTCTTTCTGTATTTTTGTGAGCTGTTCTTTTATATCCCTGCAAAAGATACACGTGCATCGCAGAATCAGAGAACCAGTCCTATTTAAAGGAAGCACTGGAAAATAACAATCTAAATCAGCTCTTCTATTTCAGGTCTTCTGGCTTAGTCATTGTTCCCATGTGAACGGTGCACTTATGTATGTCCTTTTCATTGCTGCTGTTAATAAAGTTTTTCCTATTTAGAACATCAAGTATTTACCAGCGTTTAGCAACTTGTGAGACAGCTTTAGTTTTTTTCTGATCAGCAGGTTTCAATTCTAGGACTAATAACAGCTCTAATATCTTGAAAAAAAAATTTGGCTGGTAATTTTTTTTTCTCTTGTTTCCCCCAACTTCTGTACTGTCGTGTGCTAGCAATGTGACCAGCTACAAATTCAGTACTGCTGCGTCCAGTGGTCTGTCTTCAGGAGTGAGTAGCGGAGGCGGCAAAATGAGAAGGGAAAGAGGAATACACTATTTATCAAGAGCTGTACAAGAACAGGTAAGTGACTCTTAAATTAATTGCTGTCACTGAGCTTACTGAAGTAACTAGCTAAGTGTGTCAGTTTTATTGCATCATAGTAAATTATAACAATACCGCTTTATTTTTGCATTGTTTTTGTTTTCTTGTGGGTTTCAGAGCAGGCTCCAATTGATTTCCTGTGTTTGAATACCTGAACTTTGCTTATGTAATTTTGAAATTTTTAATTCTCTTACCTTGGAGATTCTTCAAACTATAACATTTCTCGTTAGCAATTGAATGAATGAGTCCTAAGAGGAGAAGTAATGTTTTGGTGAAGGTTTGTATAGTTTTTCTACAGGAATGATACTTGAAACGAGTGCCAAGTATAAAAAGAAAAAAAAAAGCTTAATTTTTGGTTTCATATTTGAGTCATACAGAAAGATACAGGCCAAGAGTGTGAAAAAGAGTAGTAGAAGAGAGCATTCTGCATGTCTGCTAACGATGACTCAGTTTTTGATACTCACCAAACTCATTGTGAGAGAGTTTTTTTCTCATTTTAATAGGAAAAATCTATTCCATAAAACTATGACCATGAATATTCAGATTATTTTTTCTTTTATTGGATGTTATATAAGCTGCCTGTAAGTTAATTTAAGTATTTACGTTAACATTAAGTATTTAATTAATATTAAGTTAATATTCAGTATTTAAGTTAATTTAAGTTTCAAATCATTAAATGGGACTTCTGGATGATGCAATATAAAGAAATCGTAAACACTGTTGTTTATTCCTGTAACGCAAATAAAATAATGGTCCAAATATCAAAAGTTCCATAAACTTTTCAAATCAAAACTGTGAAACAGATGTAAGCTACAGGATGCACTGAATATCAGTAGTACCAACTTACATCCCTGCCTAGTCATTTCTAAGTAGATTATGATAGTACTGTACAAATTTTGGTCAGATTTTCTATGCCATTTAAAACATAACTCATCCAATCTTAGTAATCAAATAAAGTAAGTGGCAGGGATGAAAATTGAAGTTGTTAAGAGGCTGTTTTCTGATTTTTATATTTGCATCCTGATACATGGTATAGACTGTATTTACCAGAACACAATCTTCAGTGCTGCTAGTCTGACTTTCTTTGGTGCTTTTTGTGTTTAGTTTGGTTGTTGAACCTACCTGCTTCTTTAAACATTACCTTTTTCCACGTTCACTGCTGTAATGACTTTAGAAACTTTGGCAGCTATCCTGCCTAATTTTGCAAGAGGAACACTTTCTCACTTGTCTTGAGAGTGTACTCTTAATTGAAGCCATGCGAGGGTAGTTAGAAAGGATGATGCTTCTCCAGAGCTTTGATGACTAAAGTATAGAAAAGAAAGAAAAAAAATGTGATCTGTGCGTCTCTGTTCTGCACAGGTTTTGAGTTAACTTTCAGTGTTCTTGCTGTACAGTTGTTGAATAGAGTATAATGTGGAAGCAGGCCTGCCATAAATTAAAATGACGTGGTAGACAGAGGTGGGGAGATCGGGATTTCTTCTGGAAACTTGCTTTCTCTTAATTTGTATGGATTTTTGTTCTATTTAATTTTGTTAATAAATTGGGTGGGATGGGGTGAGAAAGTAGTATGTCTTGTATAAGAAAAATTAAAATTTGCAACTTTAGGAAGTGGAGGAACCAGTGCTACCGAACATACCCCTACCCATCAGTGCTGCATCGCTGCCTCAGTTCAATTCTAGTTTCGTTGGTAGTAGCGCTGTCTCAGCGTCACCGAGCGCTGTTTCAACAGCAGCAATGAGCACGGCAACTCCAGCAGCTGCGACGGGCATGGCAAATCCATCAGAGGTGGAGGGCATGACAGATCCATCAGAGGTGGAGGGCATGACAGATCCATCGGAGGTGGAGGACTTGACAGATCTATCAGAGGAGGAGGTGGAGGACATGATATATACAACGGCGACGTCAGGCATAACGTGTTCAACAGTGCCCTCAGGCTTGACATATCCAATAATGGCGGCGGGCATGCCATATCTGCTGATGACAAAGGACAAGGCAAAGTCAACAGTGGCAACGACAAGCGTGGCAAATTCAACGGAGGCGGCAGGCATGGCAGATGCAGCAGCGACGGCGGCGGGCAAGGTAAATCTTTATGCTATAAATAATGTTTACAATGAGTATACTGCTTTATTGCGAGTTGACTTTTTCTGTGGTGCTCATGAAACTAACAAATATTAGTTTCTACGCAGCTGAATGAATTGGGGTTGTATGCCAGTTTGGGGAAAAAGGCATAAATGTTTTGATTCTGCTTCTCTCAGTCTTAGAGCCTGCCAACTCCCATTTAACGTGATTGTATAACTGCTTCAAATGCTGTGGAAGTCTGCGGGGGAAGGGGGGTGTGGACTTTATGCCAAGTTATTTATAGTGGTTTGGGCAGGGGTAGAGTTAATTTTCTTCGTAGTAGATGATGCTGTGTTGCAGATTTGTGAGCAAAACAGTGTTGGTAAGGCACTGGTGTTTTAGCTGTTGCTGAGCAGTGCTTACACAGTGACAAGTCCTTTTCTGTGTCTCACGCTGCCCTGCCAGCGAGGAGGTCGGGGATGCACAAGAGGCTGGGAGGGCACTCAGCCAGGACAGCGGAGCCCAGAGGACCGAAGGGATATTCCACACCATTTAGCATCGTGCTCAGCAATAAATGCTGGGGGAAAGAAGGGGAAGGAGTGGGGAGTATGTACAGGGTTATGGCATTTGTCTTTCCAGGTAGCCATTACATGCGATGAGTCATTAATGCTACCTCAAATTTAACAACTTTACTTCTTTATTTCCAGTTCTTTTCCCTGTTCCACTTGGAGGGAGTGAGCGAGTGGCTGTGTGGTGCTTAGTTGCCTGCAATGGTTAAACCACAACTTTATTTAAGTTATTAAATTAGAGGTAACGTGGTCATATGAGCCTCACATAGAATGAGCCTAGGGTGCAATAATTGGCATATTATTGCAATAAAATAAACATTAATCTGTTCCAGAGTACTTGAAATATTTTTTGTACGGTTTGAAGTAGACAGCTGCTTTAACATGTTGAGGTGTTTGCTGAAGTTCTTGGAGTATCATTGGGCTGAGTTTGCCGTTCTTCAGCTTCCTGGCTTGCTTTTCCGTGCATTTAGACCTAAGTAGCATCTCCAGCTTTTCCTCTCAGTTTCTGGAATTTGGTTTTGAAGATATTGTCCTATACCCACTTGGAAACTTCCCTGTGTTTTATTATTACTTTTATCTGCAAAATAACTCAAACATCAGGTTTTTCGACGTCACTGCGGGACTTCTGTTGGGTAGTGAATTCAGGTAGTTGTTGCTCTTAAATATAAACCTTTAATTCTTTTGAAAATACAGATACGACCAACAAGTACTGTTAGCAGTCCTGAGTTCGCGTTTTCATCTCCAGTTGTGAAATCTACTGAGGCAGAAGTGCTACCTACGTCTTCTGTAAGTAAAATAATAAAGGAGCTTGACTTTTTTTCTTAGGCATTTAGTAGGCTGTTGCAGAACACTAAAGCAGAATCTGCCTTGATGGAGAAAAGTATGTAGGCTTCTGGCTTATAATTTGTCATTCAGCATGCGTGCTACAAATGTGAAGAGCAGCTTTCAGATTTGGTTTTGTGTGTGCATTCGATTGAAGTTCCTGTGGCTTGAGAATCTGAAAAACCTCTCTTGTTCATAGCAGATTGGGTTTACATTTAGTGTTCCCGTTGTAAAATCGGCAGAACTTTCTGGACCCAGTGGTACTCCAGTGACGCCCTTTCTTACCCTAGGTAACTGAAACTTTAGCACTTCAGATCTGAAGTGCTGATTTTCCTTTTTTTCTTTATTAAATCTTCAATCTGTCCTGTCTGCGCATGCTAGCAATTCCAGGCAGTGTTGGACTTCTGCAGTATTTTTCCAGTGACAGATCTGCTTTTATAATTTTTGTTTTGTTTTGTTGCTTTTTGTTTTGCTTGTAATCATAAAGCATTGCAAAGTAAGTAGAATTTGTGAAGATTCTTATGTGAGAAGCATGAAGCTGGAAATTCTTGTTTCTAACAAAAGTGAGTATAATCTGCTCTAACTAGGTCACATTGTGAAAGCTGGTTTTGTTTTCTTTTGTTTCAAAAGACACCACCACCTCAACCAACATCAACACACAGAAAGAGGAGGTCAAAGATTTTGCTGGTGGTCCCTTCACCACTGCCCACGTCTTAAAGGAAGGAAGCGTCTTAGACGTTCTAAAAAATCCTGGTGAGATAATGAACTCCTTTTAAAAAGATGCTGCAAAAAATACGCTAGCATTTTTTATTAAAAAAAAACCAACACACGACTTATGGTTAATAGAGTATCTGCTATAAATATGAATGTAGGAGAGCATTACATTAAGCGCTGCGTTTGTTAGGGTGCATCTGCCCCCTTCTATTCTAAGTGGTGTTTGTTGCTGGAAGTAAAACTGCAAGATGAAAAGCAGATGGGTTGCATCTCCTTTACGTGTTAGGATGTAATTGTAAATGAGGTACTAAGAGAATTAGCCAGATAATCGGTGTTTCATTTTAAGTAAATACAATTTGTGGAATTGAAAAGGAAATGTTTGTAAAGCTCAACACTCCTGTCCCACCTTCAGCCCAGGTGAAGAAAGAATAGGAAAGAGCTTCAGTTCCAAATACATGGCGAAAGCTGCGAATCTTTGGGCCTTAGCTTACAATGGCTCCTGTGGATTAAAATTTAAACTGCAAACAGAAGTGGAGTGTTTTACGTTAAAAACCCTTTTCTGAATTTTGTTTTTAAGCAATTGCAATTGTTTTCAACAGTTTCATAAAGTGTGTCTGTGGAAAAGATATCTTTTAAGAAAAAGGGCTTTATTGAGTTTGATCTTTTCCCAAAAGTCTTCTTCTAACTTACATACTTGTTAAGAAGGCAGCACACTTCTCTACTGGAAAGAGCTAAGTGAGAGAAAATACATTGTGCATTTTGTTTAAGGGAAGACCTCTGAGTGAAGTGACATTCACTTTCTTTATCGGTTTAAAAGAAGCAGAATCTAAATCCACATTGTTCAAAGACTTCATTTTTGACTAAAAAAAAACCAACAAACCACAAAACAACTATGTTCAAGGTAGATTTACAAGCAACTTGAGCTGCTGTTTAAGATGCATTTCCTTTAGTCTTTCTGTATTAGTAGCTTGTCTTTTCTGTTAAAATTGCCACCTTTTAAATAAGGAGTTGTCCTGTGTCCGATGCATTTTGAAAAAGATTATAGAAAATTAGACAGTTGTTCAATTGTCTTGAGTTTTTATTATTTAATTAATATTCAGCATCTGTGGGAAAATACCGTACGGATTGCTGCTCCGAGTACAAACTTCTGTACAGTTACTGGAGTAGATTTGAGTCATCTGCTACGGAAGGAGGAGCTTTAGAAATTTGATTCGATTGGGCATCGCGTCTTAATCAAATTGTATTATTTCCATTCCACGTTGGACTGTCAGATTTCAGTCAGCTACTGTCTGTTTGTACTTGTATCGACCAGTGAAAATGTTGATTTAAAGCTTGCTTGGAAACAAAGAGTTAAATGAAGCTTTAACGAAATGTTCTGTTGTGACCCAGTGCAGCAGATGAAATTTCATCCGTTTAGATAAGATTTCTGGGGACTTCCTGTTGCGCTCGGTCTGAATGTCTAGTTGTAACCATTGGCACCTGAGTTGAAATTTTTGCCCTCTAGTAAAGTCACTTAGTTACATGTAGTGAGGTGCTGCGCTAACAGGAAGACTTTTTTTTCTTGCTTCCTAGACTTTGGATTGTTGAAAACACGCTCTTCTACGTCTGCACAACCTACAACAAGCACAGTGGTTTATACTAGGCCTGCAATAACAACTTTTTCTGCAGGTAAAGAGACTTCTAAACAAGCATCGTACTGGCAATCTGATACATGTGACCCTTTTCTGCAAAACAAAGACATAAAGGACAAATGTGTAACTTGTCAAGCTACTAAAGCCTCAACAGTTGAGAGTATGAAACAGACAGTAAGTTCAAGTCAATGCGACACCTCAAAGCCAGCAGCGCCCCCAGCAGGGATGCTGGGCTTTGGAGACAAATTCAAAACAGTACCTGGAACGTGGGATTGCGATACATGTCTTGTCCAAAACAAACCGGAAGCTACAAAATGTATAGCATGTGAGACACCAAAACCTGGAACGGGAGTAATGCCTGCTCTGACATGACCAGTGGTCACAGACAGCTCGGTGACAGTGACATCCTCCTCGAGCAGCACTGACACAACAGCCACTCTGGGCTTTGGAGACAAATTTAAGAAGGCGAAAGGCTCTTGGGACTGTGGAATATGCCTTGTACCAAATAAGACGGAAGATAACAAATGTGTAGCCTGTCAGTCTGAGAAACCAGGTATGGTCCTTTTTTTCCTGTTGTTTCCATCCTAGCCTCTGTGAATCTTGTACAGAATAAAAGTACGTTGCATATATGGAATATTTTAAGCAACACGATTCCCAGGTACGGTTGATGGGTTAGCGGCTGTCTGCAGGATTGGTTTACAGGCACTTCAGAGGTCTCAGCCCAGGTTCCAGCCTGTCGCATAAATTGAACTGATTGTGAAATGTATTAGTACGGAGCTGGATCAATGCAGATACCCCCGGCTTTGCAGCTGGTGAGGGAAGATGGCTGAAGTGGGTGACTTAATTTAAAAACAACATAGTGATTTTTCACTGGCGAAAATGAGAACTCCATAGAAAGAGTTAAAAATGACTGCGTTTTTCTCTTTCAAAAAATAAGTAAAAAAAATTACAGAATGTGTCCAAAATGCCTCTACTCACCGTTTGTATGTAATTGAGGGGAGATGTGAAGCCAGATTTCAAGACAGTGTAGTCTTAACTAGTCTTAAGCTAAAGCAGAGAGATGCCTATGAAGGTCAGTGGTAGGCTTCAAGAAAGCGAGTGACCCGCTGGATAACTTCTTCAGGGCAGTACTGGGTTGTTTCCCATTGTGTGTGACCGTAATTGATTTTGAGCGTGGTTGTATTGTTTTTAAAATACGATTCTAATTCTAACTTTGACTCTAAATGTCATTTAACATGCCATTACATCGAAAAACACCTGTGCAAATATATCCTGGAAGAAACAAATTAAGGTGGACTAGACCGGGCTTTTGTAATCATCCTGTGCGGTAAGACTGAAATTTCATGAGGTAAGATAATGGATTTCAGACAGAGTTGATTCTCTTGGACTTCCAACCTCTGAGCGGTCAGTCGGCATCTTTGTCTGAGGCTCTTGCCATTGCAAGGAGGAATTTTGGAAATGAGGGGTTTACTGTGACCATGGTGCAGTGAATTGCACGGTTACGTTGCACTTGTCAGGAGGAAGAGCGATGCAAGTAATACTAGGATAAAAGTTTTCTGCGTGTGCCGTGGAAGGGAAGAGCCATTCTTGTCTTTCCGGTTTTGAATTTGAAGCGTTATCTTCTGCTTCTCTCTTAAAAGGCACCTTTTTTTTAAAAGGCACCTGTCAGGCCTCTTTATGGAGGTTACACTGTGGTCAACAGCAGCAGAAGCTTGTGTGCTGAACAGAGTTGTGTGTTGTTTGGAAGCTTTGAGTTCCACTCTGGTTTTTTTGTTTGTTTGTTTGTTTCTTTGTGGGTTTTTGGTGGCTTTTATTTTTTTCAGGGGCGGGGTGGGAGTTGCGGAGTAGTTTTGAACATTTCTGTGGGATTTGACAAATCAAATTTAAAAGTTAATGTTCATTTTATAGTTCATGTTCAAACAGGATGGTTAACTGTCTTGTTTGTCTCACAGAGGGTCCAACACCTGTGACCAGTAGCAGTGCATCTGCATTTTCTGCTCCTTCTGGAGAATTTCTGGATTTAGACAAATTCAAGAATCCTGAAGGAAGCTGGGATTGGGAGACCTGCTTGGTTCAAAACAAAGCAGAGGCCACGAAGTGTGTAGCCTGTGAAAGTGCAAAGCCAAGCACCAAAGCAGAGCTCAAAGGTAATCCTTAATGATTAAAACGAGGATGCATATTCTGTGATTTATTTTTTGGTTTGCTCTGATTTTTTTTATTTTCTTACCTGTTAAGCACAATTATTTTTTCCTTTGAGGTGTGGCAAAATTATTCGTTTTTCCTGTAGGAATATTGCCTAGATAACATCTGTTTCCACACTTTTCCCCAAGAATAAGTTTATCCTTTTTAGAGAAAAGCTTTCATTAATGACGTGCTTGTTCTTTACATGCCCTACACGTTGTTCATTTGGAGTTCAGACTAAAAACATGATCTTTCAAAGAAGTTCGTATACTTTTTAAAGCCAGGTGGTGGGCAGAAAACACAATTGTGAAAAGTTTTATGTAGAGAGGAAGCATGGGGTTTTCTTGTTTGTTTTACTGTTTGGTGGGTTGTTTTTTAAACAGTTTTGACTGGAAAGATCAGGACTAGAATGTAGTTCAAACCTTCATGTACTGCAGATACACCGTGGGTTACGGACTTGACATTCACTTATTTCTGCAGGTTTTGGTACTGCGACTGCGTCCACAAAATGCTGCCTTGCCATCATTTACATTCGGTGTTCACTCAGAGTGTTCAGGTGCAGAGTCTGCAGCTGCCTCACAGTTTACTTTGGGAAGGACAGAAGAGAAGCAGGATTCTGTCACTACTGCTGCTCCGTTAGTGTTTGGAAAGAAAGCTGACACTGAAGAGTCAAAGACACAGCCTAGCTTTTCAGTTGGGAAGTCCGAGCGTACAAAAGAAGAGAGCACAGCAAAACCTATGTTCAACTTCAGTTTCGTTAAACCATCAGAGAAGGAACCTGAGCAAGCAAAGCCAGCTTTTTCATTTGGGGTCCAAACCAGTACTTCAGGTAAACAGAATATCTTTTGTCTTCACTTGTGCGCTTATGTCCATCAAGTAAGACCTCTGAAACCATACTAGAAAAAATCTGCGGGATTTGATATGTTCATGTACTAGAGCTTTAGAAAAAGTTTAATTCCTATATGCAGCATGTCTTCTGTCCTGGTTATTGATACGTACGCAATTAGTAGCAATCCCTTTTTTGATCTCAACACTAGGTTTAGACAAAAAATTGCGACACCTTAAGGAACCTGTCCTGCATCTCATACAAGCACAGAAGTTGCAGTGTCTCAATGCTAGCAGTACAGTTGGTGGTAAAATCTTTAGTAGGGTGAAATAGAGGCCTCACACTTTTCAGAGAAAAAAAGAGATGAGAGAGAGTATCTTATTCCCACGTACTTGCAACTATGCTGCAGAGTGTACTGCTGTTACTCTAGTGCTACAAAGGTCCAAAAATCACTGAACAGTTATTAGCCAGTTTTGTATTCCTTTAATTTGTTGAAAGACTGCAGTAGAGGATTGAAGTTTTTATTGAGGATCACTGTGTGGAAAAATTCTGATTGTTAAATGTCATTTGTATGACTTAAGAACCACGTTTTGGAGTACAGAATTCAGTATTAATTCCAGAAGGGGTAAGGGAAAGGACATTAGCTAGTAATCCCGAACAAAAGCAGTGTATAGAGCTATACTGATTTTAATCGCAGTATTCTTACAGTTGGTCTGTTACTGAACAGATATGTTTTGGGGAGATATGGTGGCCAGGGAGGCGTGTGTGTTTGTGTGCTTCCTCTTCTAGTTAAGGTTCTGGGGTTTGGTTTAGTCAGGAAAATTCGATGAGGCACCTTGTGTAAAAGGAAATGTTAACCAGCATTTTTCAACACGGTGTAGTCCCTTAAAAGTGTCATAGATGAAAAGAGGCCATAACCGCTGGGGGAAAAAGTTAGTGGGAAACTGAGAGCAGGATCACATTCAGTAGTGAGAGAGCAGCAGCCTAGGGAAAGCTGATGAATGACTGTAACAGATAGTTCTATTTTAAGTGTAAAACAACACTCAGTACTTTATAATGGTGGTCTTACCAGAGGGTTCTTCTCCATGGCTCCTAAAAGCACGTCTTGAAGGCATTCGAGTGCAGTGAACTTAAGCTGTAAGAGCTGGGCTGGTAAGCTTGGCCTGATTTGAAGCTGTAGGCACGGGGCTATAATTTCTGAACAGGCTACAAAAGAAACTGTACCACTGTGCTTTTCAGTGCTCCGTTTAGCAAAGCCATCAAATTGTTGCAGGCAATTGATGTTGTTCTTCTAAGAGCACCTGAAAGATATTTTTGTTTGAAGAGTTCAGAGGTACCGGTTAATACTGGTTCAGATAATTACAGCCAGCTCTTGGTGTTTGTGACCAATAAAGTTTGTGGCTCCAAAAGGAGTGGGTTAGTGCTAACTGATTAACTGCTGTATATGCAGAAATATGGAATCTGATTACTTACGCAGAGAGCACTTAAAATGTATTGTTTTGCTGGCTCTCAGTGAGTTGCATCTTAATGCTACCAAGGAATAAGCTTTTTGCTTCTGGCCCAAGTTTTTTAATTTGGTGAAAGCCTTTTCTGTGCACGTGCACATGCCAGAGAGGTTGCTTAAGTAATAGAAGCTATAGTAGCTGCTATCTTCTGTTTTTTGTAGAAGACAGAAATTGAATTCGTTAGCTTTGTAACTGTTATGCATACCAGAATTGGTTTTCTCCCTTTTGAAAATAGTAGAGGGTATGCCTATGACAGATTTGGTGAGCAAGGTGATCAGATGAGGGCACTGCAAGACTGCCAGAACGCACCAGGTCTGGGGGGAAAAGGAATCCGGCTGAGCATAGGAATTTCTAAAAGGTAACCAAGGAGTTGTGCATTGATACAGTTATTCTAAATAATCAGATTCTTGTAGCTCTGCCTTTGGAAAGTCTGTGGCCCTTGCTGTAGTGGCTGCACACAGGATGCAGTCTACAAAACCAGAAATGCAGAAGTCCTATGTTTTGACTCCCTGGATTCATCAACCTGCTTCAGGATGGCTGGGGGAATCCAACTGTTAAGTCTAGCCAGACAGCGCAACTTGGGCTTAGCTGCCATTGTAACCAGCCTTGTTTCTCAACAGTAGCAAAGCTGAATGCATTGGTAAATATTTTCAGGTTTGGGCCTGCATAAGGTAGAAGGGACAACAAGTGGTTTTATATGCTAGGGAGTTCTTGTTCTTAGAGCTTTCCCTCTAGTTTGAGAGAAGCACATAACTAGTTTTACAGTGGGTTGAAAGGAAAGAAGTGGGGGGGAAAAATGGGAACGCAGGGGGAAAGCCAAAGGCGTTATTACTAGAACAGGTTTAGAATGCTATTCTTTGCTTTTCATGAGCTTAGGGCAATGGGGAGTTTAAAGCTTAGCACTTCCTGAGAGGGTTTCTTACTCTACCGGCTCAGTTCTATCACTTATTTAAGGCAATTCAGGTCTCTGAACGGTTAAAGAATTGATACCAAATTTGATGAACTTTGATCCAGGATACTGACAAAACAGGACTTCATATAAACAATTTCAGTATGTTCATGAGGTTAGCTTGTGTGTTCTGTTAAATAGTAAAAAATGACACTTCTGTTTCTGTTTACCTAGCATAATTCTGCAAATGTTGCCTCCTTCTGCTTTAGAATGGAAATGCTCTTCTCCAAGAGAGCACTGTCCAAACTTCTTTGCCAAAATTTTTTGATTAAATTAATATTGTTTTATTTTGAAAACAAGAATAAGCCACAAACATGTTTTCTTGCTTCGGCTATCCAGAAGAACGTCAACAGTATTTTCAGATTTTCCTTCCCTACACAACTGTATGTAGGAAGAGTGCAGTTGGAAGCAGAAGACCTAAGATGATGTATCTTCTGTTTGTTTACTACAGTAACAAGACAATGGATTACCTCTTTATTAGAACTTGTGTAGCTTTGCAGTATTGAAACAAATGTAGGTATTAAAATACACATCAGTAATACGTTTCTGAATGGCTGAGTACCGTGCTCTCTTAGCATTGAAATACCCAGCCATTGGATTAGTTTGTCCCTCATGTTTGCTGAGTTTGGAAGCTATTTCAGAATGCCTTCAGCTTGTATTCTTCCCCAAAAGCATAGAACTCACTTCTCTGCATCCCCAATTCAAGTCAGAGAAACTGGGCACTGCAGACACAGGAGGTCTGCCTGTACAGAATCAGTGAAGACAAGTCTAAACAGCGGATTTTTTTGAATATGCAGCTGGGTTATCTGAATGTTCTTTATGCAGTGTACCTCAGTTTTAGTACAGATAGCACTTGTCTTGGTTCTTGTCATTAGTCTGAAGCTGCCCCTGAGAAAATCTTGAAAGGGAAAGTAGTGAAATCTAATCAGCAGGCCCTTTCTTCTTAAGAACCAATGGAAATGGATAATCTGACTCCATTCACTTCTTTCTGGAAATAAGATCTATTAATTAACCAAACAAAAGATAGAAGGGTTAAGACTGCATCTTTAAAGCAGCTGTGCTTGATAAATGTCTCTGGTCTTAAATCAGTCTTTAGCAAAGCACAGAGACTTAGCAGCAGCTTGCTTATGCCAACGCTAAAAATACTTGATGTGTACAGGTAACCATGTCAAGGCTCTGGAGTTAATCCATGAGAACAATTCCTTCTGGTATTGGCAAAGGTGAGGATGCTTGCTTCTATAGAAATGAGGTTTTGAGCTGTGACTTAAGCTGTCACTTAGGTGACTGTTTAGGAAAGCTTCCTTTTAAGTTTTGAAGTATGTAAGCTGACAAATTGTTTAAGTTCAGAACTGGGTTTACAGTCTCTTGTTCTCTGACTGTATGCAACTTCTCATGTTTCAGACTGAAAGCAGAATTGCAGCGGTACCAGTCATACAACTATAATGCTTATTGCCAAGATTACCAGAACTACTACTCGCAGCGGAGTTACGATGCTTACGCTGACTACAACTACAGCTCCTATGCTCCCTATGACAGCATGCAAGCTGTTGGAGACTGCTCTTTAGGAGATTCTTTAATGGCTCCAGCTGTTTTTGAGGTAAAGATACTGCACGCTTGCTGTAAAGAAAATATTTCACAGATAATATGTTGTACACACAAAGATTTGTGTGAATCAGCAAAAAGAATCCGAAGTTGAAAACATGCTTTCTGCTTAGTGTGAAGTTAAAAGAGCAGATTCCATTCAGAGGTGTTTGTATTTAAGTGCTTAAATAGTAAATCCATAGAATTAGTGATTTATACACCATTATTTGTTCACGCATACCAAAGAATGGTTTTGACAGCATAATTGCGTACGCTTCTTCTGTTCCTGTTCTTCTGATTTGCTTTGCTTAAAGCAAATTAAACAGTTGTTGTAAGTGGTCTTATCGTGGTCAATGTATTAGTTGTGACCTCCGGAGGTCCCTTCCAACCTGTACTGTAATATTGGCTTTCTTCTAAAAATAAGTAGATAAAATGCCATCTATCCTTGTAGTTGTAGGAAGAAGGAATGGGTTGAGACTGCAGCACTTTGAATCTGTGATGCTTTCTGAAATGAGTTATGATTAAACTTAGCCTTTTCTGTCTTTCAGGAATCTTCAGTTATGACTGCAATCGGTGATGACCTAATTACTGACGGTAATAAGGGTTCTATCATTGTCACTTGAGTTTAGCCATCCTTGTGCCTTTTAACAATACAAGCCAACCTCTACTGGATGAAGAACATCTTGAAAGTTCAGCTGAGGTCAAACCTCTGTGGGGTTGATCTGCAATCAGCTGGGGTTTTAAAGCTGATACAGCATACACTGACCGCATCAAGTAAAACGGGACACTGTCAATGCTTCGCAGCAGGTTTCTTGTACCTGTGCCTTCATTCCCATTTGAAAATGGTCTAAGACAGAATTTTGTTCTTTGTATTGGTTCCGCTAAACAGATTTTATATTAGAAACTCAGTAATATGCAAAAGCTTTGTTCTCCACCCTGAGGTAAAAGCTTATGTTGCAGATTCCAAAAGGAGGATTCAGCTTGCACTTACAAATACGGTACAAAACATATTTGTGTCCTGGAAGGTTTGCAAAGTACCTCACGTGGAGGCATTTTGTGTTAGTGTTTAGAAACTATCCTATGTAACGTGTATTGCCGTAGAAGTGAATTAAATGACTCTTGGGAGGGTTTCATGGCTGATTATCCGTAAACGTTATCTTTACTATCTTAAACATTGTCTTTGTCTTTATCTTGAAAGACAGTTCTAGTCCCAGCCTTCTAATATACAAATTCCCAAAAGTTGGAGTTGTGAGGCTCAAAATTTTAGAGGACTAAATACCTCACTAAAATTAGTAGATCTAATAGCTTATTACACTTAGCTTAAAATACATTTTATTAGCCATTTCACGTGAAGTTTTTTTGTGTGCATGCCTCAGATTTGATACTTGGACTTACCAGGCTTTTATTTTCAGATCCACAGCTCTACTTGGATGTTGATGAAATGAACAGACAATTCACGGAGACAAGCGAAGAACTCTACGATTCACTCATGAATTGTCACTGGCAACCTCTGGATACGGTCACTTCTGAAATCCCCTCTGCTATTTAAGTGTCTTCTAGAGCATGACCGTTAGGACCAAAGTGCTAAAACTACATTTCTTCTACATTATTCTAGCTCATAAGTTTTAAAGCACAATGATAGGTTGGGTTTTTTTTGCTATGCTTTTGACAGTTTCTGTAATCTTTTTGTTCATCACTCCCTTCTTGGAGCATCATGAAGTCATGTAAATATTCGAGAAATGTAAAGAGGTAAATGGGGTCTAAAGATAGACTTGCCTGTGTAAATAAAAAATTTGTTTCTGCAAACCTGCCAGCAAGAGATTTTACTTGTACCTGTGTACAGCACGTTCTCTTCCGGCTTATGGAATTTAACAAGGTAGTAAGGGTATTTCATCTGTCTTTATTTTTATATGGGCATTAGGACACAAGCAAAATCTAGCTTCCCCTTGTTTTCCTGGTTCCTTAGGTAAGCGACAAGCCAAGCCTTTCATGTGCTTGCTTAGACTGGAAGTATGTATGGGAGACACTCACAGGCCTTGCTATGGAAACACCTGTGCCCACTTTTTCCTGCAGGCTGCTGGCTCTAACTGTACTACTGATACATGCTAGGTCAGCTAAAATTGGCTTATAAATAGGGTATGTTAAGCATATGGAAGTGTAGACTTCAACTGCCATAGCTACAAACATCCCATGGAATGAGGATGATGTCTGCTGGCACTCTCTGCATCAGCATTCAGTTTTCCCTTGCCCTTCTTACTGTTAGACTTCTCAGCTGACGTTTTACAGCGAAGAAATTGCTACAACATAATCCGTGTTCTTAAACCTAAAAAAAAAAAATCTTGGAGAAAACAACTTGCTGGTTTTCCCTCCTTGCTGGCAAGGAGAAAAATAGTCCACCAGGAACAACAAAAAAATCCTAGTAACAGCTCCTTAAGTTATACCCTCTGCTACCCTCTCTGATTGCTCTGGTCTTCCTTCATTCGTGGTAATGAAGTTTTTAAAGCTCTGGTAGAAGGATGACAGTACTCAAGTCAAAGGAGATGAGAGCAATGAGGAAAGCTTTGCTTTAAGCTAGAGCAGTCTTGCGAGTTGCTGCCTTTATGCTGTTCTTTATCTTGAAGGGTACAGAGTCTTTTCCAGTCATAGGGACTCCATAACCCTATGAGTATGGAGAAATAGTTGCTAATTAACAGTGTGTATAATAAGTAAGTGAGGCTGGAAACAAAAGAATATTCCTCCAAGAAAAAAAAGGAAGCAGAAATTACTGTACTTAATAGCTGGGGAAGCTGTTAAAGCTAGTTGACACAGTTCTGGTACTGCCGTGTGTGTTTTGGGGGCAACATAAACCATAATTGCTGTGATGGCAGGTAAGAATCCAATTCTTTTTTATGGCTTAGTGTAGTCAGTGAAAGCAGTGGTCCTAAGCTGCATGCTGTTCTTAAATGTAATGCAAATTCTCTTTTGTGACTCCTCAGTACTTCCAGGTTACTTGTAGCTGATCACCAGCAACTGCTTCTGTTAGCTATTAGCTGTTGGGTTTTTGCTAGGAATACTTTCAGTCCTGAATTGAAATGATGACATCCTGAAACAGAAGAGGCTCTTGGAGTATTGTAGGAAGCACATTCTTCCTGGTTCTAGTGCAGGTGTAGACGTAGGAGGAGACAGAAGGCAAAGAACCTCACATAGGTGGAGGGGGTGAGGTGGCATCACAGTTAGAGCTGTTGCAGTTAACTCTTCCCAAAGCATGAAAGCAACGTGGCTGGGAACAGGGATTTGTTGGGTTGCTTCTTTGTGTGAGCCAGGGAGTCTTTTGAGGGGCAGATTAATAAGAATATGACACAAGGTAGAGGTGCAATAGATGAAGCAAAGAATCTGGGTGGGAAAAGGGTTGCTTGTACGTGTCTATGGAATTGTTTCAGGGGACTGAGCTGGGGCAAATTCAAGATAATAGATGCAGCCTCCTTGAATTTGGATGGCAGTGCTGAAGCTTCAAAACCTTACAAGCTTTGATGCCACTTCAATTGTAGTGCATAGCTGTGGTACTTGAGCTCAGAAGTGCAAACTGCACAGGATTTTTTTATCTATTTTCTTCAACGTGAGCAGCAAAACATCTTCCAGGAATGTGCCTGGGTGCTACGCTGCTTTGACACGGCTTGCTTTGCATCACCAAACACAGTAGTTAGGTTGCATCGAGTACTTTGTGGAAACATTCATTGTGTTGTCACCCAGAAATGGGATGCTACAGATATGTGTTGGCCCGGCAGTATCAGTGCTGGTTTTTGGCCTTTGAGAGGTTGGTCCATAACATGTGACCTGTGTAACGAGAGGCCCACATAGATTGGTGACTTCATTAAGTCTGATGCTGTGGTGGTGTGTGACCCAAGGCCCTGAACGTCAGAAAATCAGGCTGTGGCCACCTATTTTATGCAGACTTTGCCTATTAACAAGGTCTCTACACTGTACGTTAGAGACGTGCGCCTCCTTTTCCGGACTAGATAGCGAAAATACCAGTTTTGTAGTTCAGTGAATGAGATTGGTTGGGCTGTTTGTTCTCCAGAGCTGAAAAATGTTGGGAGTGTATTCTCTTGGAGTCCACAGAAATGAAAATGATGAGAGGAAGAGAACGTTGGTTGCAGCCCGCGTGCTGCTGTTATAAAGTAGTTCTCTGATGTCTTTTTCCCTCTGCTGAGACTTATCAGCCTATCGTCCTTTCCTGTTAGGAGCGCATACCTGGCTTGGGATGGTGTGCGCAGTGCAGATTCTTTACCGTAAGAGCACAGTGAATGCCAGACTTCTTCCTGTACTGCCGTGTTAACCGTGAGTCACAAATTCAGGAAGCAGTGATTGCATCGGAACTGCTAGAATGCTTTGCGGAGTCTTTTTACTGGGTAAACTTCACAGCTGCAGTTACAACTTCCAGCCTGTGTTAGCTGAACACATCGTACTGGTGCCCGCCATCAGTTTGACAAAGATGGGATTGCAGTAGGGACTTGCTTTTTTCCTTCTTTTTAATTAAACAAGTCTTTGAAGCAACTTTTCCAACACCACCAGACTTCACTTCTTCCAGTTATTTTCTGTTTTACTTAGCTGAAATGTTTTTTTTTCTTCCAAGCTTGAGGAAGTTTTCTACAAGAATGTCCCGTAATGATTTCATAAACTCTTTTCGTTGTACCTAGCTGCAACAGAGAGTGCTTTTATTCAAAAACCTGCTGGTTTTCTCTTCCAAGAAGTAGTGGGGTTTTTCCTATCTCTTCACTGATGGGAAAGGCTGTAGGACAGTAGCTTGAGGGGCTACTAATGCTGTCATCAGTGAGCCGGGAAAAGGCAGGAGTCCGAAACGGGTAAAAAGTACTTAAAAGGATACCAAAAGAGTAAATGGTACTTAAGCCGTGCATGTTTCTTTTTGCAGGGATGCTCTGGACTAACCGCTTCTTTCTAGCACTACCTCAAAGTAACTTGCAGATAGACCTCACAGGGAAGGTTGATCAAATGGTGATGATCGCTGTCATTCTGCTGGACACGCAGATACTTGCCTTTCGTTTTGGCTCATTTTTAATACCAATTAACTTCAGTGCATCGCGTTAATAGACACCGTTTGACTGCATCGGCAAATGTTTCTGAGTCGTGAGTGTCATTAAAGGCCTGTCACCCTATGGAAATCCTTCTAAATAAGAAAAATGGCATTTAAATAAATAAATAAAGCAGCGTTTGAACTTATGGGGATGCAGTGCAGTGAGACCAGAGAGTGCAAAGGCACCAGTGGGGATGCAGTGCAGTGAGTCCAGAGAGTGCACTGGCACCACTGGGAATGCAGTGCAGTGAGTCCAGAGAGTGCACTGGCACCACTCTGGATGCAGTGCGGTGAGTCCAGAGAGTGCACTGGCACCACTGTGGATGCAGTACAGTGAGTCCACAGAGTGCACTGGGACCACTGGGGATGCACTGCAGTGAGTCCAGAGAGTGCACTGGCACCACTGGGGATGCAGTGCAATGAGTCCAGAGAGTGCACTGGATCAATTGGGGATGCAGTTCACTTAGTCCAGAGAGTGCACTGGCACCACTGGGGATGCAGTGCAGTGAGTCTAGAGAATGCACTGTCAGCACTGGGGATGCAGTGCAGTGAGTCCAGATAGTGCACTGGCACCACTGGGGATGTAGTGCAGTGAGTCCAGAGAGTGCACTGGCACCACTGGGGATGCACTGCAGTGAGTGCAGAGAGTGCACTAGCACCACTGGGGATGCAGTGTAGTGAGTCCAGAGAGTGCACTTGCACCTTGGGGATGCAGTGCAGTGAGTCCAGAGAGTGAATTGGCACCACTGGGGATGCACTGCAGTGAGTCCAGAGAGTGCACTGGCACCACTGGGGATGCAGTGCAGTGAGTCCAGAGAGTGCACTGGCACCACTGGGGATGCAGTGCAGTGAGTCCAGAGAGTGCACTGGCACCACTGGGGATGCAGTGCAGTGAGTCCAGAGAGTGCACTGGCACCACTCTGGATGCAGTGCGGTGAGTCCAGAGAGTGCACTGGCACCCTGGGGATGCAGTACAGTGAGTCCACAGAGTGCACTGGCACCACTGGGGATGCACTGCAGTGCCTCCAGAGAGTGCACTGGCACCACTGGGGATGCAGTGCAGTGAGTCCAGAGAGTGCACTGACACCACTGGGGATGCAGTGCAGTGACTCCAGAGAGTGCACTGGCACCACTGGGGATGCAGTGCAGTGAGTCCAGAGAGTGCACTGGCACCACTGGGGATGCACTGCAGTGACTCCAGAGAGTGAACTGGCACCACTGGGGATGCACTGCAGTGAGTCCAGAGAGTGCACTGGCACCACTGGGGATGCAGTACAGTGAGTCCACAGAGTGCACTGGCACCACTGGGGATGCAGTGCAGTGAGTCCAGAGAGTGCCCTGGCACCACTGGGGATGCAGTGCAGTGAGTCCAGAGAGTGCCCTGGCACCACTGGAGATGCACTGCAGAGACTCCAGAGAGTGCACTGGCACCACTGGGGATGCACTGCAGTAACTCTAGAGAGTGTACCGGCACCACTGGGGATGCAGTGCAGTGAGTCCAGAGAGTGCACTGGCACCACTGGGGAAGCACTGCAGTGACTCCAGAGAGCGCACTGGTACCACTCTGGATGCAGTACGGTGAGTCCAGAGAGTGCACTGGCACCCTGGGGATGCAGTACAGTGAGTCCACAGAGTGCACTGGCACCACTGGGGATGCACTGCAGTGCCTCCAGAGAGTGCACTGGCACCACTGGGGATGCAGTGCAGTGAGTCCAGAGAGTGCACTGGCACCACTGGGGATGCACTGCAGTGAGTGCAGAGAGTGCACTAGCACCACTGGGGATGCAGTGTAGTGAGTCCAGAGAGTGCACTTGCACCTTGGGGATGCAGTGCAGTGAGTCCAGAGAGTGAATTGGCACCACTGGGCATGCACTGCAGTGAGTCCAGAGAGTGCACTGGCACCACTGGGGATGCAGTGCAGTGAGTCCAGAGAGTGCACTGGCACCACTGGGGATGCACTGCAGTGAGTCCAGAGAGTGCACTGGCACCACTGGGGATGCAGTGCAGTGAGTCCAGAGAGTGCACTGGCACCACTCTGGATGCAGTGCGGTGAGTCCAGAGAGTGCACTGGCACCCTGGGGATGCAGTACAGTGAGTCCACAGAATGCACTGGCACCACTGGGGATGCACTGCAGTGCCTCCAGAGAGTGCACTGGCACCACTGGGGATGCAGTGCAGTGAGTCCAGAGAGTGCACTGACACCACTGGGGATGCAGTGCAGTGAATCCAGAGAGTGCACTGGCACCACTGGGGATGCAGTGCAGTGAGTCCAGAGAGTGCACTGGCACCACTGGGGATGCACTGCAGTGACTCCAGAGAGTGAACTGGCACCACTGGGGATGCACTGCAGTGAGTCCAGAGAGTGCACTGGCACCACTGGGGATGCAGTACAGTGAGTCCACAGAGTGCACTGGCACCACTGGGGATGCAGTGCAGTGAGTCCAGAGAGTGCCCTGGCACCACTGGGGATGCAGTGCAGTGAGTCCAGAGAGTGCCCTGGCACCACTGGAGATGCACTGCAGAGACTCCAGAGAGTGCACTGGCACCACTGGGGATGCACTGCAGTAACTCTAGAGAGTGTACCGGCACCACTGGGGATGCAGTGCAGTGAGTCCAGAGAGTGCACTGGCACCACTGGGGAAGCACTGCAGTGACTCCAGAGAGCGCACTGGTACCACTCTGGATGCAGTACGGTGAGTCCAGAGAGTGCACTGGCACCCTGGGGATGCAGTACAGTGAGTCCACAGAGTGCACTGGCACCACTGGGGATGCACTGCAGTGCCTCCAGAGAGTGCACTGGCACCACTGGGGATGCAGTGCAGTGAGTCCAGAGAGTGCACTGGCACCACTGGGGATGCAGTGCAGTGACTCCAGAGAGTGCACTGGCACCACTGGGGATGCAGTGCAGTGAGTCCAGAGAGTGCACTGGCACCACTGGGGATGCAGTGCTGTGAGTCCAGAGAGTGCACTGGCACCACTGGGGATGCAGTGCAGTGAGTCCAGAGAGTGCACTGGCACCACTGGGGATGCACTGCAGTGAGTCCAGAGAGTACACTGGCACCACTGGGGATGCACTGCAGTGAGTCCATAGAGTGCACTGGCACCACTGGGGATGCACTGCAGTGAGTCCAGAGAGTGCACTGGCACCACTCTGGATGCAGTGCGGTGAGTCCAGAGAGTGCCCTGGCACCACTGGAGATGCACTGCAGAGACTCCAGAGAGTGCACTGGCACCACTGGGGATGCAGTGCAGTGAGTCCAGAGAGTGCACTGGCACCACTGGGGAAGCACTGCAGTGACTCCAGAGAGTGCACTGGCACCACTGGTGATGCAGTGCAGTGAGTCCAGAGAGTGCACTGGCACCACTGGGGATGCAGCGCAATGACTCCAGAGAGTGCACTGGCACCACTGGGGATGCAGTGCAGTGAGTCCAGAGAGTGCACTGGCACCACTGGGGATGCAGTGCAGTGAGTCCAGAGAGTGCACTGGCACCACTGGGGATGCAGTGCTGTGAGTCCAGAGAGAGTACTGGCACCACTGGGGATGCAGTGCAGTGAGTCCAGAGAGTGCACTGGATCAATTGGGGATGCAGTTCAGTTAGTCCAGAGAGTGCACTGGCACCACTGGGGATGCAGTGCAGTGAGTCCAGAGAGTGCACTGGCACCACTGGAGATGCACTGCAGAGACTCCAGAGAGTGCACTGGCACCACTGGGGATGCAGTGCAGTGAGTCCAGAGAGTGCACTGGCACCACTGGGGATGCACTGCAGTGAGTGCAGAGAGTACACTGGCACAATTGGGGATGTACTGCAGTGAGTCCAGAGAGTGCAATGGCACCACTGGGGATGCAGTGCTGTGAGTCCAGAGAGTGCACTGGCACCACTGGGGATGCAGTACAGTGAGTCCACAGAGTGCACTGGCACCACTGGGGATGCACTGCAGAGACTCCAGAGAGTGCACTGGCACCACTGGGGATGCAGTGCAGTGAGTCCAGAGAGTGCACTGGCACCACTGGGGATGCAGTGCAGTGAGTCCAGAGAGTGCACTGGCACCACTGGGGATGCACTGCTGTGAGTCCAGAGAGTGCACTGGCACCACTGGGGATGCAGTGCAGGGAGTCCAGAGAGTGCACTGGCACCACTGGGGATGCACTGCAGTGAGTCCAGAGAGTGCACTGGCACCACTGGGGATGCAGTGCAGTGAGTGCAGAGAGTGCACTGGCACCACTGGGGATGCACTGCAGTGAGTCCAGAGAGTGCACTGGCACCACTGGGGATGCAGTGCAGTGAGTCCAGAGAGTGCACTGGCACCACTGGGTATGCAGCGCAATGACTACATAGAGTGCACTGGCCCCACTGGGGATGCAGTGCAGTGAGTCCAGAGAGTGCACTGGCACCACTGGGGATGCAGTGCAGTGACTCCAGAGAGTGCACTGGCACCACGGGGGATGCACTGCAGTGAGTCTAGAGAGTGCACTGGCACCACTGGGGATGCACTGCAGTGAGTCCAGAGAGTGCACTGGCACCACTGGGGATGCAGTGCGGTGAGTCCAGAGAGTGCACTGGCACCACTGGGGATGCAGTGCAGTGAGTCCACAGAGTGCACTGGCACCACTGGGGATGCAGAGCAGTGACTCCAGAGAGTGCACTGTCAGCACTGGGGATGCAGTGCAGTGAGTCCAGAGAGTGCACTGGCACCACTGGGGATGCACTGCAGTGACTCTAGAGAGTGCACTGGCACCACTCTGGATGCAGTGCGGTGACTCCAGAGAGTGCACTGGCACCACTGTGGATGCAGTACAGTGAGTCCACAGAGTGCACTGGCACCACTGGGGATGCAGTGCAGTGAGTCCAGAGAGTGCACTGGCACCACTGGGGATGCAGTGCAGTGAGTCCAGAGAGTGCACTGGCACCACTGGGGATGCAGTACAGTGACTCCAGAGAGTGAACTGGCACCACTGGGGATGCAGTGCAGTGAGTCCAGAGAGTGCACTGGCACCACTGGGGATGCACTGCAGTGAGTGCAGAGAGTACACTGGCACCATTGGGGATGTACTGCAGTGAGTCCAGAGAGTGCACTGGCACCACTGGGTATGCAGTACAGTGAGTCCACAGAGTGCACTGGCACCACTGGGGATGCAGTGCTGTGAGTCCAGAGAGTGCACTGGCACCACTGGGGATGCAGTGCTGTGAGTCCAGAGAGTGCACTGGCACCACTGGGGATGCAGTGCAATGAGTCCAGAGAGTGCACTGGCACCACTGGGGATGCACTGCAGTGAGTCCAGAGAGTGCACTGGCACCACTGGGGATGCAGTGCAGTGAGTCCAGAGAGTGAACTGGCACCACTGGGGATGCAGTGCATTGAGTCCAGATAGTGCACTGGCACCACTGGGGATGCAGTGCAGTGAGTCCAGAGAGTGCACTGGCACCACTGGGAATGCACTGCTGTGAGTCCAGAGAGTGCACTGGCACCACTGGGGATGCAGTGCAGTGAGTCCAGAGAGTGCACTGGCACCACTGGGGATGCAGTGTAGTGAGTGCAGAGAGTGCACTGGCACCTTGGGGATGCAGTGCAGTGAGTCCAGAGAGTGCATTGGCACCACAGGGGATGCACTGCAGTGAGTCCAGAGAGTGCACTGGCACCACTGGGGATGCACTGCAGTGACTCTAGAGAGTGTACCGGCACCACTGGGGATGCAGTGCAGTGAGTCCAGAGAGTGCACTGGCACCACTGGGGAAGCACTGCAGTGACTCCAGACAGCGCACTGGTACCACTCTGGATGCAGTACGGTGAGTCCAGAGAGTGCACTGGCACCCTGGGGATGCAGTACAGTGAGTCCACAGAGTGCACTGGCACCACTGGGGATGCACTGCAGTGCCTCCAGAGAGTGCACTGGCACCACTGGGGATGCAGTGCAGTGAGTCCAGAGAGTGCACTGGCACCACTGGGGATGCAGTGCAGTGACTCCAGAGAGTGCACTGGCACCACTGGGGATGCAGTGCAGTGAGTCCAGAGAGTGCACTGGCACCACTGGGGATGCACTGCAGTGACTCCAGAGAGTGAACTGGCACCACTGGGGATGCACTGCAGTGAGTCCAGAGAGTGCACTGGCACCACTGGGGATGCACTGCAGTGAGTCCAGAGAGTACACTGGCAGCATTGGGGATGTACTGCAGTGAGTCCAGAGAGTGCACTGGCACCACTGGGGATGCACTGCAGTGAGTCCAGAGAGTGCACTGGCACCACTGGGGATGCACTGCAGTGAGTCCAGAGAGTGCACTGGCACCACTCTGGATGCAGTGCGGTGAGTCCACAGAGTGCACTGGCACCACTGGAGATGCACTGCAGAGACTGCAGAGAGTGCACTGGCACCACTGGGGATGCACTGCAGTGACTCTAGAGAGTGCACCGGCACCACTGGGGATGCAGTGCAGTGAGTCCAGAGAGTGCACTGGCACCACTGGGGAAGCACTGCAGTGACTCCAGAGAGCGCACTGGCACCACTGGTGATGCAGTGCAGTGAGTCCAGAGAGTGCCCTGGCACCACTGGGGATGCAGCGCAATGACTACAGAGAGTGCACTGGCACCACTGGGGATGCACTGCAGTGAGTCCAGAGAGTGCACTGGCACCACTGGGGATGCAGCGCAGTGAGTCCAGAGAGTGCACTGGCACCAATGGGGATGCAGTGCTGTAAGTCCAGAGAGTGCACTGGCACCACTGGGGATGCAGTGCAGTGAGTCCAGAGAGTGCACTGGCACCACTGGGGATGCAGTGCAGTGACTCCAGAGAGTGCACTGGCACCACTGGTGATGCAGTGCAGTGAGTCCAGAGAGTGCACTGGCACCACTGGGGATGCAGTGCAGTGAGTCCAGAGAGTGCACTGGCACCACTGGGGATGCAGTGCTGTGAGTCCAGAGAGAGTACTGGCACCACTGGGGATGCAGTGCAGTGAGTCCAGAGAGTGCACTGGCACCACTGGGGATGCACTGCAGTGAGTCCAGAGAGTGCACTGGCACCACTGGGAATGCAGTGCAGTGAGTCCAGAGAGTGCACTGGCACCACTGGGGATGCAGTGCGGTGAGTCCAGAGAGTGCACTGGCACCACTGTGGATGCAGTACAGTGAGTCCACAGAGTGCACTGGGACCACTGGGGATGCACTGCAGTGACTCCAGAGAGTGCACTGGCACCACTGGGGATGCAGTGCAGTGAGTCCAGAGAGTGCACTGGATCAATTGGGGATGCAGTTCAGTTAGTCCAGAGAGTGCACTGGCACCACTGGGGATGCAGTGCAGTGAGTCCAGAGAGTGCACTGGCACCACTGGAGATGCACTGCAGAGACTAAAGAGAGTGCACTGGCACCACTGGGGATGCAGTGCAGTGAGTCCAGAGAGTGCACTGGCACCACTGGGGATGCACTGCAGTGAGTGCAGAGAGTACACTGGCACAATTGGGGATGTACTGCAGTGAGTCCAGAGAGTGCAATGGCACCACTGGGGATGCAGTGCTGTGAGTCCAGAGAGTGCACTGGCACCACTGGGGATGCAGTACAGTGAGTCCACAGAGTGCACTGGCACCACTGGGGATGCACTGCAGAGACTCCAGAGAGTGCACTGGCACCACTGGGGATGCAGTGCAGTGAGTCCAGAGAGTGCACTGGCACCACTGGGGATGCACTGCAGTGAGTCCAGAGAGTGCACTGGCACCACTGGGGATGCACTGCTGTGAGTCCAGAGAGTGCACTGGCACCACTGGGGATGCAGTGCAGGGAGTCCAGAGAGTGCACTGGCACCACTGGGGATGCAGTGCTGTGAGTCCAGAGAGTGCACTGGCACCACTGGGGATGCAGTGCAGTGAGTGCAGAGAGTGCACTGGCACCACTGGGGATGCACTGCAGTGAGTCCAGAGAGTGCACTGGCACCACTGGGGATGCAGTGCAGTGAGTCCAGAGAGTGCACTGGCACCACTGGGGATGCAGCGCAATGACTACATAGAGTGCACTGGCCCCACTGGGGATGCAGTGCAGTGAGTCCAGAGAGTGCACTGGCACCACTGGGGATGCAGTGCAGTGACTCCAGAGAGTGCACTGGCACCACGGGGGATGCACTGCTGTGAGTCCAGAGAGTGCACTGGCACCACTGGGGATGCACTGCAGTGAGTCCAGAGAGTGCACTGGCACCACTCTGGATGCAGTGCGGTGAGTCCAGAGAGTGCACTGGCACCACTGGGGATGCAGTGCAGTGAGTCCACAGAGTGCACTGGCACCACTGGGGATGCAGAGCAGTGACTCCAGAGAGTGCACTGTCAGCACTGGGGATGCAGTGCAGTGAGTCCAGAGAGTGCACTGGCACCACTGGGGATGCACTGCAGTGACTCTAGAGAGTGCACTGGCACCACTGGGGATGCAGTGCAGTGAGTCCAGAGAGTGCACTGGCACCACTGTGGATGCAGTACAGTGAGTCCACAGAGTGCACTGGCACCACTGGGGATGCAGTGCAGTGAGTCCAGAGAGTGCACTGGCACCACTGGGGATGCAGTGCAGTGAGTCCAGAGAGTGCACTGGCACCACTGGGGATGCAGTACAGTGACTCCAGAGAGTGAACTGGCACCACTGGGGATGCCCTGCAGTGAGTCCAGAGAGTGCACTGGCACCACTGGGGATGCACTGCAGTGAGTGCAGAGAGTACACTGGCACCATTGGGGATGTACTGCAGTGAGTCCAGAGAGTGCACTGGCACCACTGGGTATGCACTGCAGAGACTCCAGAGAGTGCACTGGCACCACTGGGGATGCAGTGCAATGAGTCCAGAGAGTGCACTGGCACCACTGGGGATGCACTGCAGTGAGTCCAGAGAGTGCACTGGCACCACTGGGGATGCAGTGCAGTGAGTCCAGAGAGTGCACTGGCACCACTGGGGATGCAGTGCATTGAGTCCAGATAGTGCACTGGCACCACTGGGGATGCAGTGCAGTGAGTCCAGAGAGTGCACTGGCACCACTGGGAATGCACTGCTGTGAGTCCAGAGAGTGAACTGGCACCACTGGGGATGCACTGCAGTGAGTCCAGAGAGTGCACTGGCCCCACTGGGGATGCAGTGTAGTGAGTGCAGAGAGTGCACTGGCACCTTGGGGATGCAGTGCAGTGAGTCCAGAGAGTGCATTGGCACCACTGGGGATGCACTGCAGTGACTCTAGAGAGTGCACTGGCACCACTGGGGATGCACTGCAGTGAGTCCATAGAGTGCACTAGCACCACTGGGGATGCACTGAAATGACTCCAGAGAGTGCACTGGCCCCACTGGGGATGCACTGCAGTGAGTTCAGAGAGTGCACTGGATCAATTGGGGATTCAGTTCAGTTAGTCCAGAGAGTGCACTGGCACCACTGGGGATGCACTGCAGTGAGTCCGGAGAGTGCACTGGCACCACTCTGGATGCAGTGCGGTGACTCCAGAGAGTGCACTGGCACCACTGGGGATGCAGTGCAGTGAGTCCAGAGAGTACACTGGCACATCTGGGGATGCAGTGCAGTGAGTCCAGAGAGTGCA
Source organism: Anser anser (assembly GCF_964211835.1). Lineage (NCBI taxonomy): Eukaryota > Metazoa > Chordata > Aves > Anseriformes > Anatidae > Anser > Anser anser. The sequence continues at coordinate 275,704 of NW_028153816.1, forward strand.
CTGGCACCACTGGGGATGCACTGCAGTGAGTCCGGAGAGTGCACTGGCACCACTCTGGATGCAGTGCGGTGAGTCCAGAGAGTGCACTGGCACCACTGGGGATGCAGTGCAGTGAGTCCAGAGAGTACACTGGCACATCTGGGGATGCAGTGCAGTGAGTCCAGAGAGTGCACTGGCACCACTGGGGATGCACTGCAGTGACTCTCTAGAGTGCACTGGCACCACTGGGGATGCAGTGCAGTGAGTCCAGAGAGTGCACTGGCACCACTGGGGATGCACTGCAGTGAGTCCAGAGAGTGCACTGGCACCACTGGGGATGCAGTGCAGTGAGTCCAGAGAGTGCACTGGCACCACTGGGGATGCAGTACAGTGAGTCCACAGAGTGCACTGGCACCACTGGTGATGCACTGCAGAGACTCCAGAGAGTGCACTGGCACCACTGGGGATGCAGTGCAGTGAGTCCAGAGAGTGCACTGGCACCACTGGGGATGCAGTGCAGTGAGTCCAGATAGTGCACTGGCACCACTGGGGATGTAGTGCAGTGAGTCCAGAGAGTGCACTGGCACCACTGGGGATGCACTGCAGTGAGTCCAGAGAGTGCACTGGCACCACTGGGGATGCAGTGCAGTGAGTCCACAGAGTGCACTGGCACCACTGGGGATGCACTGCAGTGAGTCCAGAGAGTGCACTGGCACCACTGGGGATGCAGTGCAGTGACTCCAGAGAGTGCACTGGATCAATTGGGGATGCAGTTCAGTTAGTCCAGAGAGTGCACTGGCACTACTGGGGATGCACTGCAGTGAGTCCAGAGAGTGCACTGGCACCACTGGGGATGCACTGCAGTGAGTGCAGAGAGTACACTGGCACCATTGGGGATGAACTGCAGTGAGTCCAGAGAGTGCACTGGCACCACTGGGGATGCAGTACAGTGAGTCCACAGAGTGCACTGGCACCACTGGGGATGCACTGTAGAGACTCCAGAGAGTGCACTGGCACCACTGGGGATGTAGTGCAGTGAGTCCAGAGAGTGCACTGGCACCACTGGGGATGCAGTGCAGTGAGTCCAGAGAGTGCACTGTCAGCACTGGGGATGCAGTGCAGTGAGTCCAGATAGTGCACTGGCACCACTGGGGATGTAGTGCAGTGAGTCCAGATAGTGCACTGGCACCACTGTGGATGCAGTACAGTGAGTCCACAGAGTGCACTGGCACCACTGGGGATGCAGTGCAGTGAGTCCAGAGAGTGCACTGGCACCACTGGGGATGCAGTGCAGTGAGTCCAGAGAGTGCACTGGCACCACTGGGGATGCAGTACAGTGACTCCAGAGAGTGAACTGGCACCACTGGGGATGCCCTGCAGTGAGTCCAGAGAGTGCACTGGCACCACTGGGGATGCACTGCAGTGAGTGCAGAGAGTACACTGGCACCATTGGGGATGTACTGCAGTGAGTCCAGAGAGTGCACTGGCACCACTGGGTATGCACTGCAGAGACTCCAGAGAGTGCACTGGCACCACTGGGGATGCAGTGCAATGAGTCCAGAGAGTGCACTGGCACCACTGGGGATGCACTGCAGTGAGTCCAGAGAGTGCACTGGCACCACTGGGGATGCAGTGCAGTGAGTCCAGAGAGTGCACTGGCACCACTGGGGATGCAGTGCATTGAGTCCAGATAGTGCACTGGCACCACTGGGGATGCAGTGCAGTGAGTCCAGAGAGTGCACTGGCACCACTGGGAATGCACTGCTGTGAGTCCAGAGAGTGAACTGGCACCACTGGGGATGCACTGCAGTGAGTCCAGAGAGTGCACTGGCCCCACTGGGGATGCAGTGTAGTGAGTGCAGAGAGTGCACTGGCACCTTGGGGATGCAGTGCAGTGAGTCCAGAGAGTGCATTGGCACCACTGGGGATGCACTGCAGTGAGTCCAGAGAGTGCACTGGCACCACTGGGGATGCACTGCAGTGAGTCCATAGAGTGCACTAGCACCACTGGGGATGCACTGAAATGACTCCAGAGAGTGCACTGGCCCCACTGGGGATGCACTGCAGTGAGTCCAGAGAGTGCACTGGATCAATTGGGGATTCAGTTCAGTTAGTCCAGAGAGTGCACTGGCACCACTGGGGATGCACTGCAGTGAGTCCGGAGAGTGCACTGGCACCACTCTGGATGCAGTGCGGTGACTCCAGAGAGTGCACTGGCACCACTGGGGATGCAGTGCAGTGAGTCCAGAGAGTACACTGGCACATCTGGGGATGCAGTGCAGTGAGTCCAGAGAGTGCACTGGCACCACTGGGGATGCACTGCAGTGAGTCCGGAGAGTGCACTGGCACCACTCTGGATGCAGTGCGGTGAGTCCAGAGAGTGCACTGGCACCACTGGGGATGCAGTGCAGTGAGTCCAGAGAGTACACTGGCACATCTGGGGATGCAGTGCAGTGAGTCCAGAGAGTGCACTGGCACCACTGGGGATGCACTGCAGTGACTCTCTAGAGTGCACTGGCACCACTGGGGATGCAGTGCAGTGAGTCCAGAGAGTGCACTGGCACCACTGGGGATGCACTGCAGTGAGTCCAGAGAGTGCACTGGCACCACTGGGGATGCAGTGCAGTGAGTCCAGAGAGTGCACTGGCACCACTGGGGATGCAGTACAGTGAGTCCACAGAGTGCACTGGCACCACTGGTGATGCACTGCAGAGACTCCAGAGAGTGCACTGGCACCACTGGGGATGCAGTGCAGTGAGTCCAGAGAGTGCACTGGCACCACTGGGGATGCAGTGCAGTGAGTCCAGATAGTGCACTGGCACCACTGGGGATGTAGTGCAGTGAGTCCAGAGAGTGCACTGGCACCACTGGGGATGCACTGCAGTGAGTCCAGAGAGTGCACTGGCACCACTGGGGATGCAGTGCAGTGAGTCCACAGAGTGCACTGGCACCACTGGGGATGCACTGCAGTGAGTCCAGAGAGTGCACTGGCACCACTGGGGATGCAGTGCAGTGACTCCAGAGAGTGCACTGGATCAATTGGGGATGCAGTTCAGTTAGTCCAGAGAGTGCACTGGCACTACTGGGGATGCACTGCAGTGAGTCCAGAGAGTGCACTGGCACCACTGGGGATGCACTGCAGTGAGTGCAGAGAGTACACTGGCACCATTGGGGATGAACTGCAGTGAGTCCAGAGAGTGCACTGGCACCACTGGGGATGCAGTACAGTGAGTCCACAGAGTGCACTGGCACCACTGGGGATGCACTGTAGAGACTCCAGAGAGTGCACTGGCACCACTGGGGATGTAGTGCAGTGAGTCCAGAGAGTGCACTGGCACCACTGGGGATGCAGTGCAGTGAGTCCAGAGAGTGCACTGTCAGCACTGGGGATGCAGTGCAGTGAGTCCAGATAGTGCACTGGCACCACTGGGGATGTAGTGCAGTGAGTCCAGAGAGTGAATTGGCACCACTGGGGATGCAGTGCAGTGAGTCCAGAGAGTGAATTGGCACCACTGGGGATGCACTGCAGTGAGTCCAGAGAGTGCACTGGCACCACTGGGGATGCAGTGCAGTGAGTCCAGAGAGTGCACTGGCACCACTGGGGATGCAGTGCAGTGAGTCCAGAGAGTGCACCGGCCCCACTGGGGATGCAGTGCAGTGAGTCCAGAGATTGCACTGGCACCACTGGGGATGCAGCGCAATGACTACAGAGAGTGCACTGGCACCACTGGGGATGCAGTGCTGTGAGTCCAGAGAGTGCACTGGCACCACTTGGGATGCAGTGCAGTGAGTCCAGAGAGTGCACTGGCACCACTGGGGATGCACTGCAGTGAGTCCAGAGAGTGCACTGGCACCACTGGGGATGCAGTGCGGTGAGTCCATAGAGTGCACTGGCACCACTCTGGATGCAGTGCGGTGAGTCCAGAGAGTGCACTGGCACCCTGGGGATGCAGTACAGTGAGTCCACAGAGTGCACTGGCACCACTGGGGATGCACTGCAGTGCCTCCAGAGAGTGCACTGGCACCACTGGGGATGCAGTGCAGTGAGTCCAGAGAGTGCACTGGCACCACTGGGGATGCAGCGCAGTGACTCTAGAGAGTGCACCGGCACCAATGGGGATGCAGTGCAGTGAGTCCAGAGAGTGCACTGGCACCACTGGGGAAGCACTGCAGTGAGTCCAGAGAGTGCACTGGCACCACTGGGGATGCAGTGCAGTGAGTCCACAGAGTGCCCTGGCACCACTGTTGATGCAGCGCAATGACTACAGAGAGTGCACTGGCACCACTGGGGATGCAGCGCAGTGAGTCCAGAGAGTGCACTGGCACCACTGGGGATGCAGCGCAGTGAGTCCAGAGAGTGCACTGGCACCAAATGGGGATGCAGTGCTGTAAGTCCAGAGAGTGCACTGGCACCACTGGGGATGCACTGCAGTGAGTCCAGAGAGTGCACTGGCACCACTGGGGATGCAGTGCAGTGACTCCAGAGAGTGCACTGGCACCACTGGGGATGCAGTGCAGTGAGTCCAGAGAGTGCACTGGCACCACTGGGGATGCACTGCAGTGACTCTAGAGAGTGCATTGGCACCACTGGGGATGCAGTGCAGTGAGTCCAGAGAGTGCACTGGCACCACTGGGGATGCAGTGCAGTGTGTCCAGAGAGTGCACTGGCACCACTGGGGATGCAGTGCAGTGAGTCCAGAGAGTGCACTGGCACCACTGGGGATGCAGTGCAGTGAGTCCAGAGAGAGCACTGGCACCACTGGGGATGCAGTGCAGTGAGTCCACAGAGTGCACTGGCACCACTGGGGATGCACTGCAGTGAGTCCAGAGAGTGCAGTGGCACCACTGGGAATGCAGTGCAGTGCGTCCAGAGAGTGCACTGGCACCACTGGGGATGCAGTGCGGTGAGTCCAGAGAGTGCACTGGCACCACTGTGGATGCAGTACAGTGAGTCCACAGAGTGCACTGGGACCACTGGGGATGCACTGCAGAGACTCCAGAGAGTGCACTGGCACCACTGGGGATGCACTGCTGTGAGTCCAGAGAGTGCACTGGCACCACTGGGGATGCAGTACAGTGACTCCAGAGAGTGAACTGGCACCACTGGGGATGCACTGCAGTGAGTCCAGAGAGTGCACTGGCACCACTGGGGATGCACTGCAGTGAGTGCAGAGAGTACACTGGCACAATTGGGGATGTACTGCAGTGAGTCCAGAGAGTGCAAAGGCACCACTGGGGATGCAGTGCTGTGAGTGCAGAGAGTGCACTGGCACCACTGGGGATGCAGTGCAGTGAGTCCAGAGAGTGCACTGGCACCACTGGGGATGCACTGCAGTGAGTCCAGAGAGTGCACTGGCACCACTGGGGATGCAGTGCAGTGTGTCCAGAGAGTGCACTGGCACCACTGGGTATGCACTGCAGTGAGTCCAGAGAGTGCACTGGCACCAATGGGGATGCAGTGCAGTGAGTGCAGAGAGTGCACTGGCACCACTGGTGATGCACTGCAGTGAGTCCATAGAGTGCACTGGCACCACTGGGGATGCAGTGCAGTGAGTCCAGAGAGTGCACTGGCACCACTGGGGATGCAGCGCAGTGAGTCCAGAGAGTGCACTGGCACCACTGGGGATGCAGTGCAGTGACTCCAGAGACTGCACTGGCACCACGGGGGATGCACTGCAGTGAGTCCAGAGAGTGAACTGGCACCACTGGGGATGCACTGCAGTGAGTCCAGAGAGTGCACTGGCACCACTCTGGATGCAGTGCGGTGAGTCCAGAGAGTGCACTGGCACCACTGGGGATGCACTGCAGTGACTCCAGAGAGTGCACTGGCACCACTGGTGATGCACTGCAGTGAGTCCAGAGAGTGCACTGGCACCACTGGGGATGCACTGCAGTGACTCTAGAGAGTGCACTGGCACCACTCTGGATGTAGTGCGGTTAGTCCAGAGAGTGCACTGGCACCACTGTGGATGCAGTACAGTGAGTCCACAGAGTGCACTGGCACCACTGGGGATGCAGAGCAGTGAGTCCAGAGAGTGCACTGGCACCACTGGGGATGCAGTGCAGTGAGTCCAGAGAGTGCACTGGCACCACTGGGGATGCAGTACAGTGACTCCAGAGAGTGAACAGGCACCACTGGGGATGCACTGCAGTGAGTCCAGAGAGTGCACTGGCACCACTGGGGATGCAGTGCAGTGAGTGCAGAGAGTACACTGGCACCATTGGGGATGTACTGCAGTGAGTCCAGAGAGTGCACTGGCACCACTGGGGATGCAGTACAGTGAGTCCACAGAGTGCACTGGCACCACTGGGGATGCACTGCAGAGACTCCAGAGAGTGCACTGGCACCACTGGGGATGCAGTGCAGTGAGTCCAGAGAGTGCACTGGCACCACTGGGGATGCACTGCAGTGAGTCCAGAGAGTGCACTGGCACCACTGGGGATGCACTGCAGTGAGTCCAGAGAGTGCACTGGCACCACTGGGAATGCACTGCGGTGAGTCCAGAGAGTGCACTGGCACCACTGGGGATGCACTGCAGTGAGTCCAGAGAGTGCACTGGCACCACTGGGGATGCAGCGTAGTGAGATCAGAGAGTGCACAGGCACCTTGGGGATGCAGTGCAGTGAGTCCAGAGAGTGCATTGGCACCACTGGGGATGCACTGCAGTGAGTCCAGAGAGTGCACTGGCACCACTGGGGATGCACTGCAGTGAGTCCATAGAGTGCACTGGCACCACTGGGGATGCACTGAAATGACTCCTGAGAGTGCACTGGCCCCACTGGGGATGCAGTGCAGTGAGTCCAGAGAGTGCACTGGTACCACTGGGGATGCAGCGCAATGACTACAGAGAGTGCACTGGCACCACTGGGGATGCAGTGCTGTGAGTCCAGAGAGTGCACTGGCACCACTGGGGATGCAGTGCAGTGAGTCCAGAGAGTGCACTGGCACCACTGGGGATGCACTGCAGTGAGTCCAGAGAGTGCACTGGCATCACTGGGGATGCAGTGCAGTGAGTCCAGAGAGTGCACTGGATCAATTGGGGATGCAGTTCAGTTAGTCCAGAGAGTGCACTGGCACCACTGGGGATGCAGTGCAGTGAGTCCAGAGAGTGCACTGGCACCACTGGGGATGCAGTACAGTGACTCCAGAGAGTGAACTGGCACCACTGGGGATGCAGTGCAGTGACTCCAGAGAGTGCACTGGCACCACTGGGGATGCACTGCAGTGAGTGCAGAGAGTACACTGGCACCATTGGGGATGTACTGCAGTGAGTCCAGAGAGTGCACTGGCACCACTGGGGATGCAGTGCAGTGAGTCCAGAGAGTGCACTGGCACCACTGGGGATGCAGTACAGTGAGTCCACAGAGTGCACTGGCACCACTGGGGATGCACTGCAGAGACTCCAGAGAGTGCGCTGGCACCACTGGGGATGCACTGCAGTGAGTCCAGAGAGTGCACTGGCACCACTGGGGAAGCACTGCAGTGACTCCAGAGAGTGCACTGGCACCACTCTGGATGCAGTGCGGTGAGTCCAGAGAGTGCACTGGCACCACTGTGGATGCAGTACAGTGAGTCCAGAGAGTGCACTGGCACCACTGGGGATGCAGTGCAGTAACTCCAGAGAGTGCACTGGCACCACTGGGGATGCAGTGCAGTGACTCCAGAGAGTGCACTGGATCAATAGGGGATGCAGTGCAGTGTGTGCAGAGAGTGCACTGGCACCACTGGGGATGCAGTGCAGTGAGTCCAGAGAGTGCACTGGCACCACTGGGGATGTACTGCAGTGAGTGCAGAGAGTACACTGGCACCATTGGGGATGTACTGCAGTGAGTCCAGAGAGTGCACTGGCAACACTGGGGATGCAGTACAGTGAGTCCAGAGAGTGCACTGGCACCACTGGGGATGCACTGCAGTGTGTCCAGAGAGTGCACTGTCAGCACTGGGGATGCAGTGCAGTGAGTCCAGAGAGTGCACTGTCAGCACTGGGGATGCAGTGCAGTGAGTCCAGATAGTGCACTGGCACCACTGGAGATGTAGTGCAGTGAGTCCACAGAGTGCACTGGCACCACTGGGGATGCACTGCAGTGAGTCCAGAGAGTGCACTGGCACCACTGGGGATGCACTGCAGTGAGTCCATAGAGTGCACTGGCCCCACTGGGGAAGCACTGCAGTGAGTCCAGAGAGTGCACTGGCCCCACTGGGGATGCAGTGCAGTGAGTCCAGAGATTGCACTGGCACCACTGGGGATGCAGCGCAATGACTACAGAGAGTGCACTGGCACCACTGGGGATGCAGTGCTGTGAGTCCAGAGAGTGCACTGGCACCACTGGGGATGCAGTGCAGTGAGTCCAGAGAGTGCACTGGCACCACTGGGGATGCACTGCAGTGAGTCCAGAGAGTGCACTGGCACCACTCTGGATGCAGTGCGGTGAGTCCAGAGAGTGCACTGGTGCCACTGGGGATGCAGTACAGTGAGTCCACAGAGTGCACTGGCACCACTGGGGATGCACTGCTATGCCTCCAGAGAGTGCACTGGCACCACTGGGGATGCAGTGCAGTGACTCCAGAGAGTGCACTGGCACCACTGGGGATGCAGTGCAGTGAGTCCAGATAGTGCACTGGCACCACTGGGGATGCAGTGCAGTGAGTCCATAGAGTGCACTGGCACCACTGGGGATGCAGTACAGTGACTCCAGAGAGTGAACTGGCACCACTGGGGATGCAGTGCAGTGAGTCCAGAGAGTGCACTGGCACCACTGGGGAAGCACTGCAGTGACTCCAGAGAGTGCACTGGCACCACTGGTGATGCAGTGCAGTGAGTCCAGAGAGAGCCCTGGCACCACTGGGGATGCAGCGCAATGACGACAGAGAGTGCACTGGCACCACTCTGGATGCAGTGTGGTGACTCCAGAGAGTGCACTGGCACCACTGTGGATGCAGTACAGTGAGTCCACAGAGTGCACTGGCACCACTGGGGATGCACTGCAGTGACTCCAGAGAGTGCACTGGCACCACTGGGGATGCAGTGCAGTGAGTCCAGAGAGTGCACTGGATCAATTGGGGATGCAGTTGAGTTAGTCCAGAGAGTGCACTGGCACCACTGGGGATGCAGTGGAGTGAGTCCAGAGAGTGCACTGGCACCACTAGGGATGCAGTGCAGTGAGTGCAGAGAGTGCACTGGCACCACTGGGGATGCAGTGCAGTGAGTCCAGAGAGTGCACTGGCACCACTGGGGCTGCACTGCAGTGAGTCCAGAGAGCGCACTGGCACCACTGGGGATGCAGAGCAGTGAGTCCAGAGAGTGCACTGGCACCACTGGGGATGCAGTGCAGTGAGTCCAGAGAGTGCACTGGCACCACTCTGGATGCAGTGCGGTGACTCCAGAGAGTGCACTGGCACCACTGTGGATGCAGTACAGTGAGTCCAGAGAGTGCACTGGCACCACTGGGGATGCACTGCAGTAACTCCAGAGAGTGCACTGGCACCACTGGGGATGCAGTGCAGTGACTCCAGAGAGTGCACTGGATCAATTGGGGATGCAGTTCAGTTAGTCCAGAGAGTGCACTGGCACCACTGGGGATGCAGTGCAGTGAGTCCAGAGAGTGCACTGGCACCACTGGGGATGCACTGCAGTGAGTGCAGAGAGTACACTGGCACCACTGGGGATGTACTGCAGTGAGTCCAGAGAGTGCACTGGCACCACTGGGGATGCAGTACAGTGAGTCCACAGAGTGCACTGGCACCACTGGTGATGCACTGCAGAGACTCCAGAGAGTGCACTGGCACCACTGGGGATGCAGTGCAGTGAGTCCAGAGAGTGCACTGGCACCACTGGGGATGCAGTGCAGTGAGTCCAGATAGTGCACTGGCACCACTGGGGATGTAGTGCAGTGAGTCCAGAGAGTGCACTGTCAGCACTGGGGATGCAGTGCAGTGAGTCCAGAGAGTGCACTGGCACCACTGGGGATGCACTGCAGTGAGTCCATAGAGTGCACTGGCACCACTGGGGATGCACTGCAGTGAGTCCAGAGAGTGCACTGGCCCCACTGGGGATGCAGTGCAGTGAGTCCAGAGATTGCACTGGCACCACTGGGGATGCAGCGCAATGACTACAGAGAGTGCACTGGCACCACTGGGGATGCAGTGCTGTGAGTCCAGAGAGCGCACTGGCACCACTGGGGATGCACTGCAGTGAGTCCAGAGAGTGCACTGGCACCACTGGGGATGCACTGCAGTGAGTCCAGAGAGTGCACTGGCACCACTGGGGATGCACTGCAGTGAGTCCAGAGAGTGCACTGGCACCACTGGGGATGCACTGCAGTGAGTCCAGAGAGTGCACTGGCACCACTGGGGATGCACTTCTATGCCTCCAGAGAGTGCACTGGCACCACTGGGGATGCAGTGCAGTGAGTCCAGAGAGTGAACTGGCACCACTGGGGATGCACTGCAGTGAGTCCAGAGAGTGCACTGGCACCACTGGGGATGCACTGCAGTGAGTGCAGAGAGTACACTGGCACCATTGGGGATGTACTGCAGTGAGTCCAGAGAGTGCACTGGCACCACTGGGGATGCAGTGCAGTGAGTCCAGAGAGTGCACTGGCACCACTGGGGATGCAGTAAAGTGATTCCATAGAGTGCACTGGCACCACTGGGGATGCACTGGAGTGACTCCAGAGAGTGCACTGGCACCACTGGAGATGCACTGCAGTGACTGTAGAGAGTGCACCGGCACCACTGGGGATGTAGTGCAGTGAGTCCAGAGAGTGCACTGGCACCACTCTGGATGCAGTGCGGTGAGTCCAGAGAGTGCACTGGCACCACTGTGGATGCAGTACAGCGAGTCCACAGAGTGCACTGGCACCACTGGGGATGCACTGCAGTGACTCCAGAGAGTGCACTGGCACCACTGGTGATGCAGTGCAGTGAGTCCAGAGAGTGCACTGGCACCACTGGGGATGCAGTACAGTGACTCCAGTGAGTGCACTGGCACCACTGGGGATGGACTGCAGTGAGTCCAGAGAGTGCACTGGCACCACTGGGGATGCACTGCAGTGAGTGCAGAGAGTACACTGGCACCATTGGGGATGTACTGCAGTGAGTCCAGAGAGTGCAATGGCACCACTGGGGATGCACTGCAGTGAGTCCAGAGAGTGCACTGGCACCACTGGGGATGCAGTACAGTGAGTCCAGAGAGTGCACTGGCACCACTGGGGATGCACTGCAGAGACTCCAGAGAGTGCACTGGCACCACTGGGGATGCAGTGCAGTGAGTCCAGAGAGTGCACTGGCACCACTGGGGATGCAGTGCAGTGAGTCCAGAGAGTGCACTGGCACCACTGGGGATGCAGTGCAGTGAGTCCAGAGAGTGCACTGGCACCACTGGGGATGCACTGCAGTGAGTCCAGAGAGTGCACTGGCACCACTGGGGATGCAGTGCAGTGAGTCCAGAGAGTGCACTGGCACCACTGGGGATGCAGCGCAATGACTACATAGAGTGCACTGGCACCACTGGGGATGCAGTGCAGTGAGTCCAGAGAGTGCACTGGCACCACTGGGGATGCAGTGCAGTGAGTCCAGAGAGTGCACTGGCACCACTGGTGATGCACTGCAGTGAGTCCAGAGAGTGCACTGGCACCACTCTGGATGCAGTGCGGTGAGTCCAGAGAGTGCACTGGCACCACTGGGGATGCACTGCAGTGAGTCCACAGAGTGCACTGGCACCACTGGGGATGCACTGCAGTGACTCCAGAGAGTGCACTGGCACCACTGGTGATGCACTGCAGTGAGTCCAGAGAGTGCACTGGCACCACTGGGGATGCACTGCAGTGACTCTAGAGAGTGCACTGGCACCACTCTGGATGCAGTGCGGTGAGTCCAGAGAGTGCACTGGCACCACTGGGAATGCAGTACAGTGAGTCCACAGAGTGCACTGGCACCACTGGGGATGCAGTGCAGTGAGTCCAGAGAGTGCACTGGCACCACTGGGGATGCAGTGCAGTGAGTCCAGAGAGTGCACTGGCACCACTGGGGATGCAGTACAGTGACTCCAGAGAGTGAACTGGCACCACTGGGGATGCACTGCAGTGAGTCCAGAGAGTGCACTGGCACCACTGGGGATGCAGTACAGTGACTCCAGAGAGTGAACTGGCACCACTGGGGATGCAGTGCAGTGAGTCCAGAGAGTGCACTGGCACCACTGGGGATGCAGTGCAGTGAGTGCAGAGAGTACACTGGCACCATTGGGGATGTACTGCAGTGAGTCCAGAGAGTGCACTGGCACCACTGGGGATGCAGTACAGTGAGTCCACAGAGTGCACTGGCACCACTGGGGATGCACTGCAGAGACTCCAGAGAGTGCACTGGCCCCACTGGGGATGCAGTGCAGTGAGTCCAGAGAGTGCACTGGCCCCACTGGGGATGCAGTGCAGTGAGTCCAGAGAGTGCACTAACACCACTGGGGATGCAGTGCAGTGAGTCCAGATAGTGCACTGGCACCACTGTGGATGCAGTGCAGTGAGTCCAGAGAGTGCACTGGCACCACTGGGAATGCACTGCTGTGAGTCCAGAGAGTGCACTGGCACCACTGGAGATGCAGTGCAGTGAGTCCAGAGAGTGCACTGGCACCACTGGGGATGCAGTGTAGTGAGTGCAGAGAGTGCACTGGCACCTTGGGGATGCAGTGCAGTGAGTCCAGAGAGTGCATTGGTACCACTGGGGATGCACTGCAGTGAGTCCAGAGAGTGCACTGGCACCACTGGGGATGCACTGCAGTGAGTCCAGAGAGTGCACTGGCACCACTGGGGATGCACTGAAATGACTCCTGAGAGTGCACTGGCCCCACTGGGGATGCAGTGCAGTGAGTCCATAGAGTGCACTGGTACCACTGGGGATGCAGCGCAATGACTACAGAGAGTGCACTGGCACCACTGGGGATGCAGTGCGGTGAGTCCAGAGAGTGCACTGGCACCACTGGGGATGCAGTGGAGTAACTCCAGAGAGTGCACTGGCACCACTGGTGATGCAGTGCAGTGAGTCCAGAGAGTGCACTGGCACCACTGGGGATGCAGTGCAGTGAGTCCAGAGAGTGCACTGGCACCACTGGGGATGCAGTACAGTGACTCCAGAGAGTGAACTGGCACCACTGGGGATGCACTGCAGTGAGTCCAGAGAGTGCACTGGCACCACTGGGGATGCAGTGCAGTGAGTGCAGAGAGTGCACTGGCACCACTGGTGATGCACTGCAGTGAGTCCATAGAGTGCACTGGCACCACTGGGGATGCAGTGCAGTGAGTCCAGAGAGTGCACTGGCACCACTGGGGATGCAGCGCAGTGAGTCCAGAGAGTGCACTGGCACCACTGGGGATGCAGTGCAGTGACTCCAGAGACTGCACTGGCACCACGGGGGATGCACTGCAGTGAGTCCAGAGAGTGCACTGGCACCACTGGGGATGCACTGCAGTGAGTCCAGAGAGTGCACTGGCACCACTCTGGATGCAGTGCGGTGAGTCCAGAGAGTGCACTGGCACCACTGGGGATGCACTGCAGTGACTCCAGAGAGTGCACTGGCACCACTGGTGATGCACTGCAGTGAGTCCAGAGAGTGCACTGGCACCACTGGGGATGCACTGCAGTGACTCTAGAGAGTGCACTGGCACCACTCTGGATGCAGTGCGGTTAGTCCAGAGAGTGCACTGGCACCACTGTGGATGCAGTACAGTGAGTCCACAGAGTGCACTGGCACCACTGGGGATGCAGAGCAGTGAGTCCAGAGAGTGCACTGGAACCACTGGGGATGCAGTGCTGTAAGTCCAGAGAGTGCACTGGCACCACTGGGGATGCACTGCAGTGAGTCCAGAGAGTGCACTGGCACCACTGGGGATGCAGTACGGTGAGTCCAGAGAGTGCACTGGCACCACTCTGGATGCAGTGCGGTGAGTCCAGAGAGTGCACTGGCACCACTGTGGATGCAGTACAGTGAGTCCACAGAGTGCACTGGCACCACTGGGGATGCAGTGCAGTAACTCCAGAGAGTGCACTGGCACCACTGGGGATGCAGTGCAGTGAGTCCAGAGAGTGCACTGGCACCACTGGGGATGTACTGCAGTGAGTGCAGAGAGTACACTGGCACCATTGGGGATGTACTGCAGTGAGTCCAGAGAGTGCACTGGCAACACTGGGGATGCAGTACAGTGAGTCCAGAGAGTGCACTGGCACCACTGGGGATGCACTGCAGTGTGTCCAGAGAGTGCACTGTCAGCACTGGGGATGCAGTGCAGTGAGTCCAGAGAGTGCACTGTCAGCACTGGGGATGCAGTGCAGTGAGTCCAGATAGTGCACTGGCACCACTGGAGATGTAGTGCAGTGAGTCCACAGAGTGCACTGGCACCACTGGGGATGCACTGCAGTGAGTCCAGAGAGTGAACTGGCACCACTGGGGATGCACTGCAGTGAGTCCATAGAGTGCACTGGCCCCACTGGGGAAGCACTGCAGTGAGTCCAGAGAGTGCACTGGCCCCACTGGGGATGCAGTGCAGTGAGTCCAGAGATTGCACTGGCACCACTGGGGATGCAGCGCAATGACTACAGAGAGTGCACTGGCACCACTGGGGATGCAGTGCTGTGAGTCCAGAGAGTGCACTGGCACCACTGGGGATGCAGTGCAGTGAGTCCAGAGAGTGCACTGGCACCACTGGGGATGCACTGCAGTGAGTCCAGAGAGTGCACTGGCACCACTCTGGATGCAGTGCGGTGAGTCCAGAGAGTGCACTGGTGCCACTGGGGATGCAGTACAGTGAGTCCACAGAGTGCACTGGCACCACTGGGGATGCACTGCTATGCCTCCAGAGAGTGCACTGGCACCACTGGGGATGCAGTGCAGTGACTCCAGAGAGTGCACTGGCACCACTGGGGATGCAGTGCAGTGAGTCCAGATAGTGCACTGGCACCACTGGGGATGCAGTGCAGTGAGTCCATAGAGTGCACTGGCACCACTGGGGATGCAGTACAGTGACTCCAGAGAGTGAACTGGCACCACTGGGGATGCAGTGCAGTGAGTCCAGAGAGTGCACTGGCACCACTGGGGAAGCACTGCAGTGACTCCAGAGAGTGCACTGGCACCACTGGTGATGCAGTGCAGTGAGTCCAGAGAGAGCCCTGGCACCACTGGGGATGCAGCGCAATGACGACAGAGAGTGCACTGGCACCACTCTGGATGCAGTGCGGTGACTCCAGAGAGTGCACTGGCACCACTGTGGATGCAGTACAGTGAGTCCACAGAGTGCACTGGCACCACTGGGGATGCACTGCAGTGACTCCAGAGAGTGCACTGGCACCACTGGGGATGCAGTGCAGTGAGTCCAGAGAGTGCACTCGATCAATTGGGGATGCAGTTCAGTTAGTCCAGAGAGTGCACTGGCACCACTGGGGATGCAGTACAGTGAGTCCAGAGAGTGCACTGGCACCACTAGGGATGCAGTGCAGTGAGTGCAGAGAGTGCACTGGCACCACTGGGGATGCAGTGCAGTGAGTCCAGAGAGTGCACTGGCACCACTGGGGCTGCACTGCAGTGAGTCCAGAGAGCGCACTGGC
The DNA here is from genome assembly GCF_964211835.1 of Anser anser. Classification (NCBI taxonomy): domain Eukaryota; kingdom Metazoa; phylum Chordata; class Aves; order Anseriformes; family Anatidae; genus Anser; species Anser anser. Next base: position 291,272 of record NW_028153816.1, read on the forward strand.
ACCACTGGGGATGCAGAGCAGTGAGTCCAGAGAGTGCACTGGCACCACTGGGGATGCAGTGCAGTGAGTCCAGAGAGTGCACTGGCACCACTCTGGATGCAGTGCGGTGACTCCAGAGAGTGCACTGGCACCACTGTGGATGCAGTACAGTGAGTCCAGAGAGTGCACTGGCACCACTGGGGATGCACTGCAGTAACTCCAGAGAGTGCACTGGCACCACTGGGGATGCAGTGCAGTGAGTCCAGAGAGTGCACTGGATCAATTGGGGATGCAGTTCAGTTAGTCCAGAGAGTGCACTGGCACCACTGGGGATGCAGTGCAGTGAGTCCAGAGAGTGCACTGGCACCACTGGGGATGCACTGCAGTGAGTGCAGAGAGTACACTGGCACCACTGGGGATGTACTGCAGTGAGTCCAGAGAGTGCACTGGCACCACTGGGGATGCAGTACAGTGAGTCCACAGAGTGCACTGGCACCACTGGTGATGCACTGCAGAGACTCCAGAGAGTGCACTGGCACCACTGGGGATGCAGTGCAGTGAGTCCAGAGAGTGCACTGGCACCACTGGGGATGCAGTGCAGTGAGTCCAGATAGTGCACTGGCACCACTGGGGATGTAGTGCAGTGAGTCCAGAGAGTGCACTGTCAGCACTGGGGATGCAGTGCAGTGAGTCCAGAGAGTGCACTGGCACCACTGGGGATGCACTGCAGTGAGTCCATAGAGTGCACTGGCACCACTGGGGATGCACTGCAGTGAGTCCAGAGAGTGCACTGGCCCCACTGGGGATGCAGTGCAGTGAGTCCAGAGATTGCACTGGCACCACTGGGGATGCAGCGCAATGACTACAGAGAGTGCACTGGCACCACTGGGGATGCAGTGCTGTGAGTCCAGAGAGCGCACTGGCACCACTGGGGATGCACTGCAGTGAGTCCAGAGAGTGCACTGGCACCACTGGGGATGCACTGCAGTGAGTCCAGAGAGTGCACTGGCACCACTGGGGATGCACTGCAGTGAGTCCAGAGAGTGCACTGGCACCACTGGGGATGCACTGCAGTGAGTCCAGAGAGTGCACTGGCACCACTGGGGATGCACTTCTATGCCTCCAGAGAGTGCACTGGCACCACTGGGGATGCAGTGCAGTGAGTCCAGAGAGTGAACTGGCACCACTGGGGATGCACTGCAGTGAGTCCAGAGAGTGCACTGGCACCACTGGGGATGCACTGCAGTGAGTGCAGAGAGTACACTGGCACCATTGGGGATGTACTGCAGTGAGTCCAGAGAGTGCACTGGCACCACTGGGGATGCAGTGCAGTGAGTCCAGAGAGTGCACTGGCACCACTGGGGATGCAGTAAAGTGATTCCATAGAGTGCACTGGCACCACTGGGGATGCACTGGAGTGACTCCAGAGAGTGCACTGGCACCACTGGAGATGCACTGCAGTGACTGTAGAGAGTGCACCGGCACCACTGGGGATGTAGTGCAGTGAGTCCAGAGAGTGCACTGGCACCACTCTGGATGCAGTGCGGTGAGTCCAGAGAGTGCACTAGCACCACTGTGGATGCAGTACAGCGAGTCCACAGAGTGCACTGGGACCACTGGGGATGCACTGCAGTGACTCCAGAGAGTGCACTGGCACCACTGGTGATGCAGTGCAGTGAGTCCAGAGAGTGCACTGGCACCACTGGGGATGCAGTACAGTGACTCCAGTGAGTGCACTGGCACCACTGGGGATGGACTGCAGTGAGTCCAGAGAGTGCACTGGCACCACTGGGGATGCACTGCAGTGAGTGCAGAGAGTACACTGGCACCATTGGGGATGTACTGCAGTGAGTCCAGAGAGTGCAATGGCACCACTGGGGATGCACTGCAGTGAGTCCAGAGAGTGCACTGGCACCACTGGGGATGCAGTACAGTGAGTCCAGAGAGTGCACTGGCACCACTGGGGATGCACTGCAGAGACTCCAGAGAGTGCACTGGCACCACTGGGGATGCAGTGCAGTGAGTCCAGAGAGTGCACTGGCACCACTGGGGATGCAGTGCAGTGAGTCCAGAGAGTGCACTGGCACCACTGGGGATGCAGTGCAGTGAGTCCAGAGAGTGCACTGGCACCACTGGGGATGCACTGCAGTGAGTCCAGAGAGTGCACTGGCACCACTGGGGATGCAATGCAGTGAGTCCAGAGAGTGCACTGGCACCACTGGGGATGCAGCGCAATGACTACATAGAGTGCACTGGCACCACTGGGGATGCAGTGCAGTGAGTCCAGAGAGTGCACTGGCACCACTGGGGATGCAGTGCAGTGAGTCCAGAGAGTGCACTGGCACCACTGGTGATGCACTGCAGTGAGTCCAGAGAGTGCACTGGCACCACTCTGGATGCAGTGCGGTGAGTCCAGAGAGTGCACTGGCACCACTGGGGATGCACTGCAGTGAGTCCACAGAGTGCACTGGCACCACTGGGGATGCACTGCAGTGACTCCAGAGAGTGCACTGGCACCACTGGTGATGCACTGCAGTGAGTCCAGAGAGTGCACTGGCACCACTGGGGATGCACTGCAGTGACTCTAGAGAGTGCACTGGCACCACTCTGGATGCAGTGCGGTGAGTCCAGAGAGTGCACTGGCACCACTGGGAATGCAGTACAGTGAGTCCACAGAGTGCACTGGCACCACTGGGGATGCAGTGCAGTGAGTCCAGAGAGTGCACTGGCACCACTGGGGATGCAGTGCAGTGAGTCCAGAGAGTGCACTGGCACCACTGGGGATGCAGTACAGTGACTCCAGAGAGTGAACTGGCACCACTGGGGATGCACTGCAGTGAGTCCAGAGAGTGCACTGGCACCACTGGGGATGCAGTACAGTGACTCCAGAGAGTGAACTGGCACCACTGGGGATGCAGTGCAGTGAGTCCAGAGAGTGCACTGGCACCACTGGGGATGCAGTGCAGTGAGTGCAGAGAGTACACTGGCACCATTGGGGATGTACTGCAGTGAGTCCAGAGAGTGCACTGGCACCACTGGGGATGCAGTACAGTGAGTCCACAGAGTGCACTGGCACCACTGGGGATGCACTGCAGAGACTCCAGAGAGTGCACTGGCCCCACTGGGGATGCAGTGCAGTGAGTCCAGAGAGTGCACTGGCCCCACTGGGGATGCAGTGCAGTGAGTCCAGAGAGTGCACTAACACCACTGGGGATGCAGTGCAGTGAGTCCAGATAGTGCACTGGCACCACTGTGGATGCAGTGCAGTGAGTCCAGAGAGTGCACTGGCACCACTGGGAATGCACTGCTGTGAGTCCAGAGAGTGCACTGGCACCACTGGAGATGCAGTGCAGTGAGTCCAGAGAGTGCACTGGCACCACTGGGGATGCAGTGTAGTGAGTGCAGAGAGTGCACTGGCACCTTGGGGATGCAGTGCAGTGAGTCCAGAGAGTGCATTGGTACCACTGGGGATGCACTGCAGTGAGTCCAGAGAGTGCACTGGCACCACTGGGGATGCACTGCAGTGAGTCCAGAGAGTGCACTGGCACCACTGGGGATGCACTGAAATGACTCCTGAGAGTGCACTGGCCCCACTGGGGATGCAGTGCAGTGAGTCCATAGAGTGCACTGGTACCACTGGGGATGCAGCGCAATGACTACAGAGAGTGCACTGGCACCACTGGGGATGCAGTGCGGTGAGTCCAGAGAGTGCACTGGCACCACTGGGGATGCAGTGGAGTAACTCCAGAGAGTGCACTGGCACCACTGGGGATGCAGTGCAGTGAGTCCAGAGAGTGCACTGGCACCACTGGGGATGCAGTGCAGTGAGTCCAGAGAGTGCACTGGCACCACTGGGGATGCAGTACAGTGACTCCAGAGAGTGAACTGGCACCACTGGGGATGCAGTGCAGTGAGTCCAGAGAGTGCACTGGCACCACTGGGGATGCAGTGCAGTGAGTGCAGAGAGTGCACTGGCACCACTGGTGATGCACTGCAGTGAGTCCATAGAGTGCACTGGCACCACTGGGGATGCAGTGCAGTGAGTCCAGAGAGTGCACTGGCACCACTGGGGATGCAGCGCAGTGAGTCCAGAGAGTGCACTGGCACCACTGGGGATGCAGTGCAGTGACTCCAGAGACTGCACTGGCACCACGGGGGATGCACTGCAGTGAGTCCAGAGAGTGCACTGGCACCACTGGGGATGCACTGCAGTGAGTCCAGAGAGTGCACTGGCACCACTCTGGATGCAGTGCGGTGAGTCCAGAGAGTGCACTGGCACCACTGGGGATGCACTGCAGTGACTCCAGAGAGTGCACTGGCACCACTGGTGATGCACTGCAGTGAGTCCAGAGAGTGCACTGGCACCACTGGGGATGCACTGCAGTGACTCTAGAGAGTGCACTGGCACCACTCTGGATGCAGTGCGGTTAGTCCAGAGAGTGCACTGGCACCACTGTGGATGCAGTACAGTGAGTCCACAGAGTGCACTGGCACCACTGGGGATGCAGAGCAGTGAGTCCAGAGAGTGCACTGGCACCACTGGGGATGCAGTGCAGTGAGTCCAGAGAGTGCACTGGCACCACTGGGGATGCAGTACAGTGACTCCAGAGAGTGAACTGGCACCTCTGGGGATGCACTGCAGTGAGTCCAGAGAGTGCACTGGCACCACTGGGGATGCAGTGCAGTGAGTGCAGAGAGTACACTGGCACCATTGGGGATGTACTGCAGTGAGTCCAGAGAGTGCACTGGCACCACTGGGGATGCAGTACAGTGAGTCCACAGAGTGCACTGGCACCACTGGGGATGCACTGCAGAGACTCCAGAGAGTGCACTGGCACCACTGGGGATGCAGTGCAGTGAGTCCAGAGAGTGCACTGGCAGCACTGGGGATGCACTGCAGTGAGTCCAGAGAGTGCACTGGCACCACTGGGGATGCACTGCAGTGAGTCCAGAGAGTGCACTGGCACCACTGGGAATGCACTGCTGTGAGTCCAGAGAGTGCACTGGCACCACTGGGGATTCACTGCAGTGAGTCCAGAGAGTGCACTGGCACCACTGGGGATGCAGTGTAGTGAGATCAGAGAGTGCACTGGCACCTTGGGGATGCAGTGCAGTGAGTCCAGAGAGTGCATTGGCACCACTGGGGATGCACTGCAGTGAGTCCAGAGAGTGCACTGGCACCACTGGGGATGCACTGCAGTGAGTCCATAGAGTGCACTGGCACCACTGGGGATGCACTGAAATGACTCCTGAGAGTGCACTGGCCCCACTGGGGATGCAGTGCAGTGAGTCCAGAGAGTGCACTGGTACCACTGGGGATGCAGCGCAATGACTACAGAGAGTGCACTGGCACCACTGGGGATGCAGTGCTGTGAGTCCAGAGAGTGCACTGGCACCACTGGGGATGCAGTGCAGTGAGTCCAGAGAGTGCACTGGCACCACTGGGGATGCACTGCAGTGAGTCCAGAGAGTGCACTGGCATCACTGGGGATGCAGTGCAGTGAGTCCAGAGAGTGCACTGGATCAATTGGGGATGCAGTTCAGTTAGTCCAGAGAGTGCACTGGCACCACTGGGGATGCAGTGCAGTGAGTCCAGAGAGTGCACTGGCACCACTGGGGATGCAGTACAGTGACTCCAGAGAGTGAACTGGCACCACTGGGGATGCAGTGCAGTGACTCCAGAGAGTGCACTGGCACCACTGGGGATGCACTGCAGTGAGTGCAGAGAGTACACTGGCACCATTGGGGATGTACTGCAGTGAGTCCAGAGAGTGCACTGGCACCACTGGGGATGCAGTGCAGTGAGTCCAGAGAGTGCACTGGCACCACTGGGGATGCAGTACAGTGAGTCCACAGAGTGCACTGGCACCACTGGGGATGCACTGCAGAGACTCCAGAGAGTGCGCTGGCACCACTGGGGATGCACTGCAGTGAGTCCAGAGAGTGCACTGGCACCACTGGGGAAGCACTGCAGTGACTCCAGAGAGTGCACTGGCACCACTGGGGATGCAGAGCAGTGAGTCCAGAGAGTGCACTGGCACCACTGGGGAAGCACTGCAGTGACTCCAGAGAGTGCACTGGCACCACTGGGGATGCAGAGCAGTGAGTCCAGAGAGTGCACTGGAACCACTGGGGATGCAGTGCTGTAAGTCCAGAGAGTGCACTGGCACCACTGGGGATGCACTGCAGTGAGTCCAGAGAGTGCACTGGCACCACTGGGGATGCAGTACGGTGAGTCCAGAGAGTGCACTGGCACCACTCTGGATGCAGTGCGGTGAGTCCAGAGAGTGCACTGGCACCACTGTGGATGCAGTACAGTGAGTCCACAGAGTGCACTGGCACCACTGGGGATGCAGTGCAGTAACTCCAGAGAGTGCACTGGCACCACTGGGGATGCAGTGCAGTGACTCCAGAGAGTGCACTGGATCAATAGGGGATGCAGTGCAGTGAGTGCAGAGAGTGCACTGGCACCACTGGGGATGCAGTGCAGTGAGTCCAGAGAGTGCACTGGCACCACTGGGGATGTACTGCAGTGAGTGCAGAGAGTACACTGGCACCATTGGGGATGTACTGCAGTGAGTCCAGAGAGTGCACTGGCAACACTGGGGATGCAGTACAGTGAGTCCAGAGAGTGCACTGGCACCACTGGGGATGCACTGCAGTGTGTCCAGAGAGTGCACTGTCAGCACTGGGGATGCAGTGCAGTGAGTCCAGAGAGTGCACTGTCAGCACTGGGGATGCAGTGCAGTGAGTCCAGATAGTGCACTGGCACCACTGGAGATGTAGTGCAGTGAGTCCACAGAGTGCACTGGCACCACTGGGGATGCACTGCAGTGAGTCCAGAGAGTGCACTGGCACCACTGGGGATGCACTGCAGTGAGTCCATAGAGTGCACTGGCCCCACTGGGGAAGCACTGCAGTGAGTCCAGAGAGTGCACTGGCCCCACTGGGGATGCAGTGCAGTGAGTCCAGAGATTGCACTGGCACCACTGGGGATGCAGCGCAATGACTACAGAGAGTGCACTGGCACCACTGGGGATGCAGTGCTGTGAGTCCAGAGAGTGCACTGGCACCACTGGGGATGCAGTGCAGTGAGTCCAGAGAGTGCACTGGCACCACTGGGGATGCACTGCAGTGAGTCCAGAGAGTGCACTGGCACCACTCTGGATGCAGTGCGGTGAGTCCAGAGAGTGCACTGGTGCCACTGGGGATGCAGTACAGTGAGTCCACAGAGTGCACTGGCACCACTGGGGATGCACTGCTATGCCTCCAGAGAGTGCACTGGCACCACTGGGGATGCAGTGCAGTGACTCCAGAGAGTGCACTGGCACCACTGGGGATGCAGTGCAGTGAGTCCAGATAGTGCACTGGCACCACTGGGGATGCAGTGCAGTGAGTCCATAGAGTGCACTGGCACCACTGGGGATGCAGTACAGTGACTCCAGAGAGTGAACTGGCACCACTGGGGATGCAGTGCAGTGAGTCCAGAGAGTGCACTGGCACCACTGGGGAAGCACTGCAGTGACTCCAGAGAGTGCACTGGCACCACTGGTGATGCAGTGCAGTGAGTCCAGAGAGAGCCCTGGCACCACTGGGGATGCAGCGCAATGACGACAGAGAGTGCACTGGCACCACTCTGGATGCAGTGCGGTGACTCCAGAGAGTGCACTGGCACCACTGTGGATGCAGTACAGTGAGTCCACAGAGTGCACTGGCACCACTGGGGATGCACTGCAGTGACTCCAGAGAGTGCACTGGCACCACTGGGGATGCAGTGCAGTGAGTCCAGAGAGTGCACTGGATCAATTGGGGATGCAGTTCAGTTAGTCCAGAGAGTGCACTGGCACCACTGGGGATGCAGTGGAGTGAGTCCAGAGAGTGCACTGGCACCACTAGGGATGCAGTGCAGTGAGTGCAGAGAGTGCACTGGCACCACTGGGGATGCAGTGCAGTGAGTCCAGAGAGTGCACTGGCACCACTGGGGCTGCACTGCAGTGAGTCCAGAGAGCGCACTGGCACCACTGGGGATGCAGAGCAGTGAGTCCAGAGAGTGCACTGGCACCACTGGGGATGCAGTGCAGTGAGTCCAGAGAGTGCACTGGCACCACTCTGGATGCAGTGCGGTGACTCCAGAGAGTGCACTGGCACCACTGTGGATGCAGTACAGTGAGTCCAGAGAGTGCACTGGCACCACTGGGGATGCACTGCAGTAACTCCAGAGAGTGCACTGGCACCACTGGGGATGCAGTGCAGTGACTCCAGAGAGTGCACTGGATCAATTGGGGATGCAGTTCAGTTAGTCCAGAGAGTGCACTGGCACCACTGGGGATGCAGTGCAGTGAGTCCAGAGAGTGCACTGGCACCACTGGGGATGCACTGCAGTGAGTGCAGAGAGTACACTGGCACCACTGGGGATGTACTGCAGTGAGTCCAGAGAGTGCACTGGCACCACTGGGGATGCAGTACAGTGAGTCCACAGAGTGCACTGGCACCACTGGTGATGCACTGCAGAGACTCCAGAGAGTGCACTGGCACCACTGGGGATGCAGTGCAGTGAGTCCAGAGAGTGCACTGGCACCACTGGGGATGCAGTGCAGTGAGTCCAGATAGTGCACTGGCACCACTGGGGATGTAGTGCAGTGAGTCCAGAGAGTGCACTGTCAGCACTGGGGATGCAGTGCAGTGAGTCCAGAGAGTGCACTGGCACCACTGGGGATGCACTGCAGTGAGTCCATAGAGTGCACTGGCACCACTGGGGATGCACTGCAGTGAGTCCAGAGAGTGCACTGGCCCCACTGGGGATGCAGTGCAGTGAGTCCAGAGATTGCACTGGCACCACTGGGGATGCAGCGCAATGACTACAGAGAGTGCACTGGCACCACTGGGGATGCAGTGCTGTGAGTCCAGAGAGCGCACTGGCACCACTGGGGATGCACTGCAGTGAGTCCAGAGAGTGCACTGGCACCACTGGGGATGCACTGCAGTGAGTCCAGAGAGTGCACTGGCACCACTGGGGATGCAGTGCAGTGAGTCCAGAGAGTGCACTGGCACCACTGGGGATGCACTGCAGTGAGTCCAGAGAGTGCACTGGCACCACTGGGGATGCACTTCTATGCCTCCAGAGAGTGCACTGGCACCACTGGGGATGCAGTGCAGTGAGTCCAGAGAGTGAACTGGCACCACTGGGGATGCACTGCAGTGAGTCCAGAGAGTGCACTGGCACCACTGGGGATGCACTGCAGTGAGTGCAGAGAGTACACTGGCACCATTGGGGATGTACTGCAGTGAGTCCAGAGAGTGCACTGGCACCACTGGGGATGCAGTGCAGTGAGTCCAGAGAGTGCACTGGCACCACTGGGGATGCAGTACAGTGAGTCCATAGAGTGCACTGGCACCACTGGGGATGCACTGGAGTGACTCCAGAGAGTGCACTGGCACCACTGGAGATGCACTGCAGTGACTGTAGAGAGTGCACCGGCACCACTGGGGATGTAGTGCAGTGAGTCCAGAGAGTGCACTGGCACCACTCTGGATGCAGTGCGGTGAGTCCAGAGAGTGCACTGGCACCACTGTGGATGCAGTACAGCGAGTCCACAGAGTGCACTGGGACCACTGGGGATGCACTGCAGTGACTCCAGAGAGTGCACTGGCACCACTGGTGATGCAGTGCAGTGAGTCCAGAGAGTGCACTGGCACCACTGGGGATGCAGTACAGTGACTCCAGTGAGTGCACTGGCACCACTGGGGATGGACTGCAGTGAGTCCAGAGAGTGCACTGGCACCACTGGGGATGCACTGCAGTGAGTGCAGAGAGTACACTGGCACCATTGGGGATGTACTGCAGTGAGTCCAGAGAGTGCAATGGCACCACTGGGGATGCACTGCAGTGAGTCCAGAGAGTGCACTGGCAACACTGGGGATGCAGTACAGTGAGTCCAGAGAGTGCACTGGCACCACTGGGGATGCACTGCAGAGACTCCAGAGAGTGCACTGGCACCACTGGGGATGCAGTGCAGTGAGTCCAGAGAGTGCACTGGCACCACTGGGGATGCAGTGCAGTGAGTCCAGAGAGTGCACTGGCACCACTGGGGATGCACTGCAGTGAGTCCAGAGAGTGCACTGGCACCACTGGGGATGCAATGCAGTGAGTCCAGAGAGTGCACTGGCACCACTGGGGATGCAGCGCAATGACTACATAGAGTGCACTGGCACCACTGGGGATGCAGTGCAGTGAGTCCAGAGAGTGCACTGGCACCACTGGGGATGCAGTGCAGTGAGTCCAGAGAGTGCACTGGCACCACTGGTGATGCACTGCAGTGAGTCCAGAGAGTGCACTGGCACCACTCTGGATGCAGTGCGGTGAGTCCAGAGAGTGCACTGGCACCACTGGGGATGCACTGCAGTGAGTCCACAGAGTGCACTGGCACCACTGGGGATGCACTGCAGTGACTCCAGAGAGTGCACTGGCACCACTGGTGATGCACTGCAGTGAGTCCAGAGAGTGCACTGGCACCACTGGGGATGCACTGCAGTGACTCTAGAGAGTGCACTGGCACCACTCTGGATGCAGTGCGGTGAGTCCAGAGAGTGCACTGGCACCACTGGGAATGCAGTACAGTGAGTCCACAGAGTGCACTGGCACCACTGGGGATGCAGTGCAGTGAGTCCAGAGATGCACTGGCACCACTGGGGATGCAGTGCAGTGAGTCCAGAGAGTGCACTGGCACCACTGGGGATGCAGTACAGTGACTCCAGAGAGTGAACTGGCACCACTGGGGATGCACTGCAGTGAGTCCAGAGAGTGCACTGGCACCACTGGGGATGCAGTACAGTGACTCCAGAGAGTGAACTGGCACCACTGGGGATGCAGTGCAGTGAGTCCAGAGAGTGCACTGGCACCACTGGGGATGCAGTGCAGTGAGTGCAGAGAGTACACTGGCACCATTGGGGATGTACTGCAGTGAGTCCAGAGAGTGCACTGGCACCACTGGGGATGCAGTACAGTGAGTCCACAGAGTGCACTGGCACCACTGGGGATGCACTGCAGAGACTCCAGAGAGTGCACTGGCCCCACTGGGGATGCAGTGCAGTGAGTCCAGAGAGTGCACTGGCCCCACTGGGGATGCAGTGCAGTGAGTCCAGAGAGTGCACTAACACCACTGGGGATGCAGTGCAGTGAGTCCAGATAGTGCACTGGCACCACTGTGGATGCAGTGCAGTGAGTCCAGAGAGTGCACTGGCACCACTGGGAATGCACTGCTGTGAGTCCAGAGAGTGCACTGGCACCACTGGAGATGCAGTGCAGTGAGTCCAGAGAGTGCACTGGCACCACTGGGGATGCAGTGTAGTGAGTGCAGAGAGTGCACTGGCACCTTGGGGATGCAGTGCAGTGAGTCCAGAGAGTGCATTGGTACCACTGGGGATGCACTGCAGTGAGTCCAGAGAGTGCACTGGCACCACTGGGGATGCACTGCAGTGAGACCAGAGAGTGCACTGGCACCACTGGGGATGCACTGAAATGACTCCTGAGAGTGCACTGGCCCCACTGGGGATGCAGTGCAGTGAGTCCATAGAGTGCACTGGTACCACTGGGGATGCAGCGCAATGACTACAGAGAGTGCACTGGCACCACTGGGGATGCAGTGCGGTGAGTCCAGAGAGTGCACTGGCACCACTGGGGATGCAGTGGAGTAACTCCAGAGAGTGCACTGGCACCACTGGGGATGCACTGCAGTGAGTCCAGAGCGTGCACTGGCACCACTGGGGATGCACTGCAGTGACTCTAGAGAGTGCACTGGCACCACTGGGGATGCAGTGCAGTGAGTCCAGAGAGTGCACTGGCACCACTGGGGATGCACTGCAGTGAGTCCAGAGAGTGCACTGGCACCACTGGGAATGCACTCCTGTGAGTCCAGAGAGTGCACTGGCACCACTGGGGATGCACTGCAGTGAGTCCAGAGAGTGCACTGGCACCACTGGGGATGCAGTGCAGTGAGTCCAGAGAGAGCACTGGCACCACTGGGGATGCAGTGCAGTGAGTCCAGAGAGTGCACTGGCACCACTGGGGATGCAGTGCAGTGAGTCCAGAGAGTGAACTGGATCAATTGGGGATGCAGTACAGTTAGTCCAGAGAGTGCACTGGCACCACTGGGAATGCAGTGCAGTGAGTCCAGAGAGTGCACTGGCACCACTCTGGATGCAGTGCGGTGAGTCCAGAGAGTGCACTGGCACCACTGGGGATGCAGTACAGTGAGTCCACAGAGTACACTGGCACCACTGGGGATGCACTGCAGTGATTCCAGAGAGTGCACTGGCACCACTGGGGATGCAGTGCAGTGAGTCCAGAGAGTGCACTGGCAGCACTGGGGATGCACTGCAGTGACTCCAGAGAGTGCACTGGCACCACTGGGGATGCAGTGCAGTGAGTCCAGAGAGTGCACTGGATCAATTGGGGATGCAGTTCAGTTAGTCCAGAGAGTGCACTGGCACCACTGGGGATGCATTGCAGTGAGTCCAGAGAGTGCACTGGCACCACTGGGGATGCAGTACAGTGACTCCAGAGAGTGAACTGGCAGCACTGGGGATGCACTGCAGTGAGTCCAGAGAGTGCACTGGCACCACTGGGGATGCACTGCAGTGAGTGCAGAGAGTACACTGGCACCATTGGGGATGTACTGCAGTGAGTCCAGAGAGTGCACTGGCACCACTGGGGATGCAGTACAGTGAGTCCAGAGAGTGCACTGGCACCACTGGGGATGCAGTGCAGTGAGTCCAGAGAGTGCACTGGCACCACTGGGGATGTAGTGCAGTGAGTCCAGAGAGTGCACTGGCACCTCTGGGGATGCAGTGCAGTGAGTCCAGAGAGTGCACTGGCACCACTCTGGATGCAGTGAGGTGAGTCCAGAGAGTGCACTGGCACCACTGTGGATGCAGTACAGTGAGTCCACAGAGTACACTGGCACCACTGGGGATGCACTGCAGTGACTCCAGAGAGTGCACTGGCACCACTGGTGATGCAGTGCAGTGAGTCCAGAGAGTGCACTGGCAGCACGGGGGATGCACTGCAGTGACTCCAGAGAGTGCACTGGCACCACTGGGGATGCAGTGCAGTGAGTCCAGAGAGTGCACTGGATCAATTGGGGATGCAGTTCAGTTAGTCCAGAGAGTGCACTGGCACCACTGGGGATGCACTGCAGTGAGTCCAGAGAGTGCACTGGCACCACTGGGGATGCAGTGCAGTGAGTCCAGAGAGTGCAATGGCACCACTGGGGATGCAGTGCAGTGACTCCAGAGAGTGCACTGGCACCACTGGTGATGCAGTGCAGTGAGTCCAGAGAGTGCACTGGCACCACTGGGGATGTAGTGCAGTGAGTCCAGAGAGTGCACTGGCACCACTGGGGATGCACTGCAGTGAGTCCAGAGAGTGCACTGGCACCACTGGGGATGCAGTGTAGTGAGTCCAGAGAGTGCACTTGCACCTTGGGGATGCAGTGCAGTGAGTCCAGAGAGTGAATTGGCACCACTGGGGATGCACTGCAGTGAGTCCAGAGAGTGCACTGGCACCACTGGGGATGCACTGCAGTGAGTCCATAGAGTGCACTGGCACCACTGGGGATGCACTGCAGTGAGTCCAGAGAGTGCACTGGATCAATTGGGGATGCAGTGCAGTGAGTCCAGAGATTGCACTGGCACCACTGGGGATGCAGCGCAATGACTACAGAGAGTGCACTGGCACCACTGGGGATGCAGTGCTGTGAGTCCAGAGAGTGCACTGGCACCACTTGGGATGCAGTGCAGTGAGTCCAGAGAGTGCACTGGCACCACTGGGGATGCACTGCAGTGAGTCCAGAGAGTGCACTGGCACCACTCTGGATGCAGTGCGGTGAGTCCAGAGAGTGCACTGGCACCCTGGGGATGCAGTACAGTGAGTCCACAGAGTGCACTGGCACCACTGGGGATGCACTGCAGAGACTCCAGAGAGTGCACTGGCACCACTGGGGATGCAGTGCAGTGAGTCCAGAGAGTGCACTGGCACCACTGGGGATGCAGTGCAGTGACTCCAGAGAGTGCAATGGCACCACTGGGGATGCAGTGCAGTGAGTCCAGAGAGTGCACTGGCACCACTGGGGATGCAGTACAGTGAGTCCAGAGAGTGCACTGGCACCACTGGGGATGCAGTGCAGCGAGTCCAGAGAGTGCACTGGCACCACTGGAGATGCACTGCAGAGAGTCCAGAGAGTGCACTGGCACCACTGGGGATGCACTGCAGTGACTCTAGAGAGTGCACCGGCACCAATGGGGATGCAGTGCAGTGAGTCCAGAGAGTGCACTGGCACCACTGGGAAAGCACTGCAGTGAGTCCAGAGAGTGCACTGGCACCACTCTGGATGCAGTGCGGTGAGTCCAGAGAGTGCACTGGCACCACTCTGGATGCAATGCGGTGAGTCCAGAGAGTGCACTGGCACCCTGGGGATGCAGTACAGTGAGTCCACAGAGTGCACTGGCACCACTGGGGATGCACTGCAGAGACTCCAGAGAGTGCAATGGCACCACTGGGGATGCAGTGCAGTGAGTCCAGAGAGTGCACTGGCACCACCGGGGATGCAGTACAGTGAGTCCACAGAGTGCACTGGCACCACTGGTGATGCACTGCAGAGACTCCAGAGAGTGCACTGGCACCACTGGAGATGCACTGCAGAGACTCCAGAGAGTGCACTGGCACCACTGGGGATGCACTGCAGTGACTCTAGAGAGTGCACAGGCACCAATGGGGATGCAGTGCAGTGAGTCCAGAGAGTGCACTGGCACCACTGGGGAAGCACTGCAGTGACTCCAGAGAGTGCACTGGCACCACTGGGGATGCAGTGCAGTGAGTCCACAGAGTGCCCTGGCACCACTGGGGATGCAGCGCAATGACTACAGAGAGTGCACTGGCACCACTGGGGATGCAGTGCAGTGAGTCCAGAGAGTGCACTGGCACCACTGGGGATGCAGCGCAGTGAGTCCAGAGAGTGCACTGGCACCAAATGGGGATGCAGTGCTGTAAGTCCAGAGAGTGCACTGGCACCACTGGGAATGCACTGCAGTGAGTCCAGAGAGTGCACTGGCACCACTGGGGATGCAGTGCAGTGACTCCAGAGAGTGCACTGGCACCACTGGGGATGCAGTGCAGTGAGTCCAGAGAGTGCACTGGCACCACTGGGGATGCACTGCAGTGACTCTAGAGAGTGCATTGGCACCACTGGGGATGCAGTGCAGTGAGTCCAGAGAGTGCACTGGCACCACTGGGGATGCACTGCAGTGAGTCCAGAGAGTGCACTGGCACCACTGGTGATGCAGTGCAGTGAGTCCAGAGAGTGCACTGGCACCACTGGGGATGCAGTGCAGTGAGTCCAGAGAGAGCACTGGCACCACTGGGGATGCAGTGCAGTGACTCCAGAGAGTGCACTGGCACCACTGGGGATGCACTGCAGTGAGTCCAGAGAGTGCAGTGGCACCACTGGGAATGCAGTGCAGTGAGTCCAGAGAGTGCACTGGCACCACTCTGGATGCAGTGCGGTGAGTCCAGAGAGTGCACTTGCACCACTGTGGATGCAGTACAGTGAGTCCACAGAGTGCACTGCCACCACTGGGGATGCACTGCAGTGAGTCCAGAGAGTGCACTGGCACCACTGGGGATGCAGTGCAGTGAGTCCAGAGAGTGCACTGGCACCACTGGGGATGCAGTACAGTGACTCCAGAGAGTGAACTGGCACCACTGGGGATGCACTGCAGTGAGTCCAGAGAGTGCACTGGCACCACTGGGGATGCAGTGCAGTGAGTGCAGAGAGTACACTGGCACCATTGGGGATGTACTGCAGTGAGTCCAGAGAGTGCACTGGCACCACTGGGGATGCAGTACAGTGAGTCCACAGAGTGCATTGGCACCACTGGGGATGCACTGCAGTGAGTCCAGAGAGTGCACTGGCACCACTGGGGATGCACTGCAGTGAGTCCAGAGAGTGCACTAACACCACTGGGGATGCAGTGCAGTGAGTCCAGAGAGTGCACTGTCAGCACTGGGGTTGCAGTGCAGTGAGTCCAGATAGTGCACTGGCACCACTGTGGATGCAGTGCAGTGAGTCCAGAGAGTGCACTGGCACCACTGGGAATGCACTGCTGTGAGTCCAGAGAGTGCACTGGCACCACTGGAGATGCAGTGCAGTGAGTCCAGAGAGTGCACTGGCACCACTGGGGATGCAGTGTAGTGAGTGCAGAGAGTGCACTGGCACCTTGGGGATGCAGTGCAGTGAGTCCAGAGAGTGCATTGGTACCACTGGGGATGCACTGCAGTGAGTCCAGAGAGTGCACTGGCACCACTGGGGATGCACTGCAGTGAGTCCAGAGAGTGCACTGGCTCCACTGGGGATGCACTGAAATGACTCCTGAGAGTGCACTGGCCCCACTGGGGATGCAGTGCAGTGAGTCCATAGAGTGCACTGGCACCACTGGGGATGCAGTGGAGTAACTCCAGAGAGTGCACTGGCACCACTGGGGATGCAGTGCAGTGTTTCCAGAGCGTGCACTGGCACCACTGGGGATGCACTGCAGTGACTCCAGAGAGTGCACTGGCACCACTGGGGATGCAGTGCAGTGAGTCCAGAGAGTGCACTGGCACCACTGGGGATGCACTGCAGTGAGTCCAGAGAGTGCACTGGCACCACTGGTGATGCAGTGCAGTGAGTCCAGAGAGTGCACTGGCACCACTGGGGATGCAGTGCAGTGAGTCCAGAGAGAGCACTGGCACCACTGGGGATGCAGTGCAGTGAGTCCAGAGAGTGCACTGGCACCACTGGGGATACAGTGCAGTGAGTCCAGAGAGTGCACTGGATCAATTGGGGATGCAGTACAGTTAGTCCAGAGAGTGCACTGGCACCACTGGGAATGCAGTGCAGTGAGTCCAGAGAGTGCACTGGCACCACTCTGGATGCAGTGCAGTGAGTCCAGAGCGTGCACTGGCACCACTGGGGATGCACTGCAGTGACTCTAGAGAGTGCACTGGCACCACTGGGGATGCAGTGCAGTGAGTCCAGAGAGTGCACTGGCACCACTGGGGATGCACTGCAGTGAGTCCAGAGAGTGCACTGGCACCACTCTGGATGCAGTGCGGTGAGTCCAGAGAGTGCACTGGCACCCTGGGGATGCAGTACAGTGAGTCCACAGAGTGCACTGGCACCACTGGGGATGCACTGCAGAGACTCCAGAGAGTGCACTGGCACCACTGGGGATGCAGTGCAGTGAGTCCAGAGAGTGCACTGGCACCACTGGGGATGCAGTGCAGTGACTCCAGAGAGTGCAATGGCACCACTGGGGATGCAGTGCAGTGAGTCCAGAGAGTGCACTGGCACCACTGGGGATGCAGTACAGTGAGTCCACAGAGTGCACTGGCACCACTGGGGATGCAGTGCAGCGAGTCCAGAGAGTGCACTGGCACCACTGGAGATGCACTGCAGAGAGTCCAGAGAGTGCACTGGCACCACTGGGGATGCACTTCAGTGACTCTAGAGAGTGCACCGGCACCAATGGGGATGCAGTGCAGTGAGTCCAGAGAGTGCACTGGCACCACTGGGAAAGCACTGCAGTGAGTCCAGAGAGTGCACTGGCACCACTCTGGATGCAGTGCGGTGAGTCCAGAGAGTGCACTGGCACCACTCTGGATGCAGTGCGGTGAGTCCAGAGAGTGCACTGGCACCCTGGGGATGCAGTACAGTGAGTCCACAGAGTGCACTGGCACCACTGGAGATGCACTGCAGAGACTCCAGAGAGTGCACTGGCACCACTGGGGATGCAGTGCAGTGAGTCCAGAGAGTGCACTGGCACCACTGGGGATGCAGTGCAGTGACTCCAGAGAGTGCAATGGCACCACTGGGGATGCAGTGCAGTGAGTCCAGAGAGTGCACTGGCACCACTGGGGATGCAGTGCAGTGACTCCAGAGAGTGCACTGGCACCACTGGGGATGCAGTGCAGTGAGTCCAGAGAGTGCACTGGCACCACTGGGGATGCACTGCAGTGACTCTAGAGAGTGCATTGGCACCACTGGGGATGCAGTGCAGTGAGTCCAGAGAGTGCACTGGCACCACTGGGGATGCACTGCAGTGAGTCCAGAGAGTGCACTGGCACCACTGGTGATGCAGTGCAGTGAGTCCAGAGAGTGCACTTGCACCACTGTGGATGCAGTACAGTGAGTCCACAGAGTGCACTGCCACCACTGGGGATGCACTGCAGTGAGTCCAGAGAGTGCACTGGCACCACTGGGGATGCAGTGCAGTGAGTCCAGAGAGTGCACTGGCACCACTGGGGATGCAGTACAGTGACTCCAGAGAGTGAACTGGCACCACTGGGGATGCAGAGCAGTGAGTCCAGAGAGTGCACTGGCACCACTGGGGATGCAGTGCAGTGAGTGCAGAGAGTACACTGGCACCATTGGGGATGTACTGCAGTGAGTCCAGAGAGTGCACTGGCACCACTGGGGATGCAGTACTGTGAGTCCACAGAGTGCACTGGCACCACTGGGGATGCACTGCAGAGACTCCAGAGAGTGCACTGGCACCACTGGGGATGCAGTGCAGTGAGTCCAGAGAGTGCACTGGCACCACTGGGGATGCACTGCAGTGAGTCCAGAGAGTGCACTAACACCACTGGGGATGCAGTGCAGTGAGTCCAGAGAGTGCACTGTCAGCACTGGGGTTGCAGTGCAGTGAGTCCAGATAGTGCACTGGCACCACTGGGGATGCAGTGCAGTGAGTCCAGAGAGTGCACTGGCACCACTGGGAATGCACTGCTGTGAGTCCAGAGAGTGCACTGGCACCACTGGAGATGCAGTGCAGTGAGTCCAGAGAGTGCACTGGCACCACAGGGGATGCAGTGTAGTGAGTGCAGAGAGTGCACTGGCACCTTGGGGATGCAGTGCAGTGAGTCCAGAGAGTGCATTGGTACCACTGGGGATGCACTGCAGTGAGTCCAGAGAGTGCACTGGCACCACTGGGGATGCACTGCAGTGAGTCCAGAGAGTGCACTGGCACCACTGGGGATGCAATGAAATGACTCCTGAGAGTGCACTGGCCCCACTGGGGATGCAGTGCAGTGAGTCCATAGAGTGCACTGGCACCACTGGGGATGCAGTGGAGTAACTCCAGAGAGTGCACTGGCACCACTGGGGATGCAGTGCAGTGAGTCCAGAGCGTGCACTGGCACCACTGGGGATGCACTGCAGTGACTCTAGAGAGTGCACTGGCACCACTGGGGATGCAGTGCAGTGAGTCCAGAGAGTGCACTGGCACCACTGGGGATGCACTGCAGTGAGTCCAGAGAGTGCACTGGCACCACTGGGGATGCAGTGCAGTGAGTCCAGAGAGTGCACTGGCACCACTGGGGATGCAGTGCAGTGAGTCCAGAGAGTGCACTGGATCAATTGGGGATGCAGTACAGTTAGTCCAGAGAGTGCACTGGCACCACTGGGAATGCAGTGCAGTGAGTCCAGAGAGTGCACTGGCAGCACTCAGGATGCAGTGCGGTGAGTCCAGAGAGTGCACTGGCACCACTGTGGATGCAGTACAGTGAGTCCACAGAGTACACTGGCACCACTGGGGATGCACTGCAGTGACTCCAGAGAGTGCACTGGCACCACTGGTGATGCAGTGCAGTGAGTCCAGAGAGTGCACTGGCAGCACGGGGGATGTACTGCAGTGACTCCAGAGAGTGCACTGGCACCACTGGGGATGCAGTGCAGTGAGTCCAGAGAGTGCAGTGGATCAATTGGGGATGCAGTTCAGTTAGTCCAGAGAGTGCACTGGCACCACTGGGGATGCACTGCAGTGAGTCCAGAGAGTGCACTGGCACCACTGGGGATGCAGTACAGTGACTCCAGAGAGTGAACTGGCACCACTGGGGATGCACTGCAGTGAGTCCAGAGAGTGCACTGGCACCAATGGGGATGGACTGCAGTGAGTGCAGAGAGTACACTGGCACCATTGGGGATGTACTGCAGTGAGTCCAGAGAGTGCACTGGCACCACTGGGGATGCAGTGCAGTGAGTCCAGAGAGTGCACTGGCACCACTGGGGATGCACTGCAGAGACTCCAGAGAGTGCACTGGTACCACTGGGGATGTAGTGCAGTGAGTCCAGAGAGTGCACTGACACCTCTGGGGATGCAGTGCAGTGAGTCCAGAGAGTGCACTGGAACCACTGGGGATGCAGTGCAGTGACTCCAGAGAGTGCACTGGCACCACTGGTGATGCAGTGCAGTGAGTCCAGAGAGTGCACTGGCACCACTGGGGATGTAGTGCAGTGAGTCCAGAGAGTGCACTGGCACCACTGGGGATGCACTGCAGTGAGTCCATAGAGTGCACTGGCACCACTGGGGATGCAGTGCAGTGAGTCCAGAGAGTGCACTGGCCCCACTGGGGATGCAGTGCAGTGAGTCCAGAGAGTGCACTGGCCCCACTGGGGATGCAGTGCAGTGAGTCCAGAGATTGCACTGGCACCACTGGGGATGCAGCGCAATGACTACAGAGAGTGCACTGGCACCACTGGGGATGCAGTGCTGTGAGTCCAGAGAGTGCACTGGCACCACTGGGGATTCAGTGCAGTGAGTCCAGAGATTGCACTGGCACCACTGGGGATGCAGCGCAATGACTACAGAGAGTGCACTGGCACCACTGGGGATGCAGTACTGTGAGTCCAGAGAGTGCACTGGCACCACTGGGGATGCAGTACAGTGAGTCCACAGAGTGCACTGGCACCACTGGGGATGCAGTGCAGCGAGTCCAGAGAGTGCACTGGCACCACTGGAGATGCACTGCAGAGAGTCCAGAGTGCACTGGCACCACTGGGGATGCACTGCAGTGACTCTAGAGAGTGCACCGGCACCAATGGGGATGCAGTGCAGTGAGTCCAGAGAGTGCACTGGCACCACTGGGAAAGCACTGCAGTGAGTCCAGAGAGTGCAGTGGCACCACTCTGGATGCAGTGCGGTGAGTCCAGAGAGTGCACTGGCACCACTCTGGATGCAGTGCGGTGAGTCCAGAGAGTGCACTGGCACCCTGGGGATGCAGTACAGTGAGTCCAGAGAGTGCACTGGCACCACTGGGGATGCACTGCAGAGACTCCAGAGAGTGCACTGGCACCACTGGGGATGCAGTGCAGTGAGTCCAGAGAGTGCACTGGCACCACTGGTGATGCAGTGCAGTGACTCCAGAGAGTGCAATGGCACCACTGGGGATGCAGTGCAGTGAGTCCAGAGAGTGCACTGGCACCACTGGGGATGCAGTACAGTGAGTCCACAGAGTGCACTGGCACCACTGGTGATGCACTGCAGAGACTCCAGAGAGTGCACTGGCACCACTGGAGATGCACTGCAGAGACTCCAGAGAGTGCACTGGCACCACTGGGGATGCACTGAAGTGACTCTAGAGAGTGCACCGGCACCAATGGGGATGCAGTGCAGTGAGTCCAGAGAGTGCACTGGCACCACTGGGGAAGCACTGCAGTGACTCCAGAGAGTGCACTGGCACCACTGGGGATGCAGTGCAGTGAGTCCACAGAGTGCACTGGCACCACTGGGGATGCAGCGCAATGACTACAGAGAGTGCACTGGCACCACTGGGGATGCAGTGCAGTGAGTCCAGAGAGTGCACTGGCACCACTGGGGATGCAGCGCAGTGAGTCCAGAGAGTGCACTGGCACCAAATGGGGATGCAGTGCTGTAAGTCCAGAGAGTGCACTGGCACCACTGGGGATGCACTGCAGTGAGTCCAGAGAGTGCACTGGCAGCACTGGGGATGCAGTGCAGTGACTCCAGAGAGTGCACTGGCACCACTGGGGATGCAGTGCAGTGAGTCCAGAGAGTGCACTGGCACCACTGGGGATGCACTGCAGTGACTCTAGAGAGTGCATTGGCACCACTGGGGATGCAGTGCAGTGAGTCCAGAGAGTGCACTGGCACCACTGGGGATGCACTGCAGTGAGTCCAGAGAGTGCACTGGCACCACTGGTGATGCACTGCAGTGAGTCCAGAGAGTGCACTGGCACCACTGGGGATGCAGTGCAGTGAGTCCAGAGAGAGCACTGGCACCACTGGGGATGCAGTGCAGTGAGTCCAGAGAGTGCACTGGCACCACTGGGGATGCACTGCAGTGAGTCCAGAGAGTGCAGTGGCACCACTGGGAATGCAGTGCAGTGAGTCCAGAGAGTGCACTGGCACCACTCTGGATGCAGTGCGGTGAGTCCAGAGAGTGCACTTGCACCACTGTGGATGCAGTACAGTGAGTCCACAGAGTGCACTGCCACCACTGGGGATGCACTGCAGTGAGTCCAGAGAGTGCACTGGCACCACTGGGGATGCAGTGCAGTGAGTCCAGAGAGTGCACTGGCACCACTGGGGATGCAGTACAGTGACTCCAGAGAGTGAACTGGCACCACTGGGGATGCACTGCAGTGAGTCCAGAGAGTGCACTGGCACCACTGGGGATGCACTGCAATGAGTGCAGATAGTACACTGGCAAAATTGGGGATGCACTGCAGAGACTCCAGAGAGTGCACTGGCACCACTGGGGATGCAGTGCAGTGAGTCCAGAGAGTGCACTGGCACCACTGGGGATGCACTGCAGTGAGTGCAGAGAGTGCACTGGCACCACTGGGGATGCACTGCAGTGAGTGCAGAGAGTGCACTGGCACCACTGGGGATGCAGTGCAGTGAGTCCAGAGAGTGCACTGGCACCACTGGGGATGCAGCGCAGTGAGTCCAGAGAGTGCACTGGCACCACTAGGGATGCAGTGCAGTGAGTCCAGAGAGTGCACTGGCACCACTGGGGATGCAGTACAGTGACTCCAGGGAGTGAACTGGCACCACGGGGGATGCACTGCAGTGAGTCCAGAGAGTGCACTGGCACCACTGGGGATGCAGTGCAGTGAGTCCAGAGAGTGCACTGGCACCACTCTGGATGCAGTGCGGTGAGTCCAGAGAGTGCACTGGCACCACTGGGGATGCAGTGCAGTGAGTCCAGAGAGTGCACTGGCACCACTGGGGATGCACTGCAGTGACTCCAGAGAGTGCACTGGCACCACTGGGGATGCACTGCAGTGACTCTAGAGAATGCACTGGCACCACTCTGGATGCAGTGCGGTGAGTCCAGAGAGTGCACTGGCACCACTGTGGATGCAGTACAGTGAGTCCACAGAGTGCACTGGCACCACTGGGGATGCAGTGCAGTGAGTCCAGAGAGTGCACTGGCACCACTGGGGATGCAGTGCAGTGAGTCCAGAGAGTGCACTGGCACCACTGGGGATGCAGTACAGTGACTCCAGAGAGTGAACTGGCACCACTGGGGATGCACTGCAGTGAGTCCAGAGAGTGCACTGGCACCACTGGGGATGCACTGCAGTGAGTGCAGAGAGTACACTGGCACCATTGGGGATGTACTGCAGTGAGTCCAGAGAGTGCACTGGCACCACTGGGGATGCAGTACAGTGAGTCCACAGAGTGCACTGGCACCACTGGGGATGCACTGCAGAGACTCCAGAGAGTGCACTGGCACCACTGGGGATGCAGTGCAGTGAGTCCAGAGAGTGCACTGGCACCACTGGGGATGCACTGCAGTGAGTCCAGAGAGTGCACTGGCACCACTGGGGATGCACTGCAGTGAGTCCAGAGAGTGCACTGGCACCACTGGGGATGCACTGCAGTGAGTCCAGAGAGTGCACTGGCACC
Organism: Anser anser; assembly: GCF_964211835.1. NCBI lineage: Eukaryota > Metazoa > Chordata > Aves > Anseriformes > Anatidae > Anser > Anser anser. Next base: position 314,999 of record NW_028153816.1, read on the forward strand.
ACTGGGGATGCACTGCAGTGAGTCCATAGAGTGCACTGGCACCACTGGGGATGCACTGAAATGGCTCCTGAGAGTGCACTGGCCCCACTGGGGATGCAGTGCAGTGAGTCCAGAGAGTGCACTGGTACCACTGGGGATGCAGCGCAATGAATACAGAGAGTGCACTGGCACCACTGGGGATGCAGTGCTGTGAGTCCAGAGAGTGCACTGGCACCACTGGGGATGCAGTGCAGTGAGTCCAGAGAGTGCACTGGCACCACTGGGGATGCAGTGCAGTGAGTCCAGAGAGTGCACTGGCACCACTCTGGATGCAGTGCAGTGAGTCCAGAGAGTGCTCTGGATCAATTGGGGATGCAGTTCAGTTAGTCCAGAGAGTGCACTGGCACCACTGGGGATGCAGTGCAGTGAGTCCAGAGAGTGCACTGGCACCACTGGGGATGCAGTACAGTGACTCCAGAGAGTGAACTGGCACTACTGGGGATGCACTGCAGTGAGTCCAGATAGTGCACTGGCACCACTGGGGATGCACTGCAGTGAGTGCAGAGAGTACACTGGCACCATTGGGGATGTACTGCAGTGAGTCCAGAGAGTGCACTGGCACCACTGGGGATGCAGTGCAGTGAGTCCAGAGAGTGCACTGGCACCACTGGGGATGCAGTGCAGTGAGTCCAGAGAGTGCACTGGCACCACTGGGGATGCAGTACAGTGAGTCCACAGAGTGCACTGGCACCACTGGGGATGCACTGCAGAGACTCCAGAGAGTGCGCTGGCACCACTGGGGATGCACTGCAGTGACTCTAGAGAGTGCACTGGCACCACTGGGGAAGCACTGTAGTGACTCCAGAGAGTGCACTGGCACCACTGGAGATGCAGAGCAGTGAGTCCAGAGAGTGCACTGGCACCACTGGGGAAGCACTGCAGTGACTCCACAGAGTGCACTGGCACCACTGGGGATGCAGAGCAGTGAGTCCAGAGAGTGCACTGGCACTACTGGGGATTCAGCGCAGTGAGTCCAGAGAGTGCACTGGAACCACTGGGGATGCAGTGCTGTAAGTCCAGAGAGTGCACTGGCACCACTGGGGATGCAGTGCAGTGAGTCCAGAGAGTGCACTGGCACCACTGGGGATGCAGTGCGGTTAGTCCAGAGAGTGCACTGGCACCACTGGGGATGCACTGCAGTGACTCCAGAGAGTGCACTGGCACCACTCTGGATGCAGTGCGGTGAGTCCAGAGAGTGCACTGGCACCACTGTGGATGCAGTACAGTGAGTCCACAGAGTGCACTGGCACCACTGGGGATGCACTGCAGTAACTCCAGAGAGTGCACTGGCACCACTGGGGATGCAGTGCAGTGACTCCAGAGAGTGCACTGGATCAATAGGGGATGCAGTTCAGTTAGTCCAGAGAGTGCACTGGCACCACTGGGGATGCACTGCAGTGACTCCAGAGAGTGCACTGGCACCACTGGGGATGCACTGCAGTGAGTGCAGAGAGTACACTGGCACCATTGGGGATGTACTGCAGTGAGTCCAGAGAGTGCACTGGCACCACTGGGGATGCAGTACAGTGAGTCCAGAGAGTGCACTGGCACCACTGGGGATGCACTGCAGTGTGTCCAGAGAGTGCACTGTCCGCACTGGGGATGCAGTGCAGTGAGTCCAGAGAGTGCACTGTCAGCACTGGGGATGCAGTGCAGTGAGTCCAGATAGTGCACTGGCACCACTGGAGATGTAGTGCAGTGAGTCCAGAGAGTGCACTGGCACCACTGGGGATGCAGTGCAGTGAGTCCAGAGAGTGCACTGGCACCACTGGGGATGCACTGCAGTGAGTCCATAGAGTGCACTGGCCCCACTGGGGATGCAGTGCAATGAGTCCAGAGAGTGCACTGGCCCCACTGGTGATGCAGTGCAGTGAGTCCAGAGATTGCACTGGCACCACTGGGGATGCAGCGCAATGACTACAGAGAGTGCACTGGCACCACTGGGGATGCAGTGCTGTGAGTCCAGAGAGTGCACTGGCACCACTGTGGATGCAGTGCAGTGAGTCCAGAGAGTGCACTGGCACCACTCTGGATGCAGTGCGGTGAGTCCAGAGAGTGCACTGGTGCCACTGGGGATGCAGTACAGTGAGTCCACAGAGTGCACTGGCACCACTGGGGATGCACTGCTATGCCTCCAGAGAGTGCACTGGCACCACTGGGGATGCAGTGCAGTGAGTCCAGAGAGTGCACTGGCACCACTGGGGATGCAGTACAGTGAGTCCACAGAGTGCACTGGCACCACTGGGTATGCAGTGCAGTGAGTCCATAGAGTGCACTGGCACCACTGGGGATGCAGTACAGTGACTCCAGAGAGTGAACTGGCACCACTGGGGATGCAGTGCAGTGAGTCCATAGAGTGCACTGGCACCACTGGGGATGCAGTACAGTGACTCCAGAGAGTGCACTGGCACCACTGGGGATGCACTGCAGTGAGTCCAGAGAGTGCACTGGCACCACTGGGGATGCAGTACAGTGAGTCCATAGAGTGCACTGGCACCACTGGGGATGCACTGCATTGACTCTAGAGAGTGCACTGGCACCACTGGGGATGCAGTGCAGTGAGTCCAGAGAGTGCACTGGCACCACTGGGGATGCAGTGCAGTGAGTCCCGAGAGTGCACTGGCACCACTGGGGATGCACTGCAGTGAGTCCAGAGAGTGCACTGGCACCACTGGGGATGCAGTGCAGTGAGTCCAGAGAGTGCACTGGCATCACTGGGGATGCACTGCAGTGAGTCCAGAGAGTGCACTGGCACCACTGGGGATGCAGTGCAGTGAGTCCAGAGAGTGCACTGGCACCACTGGGAATGCAGTGCAGTGAGTCCAGAGAGTGCACTTGCACCACTCTGGATGCAGTGCGGTGAGTCCAGAGAGTGCACTGGCACCACTGTGGATGCAGTACAGTGAGTCCAGAGAGTGCACTGGCACCACTGGGGATGCACTGCAGTGAGTCCAGAGAGTGCACTGGCACCACTGGTGATGCAGTGCAGTGAGTCCAGAGAGTGCACTGGATCAATTGGGGATGCAGTGCAGTGAGTCCAGAGAGTGCACTGGCACCACTGGGGATGCAGTGCAGTGAGTCCAGAGAGTGCACTGGCACCACTGGGAATGCAGTGCAGTGAGTCCAGAGAGTGCACTTGCACCACTCTGGATGCAGTGCGGTGAGTCCAGAGAGTGCACTGGCACCACTGGGGATGCAGTGCAGTGAGTGCAGAGAGTGCACTGGCACCACTGGGGATGGACTGCAGTGAGTCCAGAGAGTGCACTGGCACCACTGGGGATGCACTGCAGTGAGTGCAGAGAGTGCACTGGCACCACTGGGGATGCAGTACAATGAGTCCACAGAGTGCACTGGCACCACTGGGGATGCACTGCAGAGACTCCAGAGAGTGCACTGGCACCACTGGGGATGCACTGCAGTGAGTCCAGAGAGTGCACTGGCACCACTGGGGATGCAATGCAGTGAGTCAAGAGAGTGCACTGGCACCACTGGGGATGCAGTGCGGTGAGTCCAGAGAGTGCACTGGCACCACTCTGGATGCAGTGCAGTGAGTCCAGAGAGTGCACTGGCACCACTGGGGATGCAGTGCAGTGAGTCCAGAGAGTGCACTGGCACCACGGGGGATGCACTGCAGTGAGTCCAGAGAGTGCACTGGCACCACTGGGGATGCACTGCAGTGAGTCCAGAGAGTGCACTGGCACCACTCTGGATGCAGTGCGGTGAGTCCAGAGAGTGCACTGGCACCACTGTGGATGCAGTACAGTGACTCCAGAGAGTGAACTGGCACCACTGGGGATGCACTGCAGTGAGTCCAGAGAGTGCACTGGCACCACTGGGGATGCACTGCAGTGAGTGCAGAGAGTACACTGGCAGCATTGGGGATGTACTGCAGTGAGTCCAGAGAGTGCACTGGCACCACTGGGGATGCAGTACAGTGAGTCCACAGAGTGCACTGGCACCACTGGGGATGCACTGCAGAGACTCCAGAGAGTGCACTGGCACCACTGGGGATGCAGTGCAGTGAGTCCAGAGAGTGCACTGGCACCACTGGGGATGCACTGCAGTGAGTCCAGAGAGTGCACTGGCACCACTGGGGATGCAGCGCAATGACTACAGAGAGTGCACTGGCACCACTGGGGATGCAGTGCAGTGAGTCCAGATAGTGCACTGGCACCACTGGGGATGCAGTGCAGTGAGTCCAGAGAGTGCACTGGCACCACTGGGGATGCACTGCAGTGACTCCAGAGAGTGCACTGGCACCACTGGGGATGCACTGCAGTGAGTCCAGAGAGTGCACTGGCACCACTGGGGATGCAGTGTACTGAGTGCAGAGAGTGCACTGGCACCTTGGGGATGCAGTACAGTGAGTCCAGAGAGTGCATTGGCACCACTGGGGATGCACTGCAGTGAGTCCAGAGAGTGCACTGGCACCACTGGGGATGCACTGCAGTGAGTCCATAGAGTGCACTGGCACCACTGGGGATGCACTGAAATGACTCCAGAGAGTGCACTGGCCCCACTGGGGATGCAGTGCGGTGAGTCCAGAGAGTGCACTGGCACCACTCTGGATGCAGTGCAGTGAGTCCAGAGAGTGCACTGGCACCACTGGGGATGCAGTGCAGTGAGTCCAGAGAGTGCACTGGCACCACGGGGGATGCACTGCAGTGAGTCCAGAGAGTGCACTGGCACCACTGGGGATGCACTGCAGTGAGTCCAGAGAGTGCACTGGCACCACTCTGGATGCAGTGCGGTGAGTCCAGAGAGTGCACTGGCACCACTGGGGATGAAGTGCAGTGAGTCCAGAGAGTGCACTGGCACCACTGGGGATGCAGTGCAGTGACTCCAGAGAGTGCACTGGCACCACTGGGGATGCACTGCAGTGAGTCCAGAGAGTGCACTGGCACCATTGGGATGCAGTGCAGTGAGTCCAGAGAGTGCACTGGCACCACTCTGGATGCAGTGCGGTGAGTCCAGAGAGTGCACTGGCGCAACTGTGGATGCAGTACAGTGAGTCCAGAGAGTGCACTGGCACCACTGGGGATGCACTGCAGAGACTCCAGAGAGTGCACTGGCACCACTGGGGATGCACCGCAGTGACTCTAGAGAGTGCACTGGCACCACTGGGGAAGCACTGCAGTGACTCCAGAGAGTGCACTGGCACCACTGGGGATGCAGAGCAGTGAGTCCAGAGAGTGTACTGGCACCAATGGGGAAGCACTGCAGTGACTCCAGAGAGTGCACTGGCACCACTGGGGATGCAGTGCAGTGAGTCCAGAGAGTGCACTGGCACCACTGGGGATGCAGTGCTGTGAGTCCAGAGAGTGCACTGGCACCACTGGGGATGCACTGCTGTGAGTCCAGAGAGTGCACTGGCACCACTGGGGATGCACTGCAGTGAGTCCAGAGAGTGCACTGGCACCACTGGGGATGCAGTGCTGTGAGTCCAGAGAGTGCACTGGCACCACTCTGGATGCAGTGCAGTGAGTCCAGAGAGTGCACTGGCACCACTGGGGATGCAGTGCAGTGAGTCCAGAGAGTGCACTGGCACCACTGGGGATGCACTGCAGTGAGTCCAGAGAGTGCACTGGCACCACTCTGGATGCAGTGCGGTGAGTCCAGAGAGTGCACTGGCACCACTGTGGATGCACTGCAGTGAGTCCAGAGAGTGCACTGGCACCGCTGGGGATGCAGTGCAGTGAGTCCAGAGAGTGCACTGGCACCACTGGAGATGCAGTACAGTGACTCCAGAGAGTGAACTGGCACCACTGGGGATGCACTGCAGTGAGTCCAGAGAGTGCACTGGCACCACTGGGGATGCAGTACAGTGACTCCAGAGAGTGAACTGGCACCAATGGGGATGCACTGCAGTGAGTCCAGAGAGTGCACTGGCACCACTGGGGATGCACTGCAGTGAGTGCAGAGAGTACACTGGCACCATTGGGGATGTACTGCAGTGAGTCCAGAGAGTGCACTGGCACCACTGGGGATGCAGTACAGTGAGTCCACAGAGTGCACTGGCACCACTGGGGATGCACTGCAGAGACTCCAGAGAGTGCACTGGCACCACTGGGGATGCAGTGCAGTGAGTCCAGAGAGTGCACTGGCACCACTGGGGATGCACTGCAGTGAGTCCAGAGAGTGCACTGGCACCACTGGGGATGCAGTGTAGTGACTCCAGAGAGTGCACTGGCACCACTGGGGATGCACTGCAGTGAGTCCAGAGAGTGCACTGGCACCACTGGGGATGCAGTGTACTGAGTGCAGAGAGTGCACTGGCACCTTGGGGATGCAGTGCAGTGAGTCCAGAGAGTGCATTGGCACCACTGGGGATGCACTGCAGTGAGTCCAGAGAGTGCACTGGCACCACTGGGGATGCAGTGCAGTGAGTCCATAGAGTGCACTGGCACCACTGGGGATGCACTGAAATGACTCCAGAGAGTGCACTGGCACCACTGGGGATGCACTGCAGTGAGTCCATAGAGTGCACTGGTACCACTGGGGATGCAGCGCAATGACTACAGAGAGTGCACTGGCACCACTGGGGATGCAGTGCTGTGAGTCCAGACAGTGCACTGGCACCACTGGGGATGCAGTGCAGTGAGTTCAGAGAGTGCACTGGCACCACTGGGGATGCACTGCAGTGAGTCCAGAGAGTGCACTGGCACCATTGGGATGCAGTGCAGTGAGTCCAGAGAGTGCACTGGCACCACTCTGGATGCAGTGCGGTGAGTCCAGAGAGTGCACTGGCGCAACTGTGGATGCAGTACAGTGAGTCCAGAGAGTGCACTGGCACCACTGGGGATGCACTGCAGTGAGTCCAGAGAGTGCACTGGCACCACTGGGGATGCACTGCAGTGAGTCCAGAGAGTGCACTGGCACCACTGGGGATGCACTGCAGTGACTCTAGAGAGTGCACTGGCACCACTGGGGAAGCACTGCAGTGAGTCCAGAGAGTGCACTGGCACCACTGGGGATGCACTGCAGTGAGTCCAGAGAGTGTACTGGCACCAATGGGGAGCCACTGCAGTGACTCCAGAGAGTGCACTGGCAGCACTGGGGATGCAGAGCAGTGAGTCCAGAGACTGCACTGGCACTACTGGGGATTCCGCGAGTGAGTCCAGAGAGTGCACTGGCACCACTGGGGATGCAGTGCTGTAAGTCCAGAGAGTGCACTGGCACCACTGGGGATGCAGTGCAGTGAGTCCAGAGAGTGCACTGGCACCACTCTGGATGCAGTGCGGTGAGTCCAGAGAGTGCACTGGCACCACTGGGGATGCAGTGCAGTAACTCCAGAGAGTGCACTGGCACCACTGGGGATGCACTGCAGTGAGTCCAGAGAGTGCACTGGCACCACTGGGGATGCACTGCAGTGACTCTAGAGAGTGCACTGGCACCACTGGGGATGCAGTGCAGTGAGTCCAGAGAGTGCACTGGCACCACTGGGGATGCACTGCAGTGAGTCCAGAGAGTGCACTGGCACCACTGGGGATGCAGTGCAGTGAGTCCAGAGAGTGCACTGGCACCACTGGGGATGCAGTGCAGTGAGTCCAGAGAGAGCACTGGCACCACTGGGGATGCAGTGCAGTGAGTCCAGAGAGTGCACTGGCACCACTGGGGATGCAGTGCAGTGAGTCCAGAGAGTGCACTGGATCAATTGGGGATGCAGTACAGTTAGTCCAGAGAGTGCACTGGCACCACTGGGAATGCAGTGCAGTGAGTCCAGAGAGTGCACTGGCACCACTCTGGATGCAGTGCGGTGAGTCCAGAGAGTGCACTGGCACCACTGTGGATGCAGTACAGTGAGTCCACAGAGTACACTGGCACCACTGGGGATGCACTGCAGTGACTCCAGAGAGTGCACTGGCACCACTGGTGATGCAGTGCAGTGAGTCAAGAGAGTGCACTGGCACCACTGGGGATGCAGTGCAGTGAGTCCAGAGAGTGCACTGGATCAATTGGGGATGCAGTTCAGTTAGTCCAGTGAGTGCACTGGCACCACTGGGGATGCAGTACAGTGACTCCAGAGAGTGAACTGGTACCACTGGGGATGCACTGCAGTGAGTCCAGAGAGTGCACTGGCACCACTGGGGATGCACTGCAGTGAGTCCAGAGAGTGCACTGGCACCACTGGGGATGCAGTACAGTGAGTCCACAGAGTGCACTGGCACCACTGGGGATGCAGTGCAGTGAGTCCAGAGAGTGCACTGTCAGCACTGGGAATGCACTGTTGTGAGTCCAGAGAGTGCACTGGCACCACTGGGGATGCACTGCAGTGAGTCCAGAGAGTGCACTGACACCACTGGGGATGCAGTGTAGTGAGTGCAGAGAGTGCTCTGGCACCTTGGGGATGCAGTGCAGTGAGTCCAGAGAGTGCATTGGCACCACTGGGGATGCACTGCAGTTAGTCCAGAGAGTGCACTGGCACCACTGGGGATGCACTGCAGTGAGTCCATAGAGTGCACTGGCACCACTGGGGATGCACTGAAATGACTCCAGAGAGTGCACTGGCCCCACTGGGGATGCAGTGCAGTGAGTCCAGAGAGTGCACTGGTACCACTGGTGATGCAGCGCAATGACTACAGAGAGTGCACTGGCACCACTGGGGATGCAGTGCAGTGAGTCCAGAGAGTGCACTGGCACCACTGGGGATGCAGTGCAGTGACTCCAGAGAGTGCACTGGCACCACTGGGGATGCACTGCAGTGAGTCCAGAGAGTGCACTGGCACCACTGGGGATGCAGTGCAGTGAGTCCAGAGAGTGCACTGGCGCCACTGGGGATGCAGTACAGTGAGTCCACAGAGTGCACTGGCAGCACTGGGGATGCACTGCAGTGACTCCAGAGAGTGCACTGGCACCACTGGGGATGCAGTGCAGTGAGTCCAGAGAGTGCACTGGCACCACTGGGGATGCAGTACAGTGAGTCCAGAGAGTGCACTGGCACCACTGGGGATGCAGTGCAGTGAGTCCAGAGAGTGCACTGGCACCACTGGGGATGCAGTGCTGTGAGTCCAGAGAGTGCACTGGCACCACTTGGGATGCACTGCAGTGAGTCCAGAGAGTGCACTGGCACCACTGGGGATGCACTGCAGTGAGTGCAGAGAGTACACTGGCACCATTGGGGATGTACTGCAGTGAGTCCAGAGAGTGCACTGGCACCACTGGGGATGCAGTGCAGTGAGTCCAGAGAGTGCACTGGCACCACTGGGGATGCAGTACAGTGAGTCCACAGAGTGCACTGGCACCACTGGGGATGCACTGCAGAGACTCCAGAGAGTGCACTGGCACCACTGGGGATGCACTGCAGTGACTCTAGAGAGTGCACCGGCACCACTGGGGATGCAGTGCAGTGAGTCCAGAGAGTGCACTGGCACCACTGGGGAAGCACTGCAGTGACTCCAGAGAGTGCACTGGCACCACTGGGGATGCAGTGCAGTGACTCCAGAGAGTGCACTGGCACCACTGGGGATGCAGCGCAATGACTACAGAGAGTGCACTGGCACCACTGGGGATGCAGTACAGTGAGTCCAGAGAGTGCACTGGCACCACTGGGGATGCAGTGCTGTAAGTCCAGAGAGTGCACTGGCACCACTGTGGATGCACTGCAGTGAGTCCAGAGAGTGCACTGGCACCACTGGGGATGCAGTGCAGTGAGTCCAGAGAGTGCACTGGCACCACTGGGGATGCAGTGCAGTGAGTCCGCAGAGCGCACTGGCACCACTGGGGATGCAGTGCAGTGACTCCAGAGAGTGCACTGGCACCACTGGTGATGCAGTGCAGTGAGTCCAGAGAGTGCACTGGCACCACTGGGGATGCACTGCAGTGAGTCCAGAGAGTGCACTGGCACCACTGGGGATGCACTGAAGTGAGTCCAGAGAGTGCACTGGCACCACTCTGGATGCAGTGCGGTGAGTCCAGAGAGTGCACTGGCACCACTGTGGATGCAGTACAGTGAGTCCACAGAGTGCACTGGCACCACTGGGGATGCACTGCAGTGACTCCAGAGAGTGCACTGGCACCACTGGGGATGCAGTGCTGTGAGTCCAGAGAGTGCACTGGCACCACTGGGGATGGACTGCAGTGAGTCCAGAGAGTGCACTGGCACCACTGGGGATGCAGTTCAGTGAGTGCAGAGAGTGCACTGGCACCACAGGGGATGCAGTGCGGTGAGTCCAGAGAGTGCACTGGCACCACTGGGGATGCAGTGCAGTAACTCCAGAGAGTGCACTGGCACCACTGGGGATGCACTGCAGTGAGTCCAGAGAGTGCACTGGCACCACTGGGGATGCACTGCAGTGAGTGCAGAGAGTACACTGGCACCATTGGGGATGTACTGCAGTGAGTCCAGAGAGTGCACTGGCACCACTGGGGATGCAGTGCAGTGAGTCCAGAGAGTGCACTGGCACCACTGGGGATGCAGTACAGTGAGTCCACAGAGTGCACTGGCACCACTGGGGATGCACTGCAGAGACTCCAGAGAGTGCACTGGCACCACTGGGGATGCACTGCAGTGACTCTAGAGAGTGCACCGGCACCACTGGGGATGCAGTGCAGTGAGTCCAGAGAGTGCACTGGCACCACTGGGGAAGCACTGCAGTGACTCCAGAGAGTGCACTGGCACCACTGGGGATGCAGTGCAGTGACTCCAGAGAGTGCACTGGCACCACTGGGGATGCAGCGCAATGACTACAGAGAGTGCACTGGCACCACTGGGGATGCAGTACAGTGAGTCCAGAGAGTGCACTGGCACCACTGGGGATGCAGTGCTGTAAGTCCAGAGAGTGCACTGGCACCACTGTGGATGCACTGCAGTGAGTCCAGAGAGTGCACTGGCACCACTGGGGATGCAGTGCAGTGAGTCCAGAGAGTGCACTGGCACCACTGGGGATGCAGTGCAGTGAGTCCGCAGAGTGCACTGGCACCACTGGGGATGCAGTGCAGTGACTCCAGAGAGTGCACTGGCACCACTGGTGATGCAGTGCAGTGAGTCCAGAGAGTGCACTGGCACCACTGGGGATGCAGTGCAGTGAGTCCAGAGAGTGCACTGGCACCACTGGGGATGCACTGAAGTGAGTCCAGAGAGTGCACTGGCACCACTCTGGATGCAGTGCGGTGAGTCCAGAGAGTGCACTGGCACCACTGTGGATGCAGTACAGTGAGTCCACAGAGTGCACTGGCACCACTGGGGATGCACTGCAGTGACTCCAGAGAGTGCACTGGCACCACTGGGGATGCAGTGCTGTGAGTCCAGAGAGTGCACTGGCACCACTGGGGATGGACTGCAGTGAGTCCAGAGAGTGCACTGGCACCACTGGGGATGCAGTTCAGTGAGTGCAGAGAGTGCACTGGCACCACAGGGGATGCAGTGCGGTGAGTCCAGAGAGTGCACTGGCACCACTGGGGATGCAGTGCAGTAACTCCAGAGAGTGCACTGGCACCACTGGGGATGCACTGCAGTGAGTCCAGAGAGTGCACTGGCACCACTGGGGATGCACTGCAGTGACTCTAGAGAGTGCACTGGCACCACTGGGGATGCAGTGCAGTGAGTCCAGAGAGTGCACTGGCACCACTGGGGATGCACTGCAGTGAGTCCAGAGAGTGCACTGGCACCACTGGTGATGCAGTGCAGTGAGTCCAGAGAGTGCACTGGCACCACTGGGGATGCAGTGCAGTGAGTCCAGAGAGAGCACTGGCACGATTGGGGATGCAGTGCAGTGAGTCCATAGAGTGCACTGGCACCACTGGGGATGCAGTGCAGTGAGTCCAGAGAATGCACTGGATCAATTGGGGATGCAGTACAGTTAGTCCAGAGAGTGCACTGGCACCACTGGGAATGCAGTGCAGTGAGTCCAGAGAGTGCACTGGCACCACTCTGGATGCTGTGCGGTGAGTCCAGAGAGTGCACTGGCACCACTGGGGATGCAGTACAGTGAGTCCACAGAGTATACTGGCACCACTGGGGATGCACTGCAGTGACTCCAGAGAGTGCACTGGCACCACTGGTGATGCAGTGCAGTGAGTCCAGAGAGTGCACTGGCAGCACTGGGGATGCACTGCAGTGACTCCAGAGAGTGCACTGGCACCACTGGGGATGCAGTGCAGTGAGTCCAGAGAGTGCACTGGATCAATTGGGGATGCAGTTCAGTTAGTCCAGAGAGTGCACTGGCACCACTGGGGATGCACTGCAGTGAGTCCAGAGAGTGCACTGGCACCACTGGGGATGCAGTACAGTGACTCCAGAGAGTGAACTGGTACCACTGGGGATGCACTGCAGTGAGTCCAGAGAGTGCACTGGCACCACTGGGGATGCACTGCAGTGAGTGCAGAGAGTGCACCGGCACCAATGGGGATGCAGTGCAGTGAGTCCAGAGAGTGCACTGGCACCACTGGGGATGCAGTACAGTGAGTCCAGAGAGTGCACTGGCACCAATGGGGATGCACTGCAGAGACTGCAGAGAGTGCACTGGCACCACTGGGGTGCAGTGTAGTGAGTGCAGAGAGTGCACTGGCACCTTGGGGATGCAGTGCAGTGAGTCCAGAGAGTGCACTGGCATCACTGGGGATGCACTGCAGTGAGTCCAGAGAGTGCACTGGCACCACTGGGGATGCACTGCAGTGAGTCCATAGAGTGCACTGGCACCATTGGGGATGCACTGAAATGACTCCAGAGAGTGCACTGGCCCCACTGGGGATGCAGTACAGTGAGTCCAGAGAGTGCACTGGCACCACTGGGGATGCAGTGCAGTGACTCCAGAGAGTGCACTGGCACCACTGGGAATGCACTGCAGTGAGTCCAGAGAGTGCCCTGGCACCACTGGGGATGCAGTGCGGTGAGTCCAGAGAGTGCACTGGCGCCACTGGGGATGCAGTACAGTGAGTCCACAGAGTGCACTGGCAGCACTGGGGATGCACTGCAGTGACTCCAGAGAGTGCACTGGCACCACTGGGGATGCAGTGCAGTGAGTCCAGAGAGTGCACTGGATCAATTGGGGATGCAGTTCAGTTAGTCCAGAGAGTGCACTGGCACCACTCTGGATGCAGTGCAGTGAGTCCAGAGAGTGCACTGGCACCACTGGGGATGCAGTACAGTGACTCCAGAGAGTGAACTGGCACCACTGGGGATGCACTGCAGTGAGTCCAGAGAGTGCACTGGCACCACTGGGGATGCACTGCAGTGAGTGCAGAGAGTACACTGGCACCATTGGGGATGTACTGCAGTGAGTCCAGAGAGTGCACTGGCACCACTGGGGATGCACTGCAGTGAGTACAGAGAGTACACTGGCACCATTGGGGATATACTGCAGTGAGTCCAGAGAGTGCACTGGCACCACTGGGGATGCAGTGCAGTGAGTCCAGAAAGTGCACTGGCACCACTGGGGATGCAGTACAGTGAGTCCACAGAGTGCACTGGCACCACTGGGGATGCACTGCAGAGACTCCAGAGAGTGCACTGGCACCACTGGGGATGCACTGCAGTGACTCTAGAGAGTGCACCGGTACCACTGGGGATGCAGTGCAGTGAGTCCAGAGAGTGCACTGGCACCACTGGGGAAGCACTGCAGTGAGTCCAGAGAGTGCACTGGCACCACTGGGGATGCAGTGCAGTGACTCCAGAGAGTGCACTGGCACCACTGGGGATGCAGCGCAATGACTACGGAGAGTGCACTGGCACCACTGGGGATGCAGTACAGTGAGTCCAGAGAGTGCACTGGCACCACTGGGGATGCAGTGCTGTAAGTCCAGAGAGTGCACTGGCACCACTGTGGATGCACTGCAGTGAGTCCAGAGAGTGCACTGGCACCACTGGGGATGCACTGCAGTGAGTCCAGAGAGTGCACTGGCACCACTGGGGATGCAGTGCAGTGAGTCCACAGAGCGCACTGGCACCACTGGGGATGCAGTGCAGTGACTCCAGAGAGTGCACTGGCACCACTGGTGATGCAGTGCAGTGAGTCCAGAGAGTGCACTGGCACCACTGGGGATGCAGTGCAGTGAGTCCAGAGAGTGCACTGGCACCACTGGGGATGCACTGCAGTGAGTCCAGAGAGTGCACTGGCACCACTCTGGATGCAGTGCGGTGAGTCCAGAGAGTGCACTGGCACCACTGTGGATGCAGCACAGTGAGTCCACAGAGTGCACTGGCACCACTGGGGATGCACTGCAGTGACTCCAGAGAGTGCACTGGCACCACTGGGGATGCAGTGCTGTGAGTCTAGAGAGTGCACTGGCACCACTGGGGATGGACTGCAGTGAGTCCAGAGAGTGCACTGGCACCACTGGGGATGCAGTTCAGTGAGTGCAGAGAGTGCACTGGCACCACAGGGGATGCAGTGCGGTGAGTCCAGAGAGTGCACTGGCACCACTGGGGATGCAGTGCAGTAACTCCAGAGAGTGCACTGGCACCACTGGGGATGCACTGCAGTGAGTCCAGAGAGTGCACTGGCACTACTGGGGATGCACTGCAGTGACTCTAGAGAGTGCACTGGCACCACTGGGGATGCAGTGCAGTGAGTCCAGAGAGTGCACTGGCACCACTGGGGATGCACTGCAGTGAGTCCAGAGAGTGCACTGGCACCACTGGGGATGCAGTGCAGTGAGTCCAGAGAGTGCACTGGCACCACTGGGGATGCAGTGCAGTGAGTCCAGAGAGAGCACTGGCACCACTGGGGATGCAGTGCAGTGAGTCCAGAGAGTGCACTGGCACCACTGGGGATGCAGTGCAGTGAGTCCAGAGAGTGCACTGGATCAATTGGGGATGCAGTACAGTTAGTCCAGAGAGTGCACTGGCACCACTGGGAATGCAGTGCAGTGAGTCCAGAGAGTGCACTGGCACCACTCTGGATGCTGTGCGGTGAGTCCAGAGAGTGCACTGGCACCACTGGGGATGCAGTACAGTGAGTCCACAGAGTACACTGGCACCACTGGGGATGCACTGCAGTGACTCCAGAGAGTGCACTGGCACCACTGGTGATGCAGTGCAGTGACTCCAGAGAGTGCACTGGCACCACTGGGGATGCAGTGCAGTGAGTCCAGAGAGTGCACTGGATCAATTGGGGATGCAGTTCAGTTAGTCCAGAGAGTGCACTGGCACCACTGGGGATGCACTGCAGTGAGTCCAGAGAGTGCACTGGCACCACTGGGGATGCAGTACAGTGACTCCAGAGAGTGAACTGGTACCACTGGGGATGCACTGCAGTGAGTCCAGAGAGTGCACTGGCACCACTGGGGATGCAGTACAGTGAGTGCAGAGAGTGCACCGGCACCAATGGGGATGCAGTGCAGTGAGTCCAGAGAGTGCACTGGCACCACTGGGGATGCAGTACAGTGAGTCCAGAGAGTGCACTGGCACCACTGGGGATGCACTGCAGAGACTGCAGAGAGTGCACTGGCACCACTGGGGATGCAGTGCAGTGAGTCCAGAGAGTGCACTGGCACCACTGGGGATGCAGTTCAGTGAGTGCAGAGAGTGCACTGGCACCACAGGGGATGCAGTGCGGTTAGTCCAGAGAGTGCACTGGCACCACTGGGGATGCACTGCAGTGAGTCCAGAGAGTGCACTGACACCACGGGGGTGCAGTGTAGTGAGTGCAGAGAGTGCACTGGCACCTTGGGGATGCACTGCAGTGAGTCCAGAGAGTGCACTGGCACCACTGGGGATGCAGTGCAGTGAGTCCAGAGAGTGCACTGGCACCACTGGGGATGCACTGCAGTGAGTCCATAGAGTGCACTGGCACCATTGGGGATGCACTGAAATGACTCCAGAGAGTGCACTGGCCCCACTGGGGATGCAGTGCAGTGAGTCCAGAGAGTGCACTGGCACCACTGGGGATGCAGTGCAGTGACTCCAGAGAGTGCACTGGCACCACTGGGAATGCACTGCAGTGAGTCCAGAGAGTGCCCTGGCACCACTGGGGATGCAGTGCGGTGAGTCCAGAGAGTGCACTGGCGCCACTGGGGATGCAGTACAGTGAGTCCACAGAGTGCACTGGCACCACTGGGGATGCACTGCAGTGACTCCAGAGAGTGCACTGGCACCACTGGGGATGCAGTGCAGTGAGTCCAGAGAGTGCACTGGATCAATTGGGGATGCAGTTCAGTTAGTCCAGAGAGTGCACTGGCACGACTCTGGATGCAGTGCAGTGAGTCCACAGAGTGCACTGGCAGTACTGGGGATGCAGTGCAGTGACTCCAGAGAGTGCACTGGCACCACTGGGGATGCACTGCAGTGACTCTAGAGAGTGCACCGGCACCACTGGGGATGCAGTGCAGTGAGTCCAGAGAGTGCACTGGCACCACTGGGGAAGCACTGCAGTGACTCCAGAGAGTGCACTGGCACCACTGGGGATGCAGTACAGTGACTCCAGAGAGTGAACTGGTACCACTGGGGATGCACTGCAGTGAGTCCAGAGAGTGCACTGGCACCACTGGTGATGCACTGCAGTGAGTGCAGAGAGTGCACTGGCACCACTGGGGATGCACTGCAGAGACTGCAGAGAGTGCACTGGCACCACTGGGGTGCAGTGTAGTGAGTGCAGAGAGTGCACTGGCACCTTGGGGATGCAGTGCAGTGAGTCCAGAGAGTGCACTGGCACCACTGGGGATGCAGTACAGTGAGTCCAGAGAGTGCACTGGCACCACTGGGGATGCACTGCAGAGACTGCAGAGAGTGCACTGGCACCACTGGGGTGCAGTGTAGTGAGTGCAGAGAGTGCACTGGCACCTTGGGGATGCAGTGCAGTGAGTCCAGAGAGTGCACTGGCACCACTGGGGATGCACTGCAGTGAGTCCAGAGAGTGCACTGGCACCACTGGGGATGCACTGCAGTGAGTCCATAGAGTGCACTGGCACCATTGGGGATGCACTGAAATGACTCCAGAGAGTGCACTGGCCCCACTGGGGATGCAGTACAGTGAGTCCAGAGAGTGCACTGGCACCACTGGGGATGCAGTGCAGTGACTCCAGAGAGTGCACTGGCACCACTGGGAATGCACTGCAGTGAGTCCAGAGAGTGCCCTGGCACCACTGGGGATGCAGTGCGGTGAGTCCAGAGAGTGCACTGGCGCCACTGGGGATGCAGTACAGTGAGTCCACAGAGTGCACTGGCAGCACTGGGGATGCACTGCAGTGACTCCAGAGAGTGCACTGGCACCACTGGGGATGCAGTGCAGTGAGTCCAGAGAGTGCACTGGATCAATTGGGGATGCAGTTCAGTTAGTTCAGAGAGTGCACTGGCACCACTCTGGATGCAGTGCAGTGAGTCCAGAGAGTGCACTGGCACCACTGGGGATGCAGTACAGTGACTCCAGAGAGTGAACTGGCACCACTGGGGATGCACTGCAGTGAGTCCAGAGAGTGCACTGGCACCACTGGGGATGCACTGCAGTGAGTGCAGAGAGTACACTGGCACCATTGGGGATGTACTGCAGTGAGTCCAGAGAGTGCACTGGCACCACTGGGGATGCACTGCAGTGAGTGCAGAGAGTACACTGGCACCATTGGGGATATACTGCAGTGAGTCCAGAGAGTGCACTGGCACCACTGGGGATGCAGTGCAGTGAGTCCAGAGAGTGCACTGGCACCACTGGGGATGCAGTACAGTGAGTCCACAGAGTGCACTGGCACCACTGGGGATGCACTGCAGAGACTCCAGAGAGTGCACTGGCACCACTGGGGATGCACTGCAGTGACTCTAGAGAGTGCACCGGTACCACTGGGGATGCAGTGCAGTGAGTCCAGAGAGTGCACTGGCACCACTGGGGAAGCACTGCAGTGAGTCCAGAGAGTGCACTGGCACCACTGGGGATGCAGTGCAGTGACTCCAGAGAGTGCACTGGCACCACTGGGGATGCAGCGCAATGACTACGGAGAGTGCACTGGCACCACTGGGGATGCAGTACAGTGAGTCCAGAGAGTGCACTGGCACCACTGGGGATGCAGTGCTGTAAGTCCAGAGAGTGCACTGGCACCACTGTGGAGGCACTGCAGTGAGTCCAGAGAGTGCACTGGCACCACTGGGGATGCACTGCAGTGAGTCCAGAGAGTGCACTGGCACCACTGGGGATGCACTGCAGTGAGTCCACAGAGCGCACTGGCACCACTGGGGATGCAGTGCAGTGACTCCAGAGAGTGCACTGGCACCACTGGGGATGCAGTGCAGTGAGTCCAGAGAGTGCACTGGCACCACTGGGGATGCACTGCAGTGAGTCCAGAGAGTGCACTGGCACCACTCTGGATGCAGTGCGGTGAGTCCAGGGAGTGCACTGGCACCACTGTGGATGCAGCACAGTGAGTCCACAGAGTGCACTGGCACCACTGGGGATGCACTGCAGTGACTCCAGAGAGTGCACTGGCACCACTGGGGATGCAGTGCTGTGAGTCTAGAGAGTGCACTGGCACCACTGGGGATGGACTGCAGTGAGTCCAGAGAGTGCACTGGCACCACTGGGGATGCAGTTCAGTGAGTGCAGAGAGTGCACTGGCACCACAGGGGATGCAGTGCGGTGAGTCCAGAGAGTGCACTGGCACCACTGGGGATGCAGTGCAGTAACTCCAGAGAGTGCACTGTCACCACTGGGGATGCACTGCAGTGAGTCCAGAGAGTGAACTGGCACCACTGGGGATGCACTGCAGTGACTCTAGAGAGTGCACTGGCACCACTGGGGATGCAGTGCAGTGAGTCCAGAGAGTGCACTGGCACCACTGGGGATGCACTGCAGTGAGTCCAGAGAGTGCACTGGCACCACTGGTGATGCAGTGCAGTGAGTCCAGAGAGTGCACTGGCACCACTGGGGATGCAGTGCAGTGAGTCCAGAGAGAGCACTGGCACCACTGGGGATGCAGTGCAGTGAGTCCAGAGAGTGCACTGGCACCACTGGGGATGCAGTGCAGTGAGTCCAGAGAGTGCACTGGATCAATTGGGGATGCAGTACAGTTAGTCCAGAGAGTGCACTGGCACCACTGGGAATGCAGTGCAGTGAGTCCAGAGAGTGCACTGGCACCACTCTGGATGCTGTGCGGTGAGTCCAGAGAGTGCACTGGCACCACTGGGGATGCAGTACAGTGAGTCCACAGAGTACACTGGCACCACTGGGGATGCACTGCAGTGACTCCAGAGAGTGCACTGGCACCACTGGTGATGCAGTGCAGTGAGTCCAGAGAGTGCACTGGCAGCACTGGGGATGCACTGCAGTGACTCCAGAGAGTGCACTGGCACCACTGGGGATGCAGTGGAGTGAGTCCAGAGAGTGCACTGGATCAATTGGGGATGCAGTTCAGTTAGTCCAGAGAGTGCACTGGCACCACTGGGGATGCACTGCAGTGAGTCCAGAGAGTGCACTGGCACCACTGGGGATGCAGTACAGTGACTCCAGAGAGTGAACTGGTACCACTGGGGATGCACTGCAGTGAGTCCAGAGAGTGCACTGGCACCACTGGGGATGCAGTGCAGTGAGTGCAGAGAGTGCACCGGCACCAATGGGGATGCAGTGCAGTGAGTCCAGAGAGTGCACTGGCACCACTGGGGATGCAGTACAGTGAGTCCAGAGAGTGCACTGGCACCACTGGGGATGCACTGCAGAGACTGCAGAGAGTGCACTGGCACCACTGGGGATGCAGTGCAGTGAGTCCAGAGAGTGCACTGGCACCACTGGGGATGCACTGCAGTGACTCCAGAGAGTGCACTGGCACCACAGGGGATGCAGTGCGGTGAGTCCAGAGAGTGCACTGGCACCACTGGGGATGCACTGCAGTGAGTCCAGAGAGTGCACTGACACCACGGGGGTGCAGTGTAGTGAGTGCAGAGAGTGCACTGGCACCTTGGGGATGCAGTGCAGTGAGTCCAGAGAGTGCACTGGCACCACTGGGGATGCAGTGCAGTGAGTCCAGAGAGTGCACTGGCACCACTGGGGATGCACTGCAGTGAGTCCATAGAGTGCACTGGCACCATTGGGGATGCACTGAAATGACTCCAGAGAGTGCACTGGCCCCACTGGGGATGCAGTGCAGTGAGTCCAGAGAGTGCACTGGCACCACTGGGGATGCAGTGCAGTGACTCCAGAGAGTGCACTGGCACCACCGGGAATGCACTGCAGTGAGTCCAGAGAGTGCCCTGGCACCACTGGGGATGCAGTGCGGTGAGTCCAGAGAGTGCACTGGCGCCACTGGGGATGCAGTACAGTGAGTCCACAGAGTGCACTGGCAGCACTGGGGATGCACTGCAGTGACTCCAGAGAGTGCACTGGCACCACTGGGGATGCAGTGCAGTGAGTCCAGAGAGTGCACTGGATCAATTGGGGATGCAGTTCAGTTAGTCCAGAGAGTGCACTGGCACGACTCTGGATGCAGTGCAGTGAGTCCACAGAGTGCACTGGCAGCACTGGGGATGCAGTGCAGTGACTCCAGAGAGTGCACTGGCACCACTGGGGATGCACTGCAGTGACTCTAGAGAGTGCACCGGCACCACTGGGGATGCAGTGCAGTGAGTCCAGAGAGTGCACTGGCACCACTGGGGAAGCACTGCAGTGACTCCAGAGAGTGCACTGGCACCACTGGGGATGCAGTGCAGTGAGTCCAGAGAGTGCACTGGCACCACTGGGGATGCAGTACAGTGAGTCCACAGAGTGCACTGGCACCACTGGGGATGCACTGCAGAGACTCCAGAGAGTGCACTGGCACCACTGGGGATGCACTGCAGTAACTCTAGAGAGTGCAGCGGCACCACTGCGGATGCAGTGCAGTGAGTCCAGAGAGTGCACTGGCACCACTGGGGAAGCACTGCAGTGACTCCAGAGAGTGCACTGGCACCACTGGGGATGCAGCGCAATGACTACAGAGAGTGCACTGGCACCACTGGGGATGCAGTACAGTGAATCCAGAGAGTGCACTGGCACCACTGGGGATGCAGCGCAGTGAGTCCAGAGAGTGCACTGGCACCACTGAGGATGCAGTGCTGTAAGTCCACAGAGTGCACTGGCACCACTGGGGATGCACTGCAGTGAGTCCAGAGAGTGCACTGGCACCACTGGGGATGCAGTGCGGTGAGTCCAGAGAGTGCACTGGCACCACTGGGGATGCAGTGCAGTGAGTCCAGAGAGTGCACTGGCACCACTGGGGATGCAGTACAGTGAGTCCACAGAGTGCACTGGCACCACTGGGGATGCACTGCAGAGACTCCAGAGAGTGCACTGGCACCACTGGGGATGCACTGCAGTGACTCTAGAGAGTGCACCGGCACCACTGGGGATGCAGTGCAGTGAGTCCAGAGAGTGCACTGGCACCACTGGGGATGCACTGCAGTGACTCCAGAGAGTGCACTGGCACCACTGGGGATGCAGTGCTGTGAGTCTAGAGAGTGCACTGGCACCACTGGGGATGGACTGCAGTGAGTCCAGAGAGTGCACTGGCACCACTGGGGATGCAGTTCAGTGAGTGCAGAGAGTGCACTGGCACCACAGGGGATGCAGTGCGGTGAGTCCAGAGAGTGCACTGGCACCACTGGGGATGCAGTGCAGTAACTCCAGAGAGTGCACTGTCACCACTGGGGATGCACTGCAGTGAGTCCAGAGAGTGCACTGGCACCACTGGGGATGCACTGCAGTGACTCTAGAGAGTGCACTGGCACCACTGGGGATGCAGTGCAGTGAGTCCAGAGAGTGCACTGGCACCACTGGGGATGCACTGCAGTGAGTCCAGAGAGTGCACTGGCACCACTGGTGATGCAGTGCGGTGAGTCCAGAGAGTGCACTGGCACCACTGGGGATGCAGTGCAGTGAGTCCAGAGAGAGCACTGGCACCACTGGGGATGCAGTGCAGTGAGTCCAGAGAGTGCACTGGCACCACTGGGGATGCAGTGCAGTGAGTCCAGAGAGTGCACTGGATCAATTGGGGATGCAGTACAGTTAGTCCAGAGAGTGCACTGGCACCACTGGGAATGCAGTGCAGTGAGTCCAGAGAGTGCACTGGCACCACTCTGGATGCTGTGCGGTGAGTCCAGAGAGTGCACTGGCACCACTGGGGATGCAGTACAGTGAGTCCACAGAGTACACTGGCACCACTGGGGATGCACTGCAGTGACTCCAGAGAGTGCACTGGCACCACTGGTGATGCAGTGCAGTGAGTCCAGAGAGTGCACTGGCAGCACTGGGGATGCACTGCAGTGACTCCAGAGAGTGCACTGGCACCACTGGGGATGCAGTGGAGTGAGTCCAGAGAGTGCACTGGATCAATTGGGGATGCAGTTCAGTTAGTCCAGAGAGTGCACTGGCACCACTGGGGATGCACTGCAGTGAGTCCAGAGAGTGCACTGGCACCACTGGGGATGCAGTACAGTGACTCCAGAGAGTGAACTGGTACCATTGGGGATGCACTGCAGTGAGTCCAGAGAGTGCACTGGCACCACTGGGGATGCAGTGCAGTGAGTGCAGAGAGTGCACCGGCACCAATGGGGATGCAGTGCAGTGAGTCCAGAGAGTGCACTGGCACCACTGGGGATGCAGTACAGTGAGTCCAGAGAGTGCACTGGCACCACTGGGGATGCACTGCAGAGACTGCAGAGAGTGCACTGGCACCACTGGGGATGCAGTGCAGTGAGTCCAGAGAGTGCACTGGCACCACTGGGGATGCACTGCAGTGACTCCAGAGAGTGCACTGGCACCACAGGGGATGCAGTGCGGTGAGTCCAGAGAGTGCACTGGCACCACTGGGGATGCACTGCAGTGAGTCCAGAGAGTGCACTGACACCACGGGGGTGCAGTGTAGTGAGTGCAGAGAGTGCACTGGCACCTTGGGGATGCAGTGCAGTGAGTCCAGAGAGTGCACTGGCACCACTGGGGATGCAGTGCAGTGAGTCCAGAGAGTGCACTGGCACCACTGGGGATGCACTGCAGTGAGTCCATAGAGTGCACTGGCACCATTGGGGATGCACTGAAATGACTCCAGAGAGTGCACTGGCCCCACTGGGGATGCAGTG